>NW_027206724.1:0-300000 GCF_032191515.1 Phaenicophaeus curvirostris
AGGGCAAAGAGGGGCGGACAAGGGCAAAGAGGGGCGGACAAGGGCAAAGAGGGGCGGACAAGGGCAAAGAGGGGCGGACAAGGGCAAAGAGGGGCGGACAAGGGCAAAGAGGGGCGGAGAAGGGCAAAGAGGGCGGACAAGGGCAAAGAGGGCGGACAAGGGCAAAGAGGGCGGACAAGGGCAAAGAGGTGCGGACAATGGCAACGAGGGGCGGACAATGGCAACGAGGGGCGGACAGGGGAAAAGAGGGGCAGACAAGAGCTGAGAATACAGGACAAGGCAAAGAGGGGTGGAAAAGGGCATAGAGGGGCGGACAAGGGCAAAGAGGTGCGGACAAGGGCAAAGTGGGGCGGACAGGGGCAAAGAGGGATGAACAGGGCAAAGAGGGGCGGACAAGGGCAAAGAGGGCAGACAAGAGCTGAGAATACAGGACAAGGGCAAAGAGGGGTGGACAAGGGCAAAGAGGTGCGGAAAAGTGCAAAGAGGTGCGGACAAGGGCAAAGAGGGGAGGACAAGTGCTGAGAATACGGAACAAGGGCAAAGAGGGGCGAACAAGGGCAAAGAGGGGCGAACAAGGGCAAAGAGGGGCAGACAAGAGCTGAGAATACAGGACAAGGGCAAAGAGGGGTGGAAAAGGGCATAGAGGGGCGGACAAGGGCAAAGAGGTGCGGACAAGGGCAAAGTGGGGCGGACAGGGGCAAAGAGGGATGAACAGGGCAAAGAGGGGCGGACAAGGGCAAAGAGTGGGCCGACAAGAGCGGAGAATACGGGACTAGACCAAAGAGGTGCGGACAAGGGCAAAGAGGGCCGGACAAGTGCTGAGAATACGGGACAAGGGCAAAGAGAGGCAGACAAGGGCAAAGAGGGGCGGACAAGGGCAAAGAGGGGCGGACAAGGGCAAAGAGGGGCGGACAAGGCAAAGGGGGCGGAAAAGTGCAAAGAGGGGCGGACAAGGGCAAAGAGGGGCGTACAAGTGCTGAGAATACGGGACAAGGGCAAAGAGGGGCGGACAATGGCAAAGAGGTACGGACAAGTGCTGAGAATACGGGACAAGGGCAAAGGGGGCGGACAAGGCAGAGAGGGGCGGACAAGGGCTGAGAATACGGGACAAGAGCAAAGAGTGGCGGACAAGGGCAAAGAGGGGCGGACAAGGGCAAAGAGGGCGGACAAGGGCAAAGAGGGGCGGACAAGGGCAAAGAGGGGCGGACAAGTGCTAAGAATTCGGGACAAGTGAAAAGAGGGGCGGAAAACGGCAAAGAGGGGCGGACAACGGCAAAGAGGGCCGGACAACGGCAAAGAGGGGCGGACAACTGCAAAGATGGGCGGACAACTGCAAAGAGGGGCGGACAAGTGCTGAGAATACGGGACAAGGGCAAAGAGGGGCGGACAAGGGCAAAGAGGGGTGGACAAGGGCAAAGAGGGGCAGAATGGGCAAAGAGGGGCGGACAAGGGAAAAGTGGGGCGGACAAGTACTGAGAATACGGGACAAGGGCAAAGAGGGGCGGACAAGGGCAAAGAGGGGCGGACAAGGGCAAAGAGGGGCGGACAATGGCAAATACGGGCGGACAAGGGCAAAGAGGGATGGACAAGGGCAGAGAATATGGGACAAGTGCAAAGAGGGGCGGACAGGGCAAAGAGGGGCGGACAAGGGCAAAGAGGGGCGGACAAGGCAAAGAGGGGCGGACAAGGCAAAGAGGGGCGGACAAGGGCAAAGAGGAGGGCGGACAAGTGCTGAGAATACGGGACAAGGGCAAAGAGGGGCGGACAAGGGCAAAGAGGGGCGGACAAGGGCAAAGAGGGGCGGACAAGGGCAAAGAGGGGCGACAAGGGCAAAGAGGGCGGACAAGGGCAAAGAGGGGCGGACAAGGGCAAAGAGGGGCGGACAAGGGCAAAGAGGGGCGGACAAGGGCAAAGAGGGGCGGACAACGGCAAAGAGGGGGCGGACAAGGGCAAAGAGGGGGCGGACAAGTGCTGAGAATACGGGACAAGGCAAAGAGGGGCGGACAAGGGCAAAGAGGGGCGGACAAGGGCAAAGAGGGGCGGACAAGGGCAAAGAGGGGCGGACAAGGGCAAAGAGGGGCGGACAAGGGCAAAGAGGGGCGGACAAGGGCTGAGAATACGGGACAAGGTCAAAGAGGGGCAGACAAGGACAAAGAGGGGCAGACAAGGACAAAGAGGGCCGAACAAGGGCAAAGAGGGCCGAACAAGGGAAAAGAGGGGCGGACAAGTGCTGAGAATATGGGACAAGGGCAAAGAGTGGCGGACAAGGGCAAAGAGGTGCGGAAAAGGGCAAAAAGGAGCGGACAATGGCAAAGAGGTACGGACAAGTGCTGAGAATACGGGACAAGGGCAAAGAGGGGCGGACAAGGGCAGAGAGGGGCGGACAAGGGCTGAGAATACGGGACAAGAGCAAAGAGTGGCGGACAAGGCAAAGAGGGGCGGACAAGGCAAAGAGGGGCGGACAAGGGCAAAGAGGGGCGGACAAGGGCAAAGAGGGGCGGACAAGGGCAAAGAGGGGCGGACAAGTGCTAAGAATTCGGGACAAGTGAAAAGAGGGGCGGAAAACGGCAAAGAGGGGCGGACAACGGCAAAGAGGGCCGGACAACGGCAAAGAGGGGCGGACAACTGCAAAGAGGGGCGGACAAGTGCTGAGAATACGGGACAAGGGCAAAGAGGGGCGGACAAGGGCAAAGAGGGGTGGACAAGGGCAAAGAGGGGCAGAATGGGCAAAGAGGGGCGGACAAGGGAAAAGTGGGGCGGACAAGTACTGAGAATACGGGACAAGGGCAAAGAGGGGCGGACAAGGGCAAAGAGGGGCGGACAAGGGCAAAGAGGGGCGGACAATGGCAAATACGGGCGGACAAGGGCAAAGAGGGATGGACAAGGGCAGAGAATATGGGACAAGTGCAAAGAGGGGCGGACAAGGGCAAAGAGGGGCGGACAAGGGCAAAGAGGGGCGGACAAGGGCAAAGAGGGGCGGACAAGGGCAAAGAGGGGCGGACAAGGGCAAAGAGGGGCGGACAAGTGCTGAGAATACGGGACAAGGGCAAAGAGGGGAGGACAAAAGCAAAGAGGGGCGGACAAGGGCAAAGAGGGGCGGACAAGGGCAAAGAGGGGCGGACAAGGGCAAAGAGGGGTGGACAAGGGCAAAGAGGGGCGGACAAGGGCAAAGAGGGGCGGACAAGGGCAAAGAGGTGCGGACAACGGCAAAGAGGGGCGGACAAGGGCAAAGAGGGGCGGACAAGTGCTGAGAATACGGGACAAGGGCAAAGAGGGGAGGACAAGGGCAAAGAGGGGCGGACAAGTGCTGTGAATACGGGACAAGGGCAAAGAAGGTCGGACAAGTGCAAAGAGGGGCGGACAAGGGCTGAGAATACGGGACAAGGGGAAAGAGGGGCGGACAAGGGCAAAGAGGGGCGGACAAGTGCTGAGAATACGGGACAAGGGCAAAGAGGGTCAGACAAGGGCAAATAGGAGCGGACAAGGGAAAAGTGGGGCGGACAAGTACTGAGAATACGGGACAAGGGCAAAGAGGGGCGGACAAGGTCAAAGAGGGGCGGACAAGGGCAAAGGGGGCGGACAAGGGCAAAGGGGGCGGACAAGGGCAAAGGGGGCGGACAAGGGCAAAGAGGGGCGGACAAGGGCAAAGAGGGGCGGACAAGGGCAAAGAGGGGCGGACAAGGGCAAAGAGGGGCGGACAAGGGCAAAGAGGGGCGGACAAGTGCTGAGAATACGGAACAAGGGCAGAGGGGCGAACAAGGGCAAAGAGGGGCAGACAAGAGCTGAGAATACAGGACAAGGGCAAGGAGGTGCGGACAAGGTCTGAGAATACGGGACAAGGGCTAAGAGGGTCGGACAAGTGCTGAGAATACGGGACAAGGGCAAAGAGGGGCAGACAAGGGCAACGAGGGGTGGAAAAGGGCAAGGAGGGGCGGACAAGGGCAAGGAGGGGCGGACAAGGGCAAGGAGGGGCGGACAAGGGCAAGGAGGGGCGGACAAGGCAAAGAGAGGCGGACAAGGGCAAAGTGGAGCGGACAAGGGCAAAGAGGAACGGACAAGTTCAAAGAGGGGCGGAGAAGCGCGGAGTATATGGGACAAGGGCAAAGAGGGGCAGACAAGGGAAAAGAGGGGCGGACAAGGGCAAAGAGGGGCGGACAAGGGCAAAGAGGGGCGGACAAGGGCAAAGAGGGGCGGACAAGGGCAAAGAGGGGCGGACAAGGGCTGAGAATACGGGACAAGGGCAAAGAGGGTCGGGGAAGGGCTTAGAATACGGAACAAGTGCAAAGAGGGGCGGACAAGGGCCAAGATGGGCGGAAAACGGCCGAGAGTGGCGGACAAGAGCAAAGAGGGGCGGATAAGTGCTAAGAATTCGGGAAAAGTGAAAAGAGGGGCAGACAAGAGCAAAGAGGAGCGGACAATGGAAAAGTGGGGCGGAAAAGTACTGAGAATACGGGACAAGGGCAAAGAGGGGCGGACAAGGGCAAAGAGGGGCGGACAAGGGCAAAGAGGGGCGGACAAGGGCAAAGAGGGGCGGACAAGGGCAAAGAGGGGCGGACAAGGGCAAAGAGGGGCGGAGAAGGGCAAAGAGGGGCGGAGAAGGGCAAAGAGGGCGGACAAGGGCAAAGAGGGCGGACAAGGGCAAAGAGGTGCGGACAAGGGCAACGAGGGGCGGACAATGGCAACGAGGGGCGGACAGGGGAAAAGAGGGGCAGACAAGAGCTGAGAATACAGGACAAGGGCAAAGAGGGGTGGAAAAGGGCATAGAGGGGCGGACAAGGGCAAAGAGGTGCGGACAAGGGCAAAGTGGGGCGGACAGGGGCAAAGAGGGGCGGACAAGGGCAAAGAGGGGCAGACAAGAGCTGAGATTACAGGACAAGGGCAAAGAGGGGTGGACAAGGGCAAAGAGGTGCGGAAAAGTGCAAAGAGGTGCGGACAAGGGCAAAGAGGGGAGGACAAGTGCTGAGAATACGGAACAAGGGCAAAGAGGGGCGAACAAGAGCAAAGAGGGGCGAACAAGGGCAAAGAGGGGCAGACAAGAGCTGAGAATACAGGACAAGGGCAAAGAGGGGTGGAAAAGGGCATAGAGGGGCGGACAAGGGCAAAGAGGTGCGGACAAGGGCAAAGTGGGGCGGACAGGGGCAAAGAGGGATGAACAGGGGCAAAGAGGGGCGGACAAGGGCAAAGAGTGGGCCGACAAGAGCGGAGAATACGGGACTAGACCAAAGAGGTGCGGACAAGGGCAAAGAGGGCCGGACAAGTGCTGAGAATACGGGACAAGGGCAAAGAGAGGCAGACAAGGGCAAAGAGGGGCGGACAAGGGCAAAGAGGGGCGGACAAGGGCAAAGAGGGGCGGACAAGGGCAAAGGGGGCGGAAAAGTGCAAAGAGGGGCGGACAAGGGCAAAGAGGGGCGTACAAGTGCTGAGAATACGGGACAAGGGCAAAGAGGGTCGGACAAGGGCAAAGAGGGGCGGACAAGGGCAAAGAGGGGCGGACAAGGGCAAAGAGGGGCGGAATGGGCAAAGAGGGGCGGACAAGGGAAAAGTGGGGCGGACAAGTACTGAGAATACGGGACAAGGGCAAAGAGGGGCGGACAAGGGCAAAGAGGGGCGGACAATGGCAAATACAGGCGGACAAGGGCAAAGAGGGACGGACAAGGGCAGAGAATACGGGACAAGGGCAAAGAGGGTCGGACAAGGGCAAAGAGGGTCGGACAAGGGCAAAGAGGGGCGGACAAGGGCAAAGAGGGGCGGACAAGGGCAAAGAGGGGCGGACAAGGGCAAAGAGGGGCGGACAAGTGCTGAGAATACGGGACAAGGGCAAAGAGGGGCGGACAAGGGCAAAGAGGGGCGGACAAGGGCAAAGAGGGGCGGACAAGGGCAAAGAGGGGCGGACAAGGGCAAAGAGGGGCGGACAAGTGCAAAGAGGGGCGGACAAGTGCTGAGAACACGGAACAAGGGCAAAGAGTGTCGGACAAGGGCAAAGAGGGACGGACAAGGGCAAAGAGGGACGGACAAGGGCTGAGAATACAGGACAAGGGCAAGGAGGTGCGGACAAGGGCTGAGAATACGGGACAGGTGCAAAGAAGGTCGGACGAGGGCAAAGAGGGGCGTTCAAGCGCAAAGAGGGGCGGACAAGAGCTGAGAATACGGGACAAGGGCAAAGAGGGGCGGGGAAGGGCTTAGAATATGGAACAAGTGCAAAGAGGGGCGGAGAAGTGCTGAGAATTTAGGACAAGGGCAAAGAGGGGTGGACAAGTACTGAGAATTCGGGACAAGGGCAAAGAGAGGCGAACAACTGCTGAGAATACGGGACAAGGGCAAAGAGGGGCAGACAAGTGCTGAGAATACGGGACAAGGGCAAAGAGGGGCAGACAAGGGCAAAGAGGGGCGGACAATGGCCAAAGAGGGGCTGACAAGTGCGGAGAATACGGGACAAGGGCAAAGAGGGGCGGAAAATGGCAAAGAGGTGCGGACAAGGGCAAAAGGTTCGGACAAGGGCAAAAGGGTCGGACAAGGGCAAAGAGGGGTGGGGAAGGGCAAAGTGGGGCGGAAAAGTGCTGAAAATACGGGACAAGGGCAAAGAGGGGCGGACAATGTTAAGAGGTGCGGAGAAGAGCAAAGAGGGGCGGACAAGTGCGAAGAATATGGGACAAGGGCCAAGAGTGGCGGACAATGGTCAAGAGGGGCAGACAAGGGCAAAGAGGGGCCGAAAAGTGCTGAGAATACTAGACAAAGGCAAATAGGGGTGGATAAGTTCTGAGAATACGGGACAAGGGCAAAGTGGGGCGGGCAAGTGCTGAGAATACGGGACAAGGGCAAAGAGGGGCAGACAAGTGCGGAGAATAAGGGACAAGGGCAAAGAGGGGCGGACAAGGGCAAAGAGGGGCGGACAAGGGCAAAGAGAGGCGGACAAGGGCAAAGAGGGGCGGACAAGGGCAAAGAGGGGCGGACAAGGGCAAAGAGGGGCGGACAAGGGCAAAGAGGGGCGGCCAAGGGCAAAGAGGGGCGGACAAGGGCAAAGAGGGGCGGACAAGGGCAAAGAGGGGCGGACAAGGGCTGAGAATACGGGACAAGTGCAAAGAGGGTCGGACAAGGGCAAAGAGGGGCGGACAAGGGCAAAGAGGGGCGGACAAGTGCTGAGAATACGGGACAAGGGCAAAGAGGGGCGGACAAGGGCAAAGAGGGGCAGAGAATTGCTGAGAATACGGGACAAGGGCAAAGAGAGGAGGTCAAGGGCAAAGAGGGGCGGACAAGGGCAAAGAGTGGCGGACAAGGGCAAAGAGGGGTAGGACAAGGGCAAAGAGGGGCGGACAAGGGCAAAGAGGGGCAGACAAGTGCTGAGAATACGGAACAAAGGCAAAGAGTGTCGGACAAGGGCAAAGAGGGACGGGCAAGTGCAAAGAGGGAGGGACAAGGGTTGAGAATACGGGACAAGGGCAAAGAGGGCCGGACAAGTTCTGAGAATACGCGACAAGGGCCAAGAGGGGCGGACAAGTGCTGAGAATACGGGACAAGGGCCAAGAGGGGCGGACAAGTCCTGAGGATACGGGACAAGGGCAAAGAGGGGCGGACAAGTGGAAAGAGGGGCGGACAAGGGCAAAGAGGGGCGGACAAGGGCAAAGAGGGCGGACAAGGGCAAAGAGGGCGGACAAGGGCAAAAAGGTGCGGACAAGGGCAAAGAGGGGCGGACAGGGGCAAAGAGGGGCGGACAGGGGCAAAGAGGGGCGGACAGGGGCAAAGTGGGCTGGACAGCGGCAATGAGCGGCGGACAAGGGCAAAGAGGGGCGGACAAGGGCAAAGAGGGGCCGACAAGAGCGGAGAATACAGGACAAGAGCAAAGAGGGGCCTTCAAGGGCAAAGAGGGCCGGACAATTGCTGAGAATACGGGACAAGGGCAAATAGGGGCGGACAAGTGCAAAGTGGGGCGGACAAGGGCTGAGAATACGGGACAAGGGCAAAGAGGGGCGGACAAGGGCAAAGAGGGGCGGACAAGGGCAAAGAGGGTCGGACAAGTGCTGAGAATACGGGACAAGTGCAAAGAGTGTCGGACAAGGGCAAAGAGGGTCGGACAAGGGCAAAGAGGGGCGGAAAAGGGCAAATAGGGGCAGATAAGTGCTAAGAATTCGGGACAAGTGCAAAGAGGGGCGGACAAGAGCAAAGAGGAGCGGACAAGGGAAATGTGGGGCGGACAAGAACTGAGAATACGGGACAAGGGCAAGGAGGGGCGGACAAGGGCAAAGAGGGGCGGACAAGGGCAAAGAGGGGCGGACAAGGGCAAAGAGGGGCGGACAAGTGCTGAGAATATGGGACAAGGGCAAAGAGGGGCGGACAAGGGCAAAGAGGGCCGAACAAGGGCAAAGAGGGGCGGACAAGTGCTGAGAATATGGGACAAGGGCAAAGAGTGGCGGACAAGGGCAAAGAGGTGCGGAAAAGGGCAAAAAGGAGCGGACAACGGCAAAGAGGTACGGACAAGTGCTGAGAATACGGGACAAGGGCAAAGAGGGGCGGACAAGGGCAGAGAGGGGCGGACAAGTGCTGAGAATACGGGACAAGAGCAAAGAGGTGCGGACAAGGTCTGAGAATACGGGACAAGGGCTAAGAGGGTCGGACAAGTGCTGAGAATACGGGACAAGGGCAAAGAGGGGCGGACAAGGGCAAGGAGGGGCGGACAAGGGCAAGGAGGGGCGGACAAGGGCAAGGAGGGGCGGACAAGGGCAAGGAGGGGCGGACAAGGGCAAGGAGGGGCGGACAAGGCAAAGAGAGGCGGACAAGGGCAAAGAGGGGCGGACAAGGGCAAAGAGGGGCGGAGAAGCGCGGAGAATATGGGACAAGGGCAAAGAGGGGCAGACAAGGGAAAAGAGAGGCGGACAAGGGCAAAGAGGGGCGGACAAGGGCAAAGAGGGGCGGACAAGGGCAAAGAGGGGCGGACAAGTGCTGAGAATACGGGACAAAGGCAAAGAGGGGAGGGGAAGGGCTTAGAATACGGAACAAGTGCAAAGAGGGGCGGACAAGGGCCAAGATGGGCGGAAAACGGCCGAGAGTGGCGGACAAGAGCAAAGAGGGGCGGATAAGTGCTAAGAATTCGGGAAAAGTGAAAAGAGGGGCGGACAAGAGCAAAGAGGAGCGGACAATGGAAAAGTGGGGCGGAAAAGTACTGAGAATACGGGACAAGGGCAAAGAGGGGCGGACAGGGGCAAAGAGGGGCGGACAAGGGCAAAGAGGGGCGGACAAGGGCAAAGAGGGCGGACAAGGGCAAAGAGGGCGGACAAGGGCAAAGTGGGCGGACAAGGGCAACGAGGGGCGGACAAGGGCAACGAGGGGCGGACAGGGGCAACGAGGGGCGGACAGGGGCAACGAGGGGCGGACAGGGGCAACGAGGGGCGGACAGGGGAAAAGAGGGGCGGACAGGGGAAAAGAGGGGCGGACAGGGGCAAAGAGGGGCGGACAGGGGCAAAGAGGGGCGGACAAGAGCGGAGAATACGGGACAAGACCAAAGAGGGGCGGACAAGGGCAAAGAGGGCCGGACAAGTTCTGAGAATACGGGACAAGGGCAAAGAGGGGCGGACAAGGGCAAAGAGGGGCGGACAAGGGCAAAGAGGGGCGGACAAGGGCAAAGAGGGGCGGACAAGGGCAAAGAGGGGCGGACAAGGGCAAGGAGGGGCGGACTAGGGCAAAGAGGGGCGGACTAGGGCAAAGAGGGGCGGACAAGTGCTGAGAATACGGGACACGGGCAAAGAGGGGAGGAAAAGGGAAAAGAGGGGCGGACAAGGGCAAAGAGGTGTGGACAAGGGCAAAGAGGTGCGGAAAAGTGCAAAGAGGTGCGGACAAGGGCAAAGAGGGGAGGACAAGTGCTGAGAATACGGAACAAGGGCAAAGAGGGGCGAACAAGGGCAAAGAGGGGCAGACAAGTGCTGAGAATACAGGACAAGGGCAAAGAGGGGTGGAAAAGGGCATAGAGGGGCGGAGAAGTGCAAAGAGGTGCGGACAAGGGCAAAGTGGGGCGGACAGGAGCAAAGAGGGATGAACAGGGGCAAAGAGGGGCGGACAAGGGCAAAGAGTGGGCCGACAAGAACGGAGAATACAGGACTAGACCAAAGAGGGGCGGACAAGGGCAAAGAGGGCCGGACAAGTGCTGAGAATACGGGACAAGGGCAAAGAGAGGCAGACAAGGGCAAAGAGGGGCGGACAAGGGCAAAGAGGGGCGGACAAGGGCAAAGAGGGGCGGACAAGGGCAAAGTGGGGCGGACAAGGGCAAAGTGGGGCGGACAAGGGCAAAGTGGGGCGGACAAGTGCTGAGAATATGGGACAAGTGGAAAGAGTGTCGGACAAGGGCAAAGAGGGGCGGACAAGGGCAAAGAGGAGCGGACAATGGCAAAGAGGTACGGACAAGTGCTGAGAATACGGGACAAAGGCAAAGAGGGGCGGACAAGGGCAAAGATGGGCGGACAAGGGCAAAGAGGGGCGGACAAGGGCAAAGAGGGGCGGACAAGTGCTGAGAATACGGGACAAGGGCAAAGAGGGGCGGACAAGGGCAAAGAGGGGCGGACAAGGGCAAAGAGGGGCGGAATGGGCAAAGAGGGGCGGACAAGGGAAAAGTGGGGCGGACAAGTACTGAGAATACGGGACAAGGGCAAAGAGGGGCGGACAAGGGCAAAGAGGGGCGGACAAGGGCAAAGAGGGGCGGACAAGGGCAAAGAGGGGCGGACAAGGGCAAAGAGGGGCGGACAAGGGCAAAGAGGGGCGGACAAGGGCAGAGAATACGGGACAAGTGCAAAGAGGGTCGGACAAGGGCAAAGAGGGTCGGACAAGGGCAAAGAGGGTCGGACAAGGGCAAAGACGGGCGGACAAGGGCAAAGAGGGGCGGACAAGGGCAAAGAGGGGCGGACAAGGGCAAAGAGGGGCGGACAAGTGCTGAGAATACGGGACAAGGGCAAAGAGGGGAGGACAAAAGCAAAGAGGGGCGGACAAGGGCAAAGAGTGGCGGACAGGGGCAAAGAGGGGCGGACAAGGGCAAAGAGGGGCGGACAAGTGCAAAGAGGGGCGGACAAGTGCTGAGAACACGGAACAAGGGCAAAGAGGGTCGGACAAGGGCAAAGAGGGACGGACAAGGGCAAAGAGGGACGGACAAGGGCTGAGAATACAGGACAAGGGCAAGGAGGTGCGGACAAGGGCTGAGAATACGGGACAGGTGCAAAGAAGGTCGGACGAGGGCAAAGAGGGGCGGACAAGCGCAAAGAGTGGTGGACAAGTACTGAGAATACGGGACAAGGGCAAAGAGAGGCGAACAACTGCTGAGAATACGGGACAAGGGCAAAGAAGGGCAGACAAGTGCTGAGAACACGGGACAAGGGCAAAGAGGGGCAGACAAGGGCAAAGAGGGGCGGACAATGGCCAAAGAGGGGCTGACAAGTGCGGAGAATACGGGACAAGGGCAAAGAGGGGCGGAAAAGGGCAAAGAGGGGCGGACAAGGGCAAAAGGTTCGGACAAGGGCAAAAGGGTCGGACAAGGGCAACGAGGGGTGGGGAAGGGCAAAGTGGGGCGGAAATGTGCTGAAAATACGGGACAAGGGCAAAGAGGGGCGAACAATGTTAAGAGGGGCGGAGAAGAGCAAAGAGGGGCGGACAAGTGCGAAGAATATGGGACAAGGGCCAAGAGTGGCGGACAATGGTCAAGAGGGGCGGACAAGCGCAAATAGGGGTGGATAAGTTCTGAGAATACGGGACAAGGGCAAAGAGGGGCGGGCAAGTGCTGAGAATACGGGACAAGAGCAAAGAGGGGCAGACAAGTGCGGAGAATAAGGGACAAGAGCAAAGAGGGGCGGACAAGGGCAAAGAGGGGCGGACAAGGGCAAAGAGGGGCGGACAAGGGCAAAGAGGGGCGGACAAGGGCAAAGAGGGGCGGACAAGGGCAAAGAGGGGCGGACAAGGGCAAAGAGGGGCGGACAAGGGCAAAGAGGGGCGGACAAGGGCAAAGAGGGGCGGACTAGGGCAAAGAGGGGCGGACAAGGGCTGAGAATACGGGACAAGTGCAAAGAGGGTCGGACAAGGGCAAAGAGGGGCGGACAAGGGCAAAGAGGTGTGGAAAAGTGCTGAGAATACGGGACAAGGGCAAAGAGGGGCCGACAAGGGCAAAGAGGGGCAGAGAAGTGCTGAGAATACGGGACAAGGGCAAAGAGGGGAGGTCAAGGGCAAAGAGGGTCGGACAAGGGCAAAGAGTGGCGGACAAGGGCAAAGAGGGGTAGGACAAGGGCAAAGAGGGGCGGACAATTGCAAAGAGGGGCGGACAAGGGCAAAGAGGGGCGGACAAGTGCTGAGAATACGGAACAAGGGCAAAGAGGGACAGACAAGGGCAAAGAGGGACGGGCAAGTGCAAAGAGGGACGGACAAGGGCAAAGAGGGGCGGACAAGGGCAAAGAGGGGCGGACAAGGGCAAAGAGGGGCGGACAAGGGCAAAGAGGGGCGGACAAGGGCAAAGAGGGGCGGACAAGGGCAAAGAGGGGCGGAGAAGGGCAAAGAGGGGCGGACAAGTGCTGAGAATACGGAACAAGGGCAAATAGGGACAGACAAGGGCAAACAGGGGCGGACAAGTGCTGAGAATACGGGACAAGGGCCAAGAGGGGCGGACAAGTGCTGAGAATACGGGACAAGGGCAAAGCGGGGCGGACAAGTGGAAAGAGGGGCGGACAAGGGCAAAGAGGGCCGGACAAGGGCAAAGAGGGCGGACAAGGGCAAAAAGGTGCGGACAAGGGCAAAGAGGGGCGGACAGGGGCAAAGTGGGCTGGACAGCAGCAATGAGGGGCGGACAAGTGCAAAGTGGGGCGGACAAGGCCTGAGAATACGGGACAAGGGCAAAGAGGGGCGGACAAGGGCAAAGAGGGGCGGACAAGGGCAAAGAGGGGCGGACAAGGGCAAAGAGGGGCGGACAAGGGCAAAGAGGGGCGGACAAGGGCAAAGAGGGGCGGACAAGGGCAAAGAGGGGCGGACAAGGGCAAAGAGGGGCGGACAAGGGCAAAGAGGGGCGGACAAGGGCAAAGAGGGGCGGACAAGGGCAAAGAGGGGCGGACAAGGGCAAAGAGGGGCTGAAAAGGGCAAAGAGGGGCGGACAAGTGCAAAGAGGGGCGGACAAGAGCAAAGAGGAGCGGACAAGAGCAAAGAGGAGCGGACAAGAACTGAGAATACGGGACAAGGGCAAGGAGGGGCGGACAAGGGCAAAGAGGGGCGGACATGGGCAAAGAGGTGCGGACAAGTGCTGAGAATACGGGACAAGTGCAAAGAGGGTCGGACAAGGGCAAAGAGGGTCGGACAAGGGCAAAGAGGGGCGGACAAGGGCAAAGAGGGGCGGACAAGGGCAAAGAGGGGCGGACAAGGGCAAAGAGGGGCGGACAAGTGCTGAGAATACGGGACAAGGGCAAAGAGGGGAGGACAAAAGCAAAAAGGGGCGGACAAGGGCAAAGAGTGGCGGACAAGGGCAAAGAGGGGCGGACAAGGGCAAAGAGGGGCGGACAAGGGCAAAGAGGGGCGGACAAGGGCAAAGAGGGACGGACAAGTGCTGAGAACACGGAACAAGGGCAAAGAGGGTCGGACAAGGGCAAAGAGTGACGGACAAGGGCAAAGAGGGACGGACAAGGGCTGAGAATACAGGACAAGGGCAAGGAGGTGCGGACAAGGGCTGAGAATACGGGACAGGTGCAAAGAAGGTCGGACGAGGGCAAAGAGGGGCGGACAAGCGCAAAGAGGGGTGGACAAGTACTGAGAATACGGGACAAGGGCAAAGAGAGTCGAACAACTGCTGAGAATACGGGACAAGGGCAAAGAGGGGCAGACAAGTGCTGAGAACACGGGACAAGGGCAAAGAGGGGCAGACAAGGGCAAAGAGGGGCGGACAATGGCCAAAGAGGGGCTGACAAGTGCGGAGAATACGGGACAAGGGCAAAGAGGGGTGGAGAAGAGCAAAGAGGGGCGGACAAGTGCGAAGAATATGGGACAAGGGCCAAGAGTGGCGGACAATGGTCAAGAGGGGCGGACAAGCGCAAATAGGGGTGCATAAGTTCTGAGAATACGGGACAAGGGCAAAGAGGGGCGGGCAAGTGCTGAGAATACGGGACAAGAGCAAAGAGGGGCAGACAAGTGCGGAGAATAAGGGACAAGAGCAAAGAGGGGCGGACAAGGGCAAAGAGGGGCGGACAAGGGCAAAGAGGGGCGGACAAGGGCAAAGAGGGGCGGACAAGGGCATAGAGGGGCGGACAAGGGCATAGAGGGGCGGACAAGGGCAAAGAGGGGCGGACAAGGGCAAAGAGGGGCGGACAAGGGCAAAGAGGGGCGGACAAGGGCAAAGAGGGGCGGACAAGGGCAAAGAGGGGCGGACAAGGGCAAAGAGGGCCGACAAGGGCAAAGAGGGGCGGACAAGGGCAAAGAGGGGCGGACAAGGGCAAAGAGGGGCGGACAAGGGCTGAGAATACGGGACAAGTGCAAAGAGGGTCGGACAAGGGCAAAGAGGGGCGGACAAGGGCAAAGAGGTGTGGAAAAGTGCTGAGAATACGGGACAAGGGCAAAGAGGGGCCGACAAGGGCAAAGAGGGGCAGAGAAGTGCTGAGAATACGGGACAAGGGCAAAGAGGGGAGGTCAAGGGCAAAGAGGGGCGGACAAGGGCAAAGAGTGGCGGACAAGGGCAAAGAGGGGTAGGACAAGGGCAAAGAGGGGCGGACAAGTGAAAAGAGGGGCGGACAAGAGCAAAGAGGAGCGGACAAGGGAAATGTGGGGCGGACAAGGGCAAAGAGGGGCGGACAAGGGCAAAGAGGGGCGGACAAGGGCAAAGAGGGGCGGACAAGGGCAAAGAGGGGCGGACAAGGGCAAAGAGGGGCGGACAAGGGCAAAGAGGGGCGGACAAGGGCAAAGAGGGGCGGACAAGGGCAAAGAGGGGCGGACAAGGGCAAAGAGGGGCGGACAAGGGCAAAGAGGGGCGGACAAGGGCAAAGAGGGGCGGACAAGGGCAAAGAGGGGCGGACAAGGGCAAAGAGGGGCGGACAAGGGCAAAGAGGGGCGGACAAGGGCTGAGAATACGGGACAAGTGCAAAGAGGGTCGGACAAGGGCAAAGAGGGGCGGACAAGGGCAAAGAGGTGTGGAAAAGTGCTGAGAATACGGGACAAGGGCAAAGAGGGGCCGACAAGGGCAAAGAGGGGCAGAGAAGTGCTGAGAATACGGGACAAGGGCAAAGAGGGGAGGTCAAGGGCAAAGAGGGGCGGACAAGGGCAAAGAGTGGCGGACAAGGGCAAAGAGGGGTAGGACAAGGGCAAAGAGGGGCGGACAAGTGCAAAGAGGGGCGGACAAGAGCAAAGAGGAGCGGACAAGGGAAATGTGGGGCGGACAAGAACTGAGAATACGGGACAAGGGCAAGGAGGGGCGGACAAGGGCAAAGAGGGGCGGACATGGGCAAAGAGGGGCGGACAAGTGCTGAGAATACGGGACAAGGGCAAAGAGGGGCGGACAAGGGCAAAGAGGGGCGGACAAGGGCAAAGAGGGGCGGACAAGGGCAAAGAGGGGCGGACAAGGGCAAAGAGGGGCGGACAAGGGCAAAGAGGGGCGGACAAGGGCAAAGAGGGGCGGACAAGTGCTGAGAATACGGGACAAGGGCAAAGAGGGGAGGACAAAAGCAAAGAGGGGCGGACAAGGGCAAAGAGTGGCGGACAAGGGCAAAGAGGGGTGGACAAGGGCAAAGAGGGGCGGACAAGGGCAAAGAGGGGCGGACAAGTGCAAAGAGGGGCGGACAAGTGCTGAGAACACGGAACAAGGGCAAAGAGGGTCGGACAAGGGCAAAGAGGGACGGACAAGGGCTGAGAATACAGGACAAGGGCAAGGAGGTGCGGACAAGGGCTGAGAATACGGGACAGGTGCAAAGAAGGTCGGACGAGGGCAAAGAGGGGCGGACAAGCGCAAAGAGGGGTGGACAAGTACTGAGAATACGGGACAAGGGCAAAGAGAGGCGAACAACTGCTGAGAATACGGGACAAGGGCAAAGAGGGGCAGACAAGTGCTGAGAACACGGGACAAGGGCAAAGAGGGGCAGACAAGGGCAAAGAGGGGCGGACAATGGCCAAAGAGGGGCTGACAAGTGCGGAGAATACGGGACAAGGGCAAAGAGGGGCGGAAAAGGGCAAAGAGGGGCGGACAAGGGCAAAAGGTTCGGACAAAGGGCAAAAGGGTCGGACAAGGGCAAAGAGGGGTGGGGAAGGGCAAAGTGGGGCGGAAAAGTGCTGAAAATACGGGACAAGGGCAAAGAGGGGCGGACAATGTTAAGAGGGGCGGAGAAGAGCAAAGAGGGGCGGACAAGTGCGAAGAATATGGGACAAGGGCCAAGAGTGGCGGACAATGGTCAAGAGGGGCGGACAAGCGCAAATAGGGGTGGATAAGTTCTGAGAATACGGGACAAGGGCAAAGAGGGGCGGGCAAGTGCTGAGAATACGGGACAAGAGCAAAGAGGGGCAGACAAGTGCGGAGAATAAGGGACAAGAGCAAAGAGGGGCGGACAAGGGCAAAGAGGGGCGGACAAGGGCAAAGAGGGGCGGACAAGGGCAAAGAGGGCGGACAAGGGCAAAGATGGCGGACAAGGGCAAAAAGGTGCGGACAAGGGCAAAGAGGGGCGGACAGGGGCAAAGTGGGCTGGACAGCAGCAATGAGGGGCGGACAAGTGCAAAGTGGGGCGGACAAGGCCTGAGAATACGGGACAAGGGCAAAGAGGGGCGGACAAGGGCAAAGTGGGGCGGACAAGGGCAAAGAGGGGCGGACAAGGGCAAAGAGGGGCGGACAAGGGCAAAGAGGGTCGGACAAGGGCAAAGAGGGGCGGACAAGGGCAAAGAGGGGCGGACAAGGGCAAAGAGGGGCGGACAAGGGCAAAGAGGGGCGGACAAGGGCAAAGAGGGGCGGACAAGGGCAAAGAGGGGCGGACAAGGGCAAAGAGGGGCGGACAAGGGCAAAGAGGGGCGGACAAGGGCAAAGAGGGGCGGACAAGGGCAAAGAGGGGCGGAAAAGGGCAAAGAGGGGCGGAAAAGGGCAAAGAGGGGCGGAAAAGGGCAAAGAGGGGCGGACAAGTGCAAAGAGGGGCGGACAAGAGCAAAGAGGAGCGGACAAGGGAAATGTGGGGCGGACAAGAACTGAGAATACGGGACAAGGGCAAGGAGGGGCGGACAAGGGCAAAGAGGGGCGGACATGGGCAAAGAGGGGCGGACAAGTGCTGAGAATACGGGACAAGTGCAAAGAGGGTCGGACAAGGGCAAAGAGGGTCGGACAAGGGCAAAGAGGGGCGGACAAGGGCAAAGAGGGGCGGACAAGGGCAAAGAGGGGCGGACAAGGGCAAAGAGGGGCGGACAAGGGCAAAGAGGGGCGGACAAGTGCTGAGAATACGGGACAAGGGCAAAGAGGGGAGGACAAGTGCTGAGAATACGGAACAAGGGCAAAGAGGGACAGACAAGGGCAAAGAGGGACGGGCAAGTGCAAAGAGGGATGGACAAGGGTTGAGAATACGGGACAAGGGCAAACAGGGGCGGACAAGTGCTGAGAATACGGGACAAGGGCCAAGAGGGGCGGACAAGTGCTGAGAATACGGGACAAGGGCAAAGCGGGGCGGACAAGTGGAAAGAGGGGCGGACAAGGGCAAAGAGGGCCGGACAAGGGCAAAGAGGGCGGACAAGGGCAAAAAGGTGCGGACAAGGGCAAAGAGGGGCGGACAGGGGCAAAGTGGGCTGGACAGCAGCAATGAGGGGCGGACAAGGGCAAAGAGGGGCGGACAAGGGCAAAGAGGGGCGGACAAGGGCAAAGAGGGGCCGACAAGAACGGAGAATACAGGACAAGAGCAAAGAGGGGCCTTCAAGGACAAAGAGGGCTGGACAATTGCTGAGAATACGGGACAAGGGCAAAAAGGTGCGGACAAGGGCAAAGAGGGGCGGAAAAGGGCAAAGAGGGGCGGACAAGTGCAAAGAGGGGCGGACAAGAGCAAAGAGGAGCGGACAAGGGAAATGTGGGGCGGACAAGTACTGAGAATACGGGACAAGGGCAAGGAGGGGCGGACAACGGCAAAGAGGGGCGGACATGGGCAAAGAGGGGCGGACAAGTGCTGAGAATACGTGACAAGGGCAAAGAGGGGCCGACAAAGGCAAAGAGGGGCGGACAAGGGCAAAGTGGGGCGGACAAGGGCAAAGAGCGGCGGACAAGGGCAAAGAGGGGCGGACAGGGGCAAAGTGGGCTGGACTGCAGCAATGAGGGGCGGACATGGGCAAAGAGGGGCGGACATGGGCAAAGAGGGGCGGACAAGTGCTGAGAATACGGGACAAGGGCAAAGAGGGGCGGACAAGGGGAAAGAGGGGCCGACAAGGGCAAAGTGGGGCGGACAAGGCCAAAGAGCGGCGGACAAGGGCAAAGAGCGGCGGACAAGGGCAAAGAGGGGCGGACATGGGCAAAGAGGGGCGGACAAGTGCTGAGAATACGGGACAAGGGCAAAGAGGGGCGGAAAAGGGCAAAGAGGTTTGGACAAGGGCAAAGAGGGGCGGACAAGGGCAAAGAGTTGCGGACAAGGGCAAAGAGGGGCGGACAAGGGCAAAGAGGGGCGGACAAGACCAAATAGGGGCGGACAAGGGCAAAGAGGGGCGGACAAGGGCAAAGAATTCGGGACAAGTGAAAAGAGTGGAGGACAAGGGCAAAGAGGAGCAGACAAGGGAAAAGTGGGGCGGACAAGTACTGAGAATACGGGACAAGGGCAAAGAGGGGCGGACAAGGGCAAAGAGGGGCGGACAAGGGCAAAGAGGGTCGGACAAGGGCAAAGAGGGGCGGACAAGGGCAAAGAGGGGCGGACAAGGGCAAAGAGGGGCGGACAAGGGCAAAGAGGGGCGGACAAGGGCAAAGAGGGGCGGACAAGGGCAAAGAGGGGCGGACAAGGGCAAAGAGGGGCGGACAAGGGCAAAGAGGGGCGGACAAGTGCTGAGAATACGGGACAAGGGCAAATAGGGGAGGAAAAGGGAAAAGAGGGGCGGACAAGGGCAAAGAGGGGTGGACAAGGGCAAAGAGGTGCGGAAAACTGCAAAGAGGTGCGGAAAAGGGCAAAGAGGGGCGGACAAGTGCTGAGAATACGGAACAAGGGCAAAGAGGGGCGAACAAGTGCAAAGAGGGGCAGACAAGAGCTGAGAATACAGGACAAGGGCAAAGAGGGGTGGAAAAGGGCATAGAGGGGCGGACAAGTGCAAAGAGGTGCGGACAAAGGCAAAGAGGGGCTAACAGGGGCAAAGAGGGATGAACAGGGCAAAGAGGGGCGGACAAGGGCAAAGAGTGGGCCGACAAGAGCGGAGAATACGGGACAAGACCAAAGAGGGGCGGACAAGGGCAAAGAGGGCCGGACAAGTGCTGAGAATACGGGACAAGGGCAAAGAGGGGCGGACAAGGGCAAAGAGGGGCGGACAAGGGCAAAGAGGGGCGGACAAGGGCAAAGAGGGGCGGACAAGGGCAAAGAGGGGCGGACAAGGGCTGAGAATACGGGACAAGGGCAAAGAGGGGCAGACAAGGACAAAGAGGGGCAGACAAGGACAAAGAGGGCCGAACAAGGGCAAAGAGGGCCGAACAAGGGCAAAGAGGGGCGGACAAGTGCTGAGAATATGGGACAAGGGCAAAGAGGGGCGGACAAGGGCAAAGAGGGCGGACAAGGGCAAAGAGGGCGGACAAGGGCAAAGAGGGCGGACAAGGGCAAAGAGGGCGGACAAGGGCAAAGAGGGCGGACAAGGGCAAAGAGGGCGGACAAGGGCAACGAGGGGCGGACAAGGGCAACGAGGGGCGGACAGGGGAAAAGAGGGACGGACAGGGGAAAAGAGGGGCGGACAGGGGAAAAGAGGGGCGGACAGGGGCAAAGAGGGGCGGACAAGAGCGGAGAATACGGGACAAGACCAAAGAGGGGCGGACAAGGGCTAAGAGGGCCGGACAAGTTCTGAGAATACAGGACAAGGGCAAAGAGGGGCGGACAAGGGCAAAAAGGGGCGGACAAGGGCAAAGAGGGGCGGACAAGGGCAAAGAGGGGCGGACAAAGGCAAAGAGGGGCGGACAAGGGCAAAGAGGGGCGGACAAGGGCTGAGAATACGGGACAAGGGCAAAGAGGGGCAGACAAGGGCAAAGAGGGGCGGACAAGGGCTGAGAATACGGGACAAGGGCAAAGAGGGGCGGACAAGGGCAAAGAGGGGCGGACAAGGGCAAAGAGGGTCGGACAAGGGCAAAGAGGGGCGGACAAGGGCAAAGAGGGGCAGATAAGTGCTAAGAATTCGGGACAAGTGCAAAGAGGCGCGGACAAGGGCAAAGAGGAGCGGACAAGGGAAATGTGGGGCGGACAAGAACTGAGAATACAGGACAAGGGCAAAGAGGGGCGGACAAGGGCAAAGAGGGGCGGACAAGGGCAAAGAGGGGCGGACAAGGGCAAAGAGGGGCGGACAAGTGCTGAGAATACGGGACAAGGTCAAACAGGGGCGGACAAGGGCAAAGGGGGGCGGACAAGGTCAAAGAGGGGCGGACAAGGGCAAAGAATTCGGGACAAGTGAAAAGAGGGTCGGACAACGGCAAAGAGGGGCTCACACGTGCTGAGAATACTGGACAAGGGCAAAGAGGGGCGGACAAGTGCTGAGAATACGGGACAAGGGCAAGGAGGTGCAGACAAGGACAGAGAATAAGGGACAAGGGGAAAGAGGGGCGGACAAGGGCAAAGAGGGGCGGACAAGGGCAAAGAGGGTCGGACAAGGGCAAAGAGGGTCGGACAAGTACAAAGAGGGGCGGATAAGTGCTAAGAATTCGGGACAAGTGAAAAGAGTGGAGGACAAGGGCAAAGAGGGGCGGACAAGGGCAAAGAGGGGCGGACAAGGGCAAAGAGGGGCGGACAAGGGCAAAGAGGGGCGGACAAGGGCAAAGAGGGGCGGACAAGGGCAAAGAGGGGCGGACAAGGGCAAAGAGGGGCGGACAAGTGCTGAGAATACGGGACAAGGGCAAAGAGGGGAGGAAAAAGGAAAAGAGGGGCGGACAAGGGCAAAGAGGGGTGGACAAGGGCAAAGAGGTGCGGAAAATTGCAAAGAGGTGCGGACAAGGGCAAAGAGGGGCGGACAAGTGCTGAGAATACGGAACAAGTGCAAAGAGGGGCGAACAAGGGCAAAGAGGGGCAGACAAGAGCTGAGAATACAGGACAAAGGCAAAGAGGGGTGGACAAGGGCATAGAGGGGCGGAAAAGGGCATAGAGGGGCGGACAAGGGCATAGAGGGGCGGACAAGGGCAAAGAGGGGCGGACAGGGGCAAAGAGGGGCGGACAGGGGCAAAGAGTAGGCCGACAAGAGCGGAGAATACGGGACAAGACCAAAGAGGGGCTGACAAGGGCAAAGAGGGCCGGACAAGTGCTGAGAATACGGGACAAGGGCAAAGAGAGGCGGACAAGGGCAAAGAGGGGCGGACAAGGGCAAAGAGGGGCGGACAAGGGCAAAGAGGGGCGGACAAGGGCAAAGAGGGGCGGACAAGGGCAAAGAGGGGCGGACAAGGGCAAAGAGGGGCGGACAAGGGCAAAGAGGGGCGGACAAGGGCTGAGAATACGGGACAAGGGCAAAGAGGGGAGGACAAAAGCAAAGAGGGGTGGACAATGACAAAGAGGGACGGACAAGGGCAAAGAGGGACGGACAAGGGCTGAGAATACAGGACAAGGGCAAGGAGGTGCGGACAAGGGCTGAGAATACGGGACAGGTGCAAAGAGCTTCGGACAAGGGCAAAGAGGGGCGGACAAGCGCAAAGAGGGGCGGACAAGAGCTGAGAATACGGGACAAGGGCAAAGAGGGGCGGGGAAGGGCATAGAATATGGAACAAGTGCAAAAAGGGGTGGAGAAGTGCTGAGAATTTAGGACAAGGGCAAAGAGGGGCGGACAAGTACTGAGAATACGGGACAAGGGCAAAGAGAGGCGAACAACTGCTGAGAATACGGGACAAGGGCAAAGAGGGGCAGACAAGTGCTGAGAATACGGCACAAGGGCAAAGAAGGGCAGACAAGGGCAAAGAGGGGCGGACAAGGGCAAAGAGGGGCGGACAAGGCCAAAGAGGGGTGGACAAGGGCTGAGAATACGGGACAAGGGCAAAGAGGGGCGGGGAAGGGCTTAGAATACGGAACAATTGCAAAGAGGGGCGGACAAGGGCAAGATGGGCGGAAAACGGCCGAGAGTGGCGGACAAGAGCAAAGAGGGGCGGATAAGTGCTAAGAATTCGGGAAAAGTGAAAAGAGGGGCGGACAAGAGCAAAGAGGAGCGGACAATGGAAAAGTGGGGCGGAAAAGTACTGAGAATACGGGACAAGGGCAAAGAGGGGCGGACAAGGGCAAAGAGGGGCGGATAAGGGCAAAGAGGGGCGGACAAGTGCTGAGAATACGGGACAAGGGCAAAGAGGGGAGGAAAAAGGAAAAGAGGGGCGGACAAGGGCAAAGAGGGGTGGACAAGGGCAAAGAGGTGCGGAAAAGTGCAAAGAGGTGCGGACAAGTGCAAAGAGGGGCGGACAAGTGCTGAGAATACGGAACAAGGGCAAAGAGGGGCGAACAGGGGCAAAGAGGGGCAGACAAGAGCTGAGAATACAGGACAAAGGCAAAGAGGGGTGGAAAAGAGCATAGAGGGGCGGACAAGGGCAAAGAGGTGCGGACAAGGGCAAAGAGGGGCGGACAAGGGCAAAGAGGGGCGGACAAGGGCAAAGAGGGGCGGACAGGGGCAAAGAGGGGCGGACAGGGGCAAAGAGGGGCGGACAGGGCAAAGAGGGGCGGACAAGGGCAAAGAGTGGGCCGACAAGAGCGGAGAATACGGGACAAGACCAAAGAGGGGCGGACTAGGGCAAAGAGGGTCGGACAAGTGCTGAGAATACGGGACAAGGGCAAAGAGGGGCGGACAAGGGCAAAGAGGGGCGGACAAGGGAAAAGAGGGGCGGACAAGGGCAAAGTGGGGCGGACAAGGTCAAAGAGGGGCGGACAAGTGCAAAGAGGGGCGGACAAGTGCTGAGAATACGGGACAAGGGCAAAGAGGGGCAGACAAGTACAAAGAGGGGCAGACAAGGACAAAGAGGGCCGAACAAGGGCAAAGAGGGGCGGACAAGTGCTCAGAATATGGAACAAGGGCAAAGAGTGGCGGACAAGGGCAAAGAGGTGCGGAAAAGGGCAAACAGGAGCGGACAATGGCAAAGAGGTACGGACAAGTGCTGAGAATACGGGACAAAGGCAAAGAGGGGCGGACAAGGGAAAAGAGGGGCGGACAAGGGCTGAGAATACGGTACAAGAGAAAAGAGGGGCGGACAACGGCAAAGAGGGGCGGACAAGGGCAAAGAGGGGCAGATAAGTGCTAAGAATTCGGGACAAGTGCAAAGAGGGGCGGACAAGGGCAAAGAGGGGCGGACAAGGGCAAAGAGGGGCGGACAAGTGCTGAGAATACGGGACAAGGGCAAAGAGGGGCGGACAAGGGCAAAGAGGGGCGGAATGGGCAAAGAGGGGCGGACAATGGAAAAGTGGGGCGGACAAGTACAGAGAATACGGGACAAGGGCAAAGAGGGGTGGACAAGGGCAAAGAGGGGCGGACAAGGGCAAAGATGGGCGGACAAGGGCAAATAGGGGCGGACAAGGGCAAATAGGGGCGGACAAGGGCAGAGAATACGGGACAAGAGCAAAGAAGGTCGGACAAGGGCAAAGAGGGTCGGACAAGGGCAAAGAGGGGCGGACAAGGGCAAAGAGGGGCGGACAAGGGCAAAGAGGTGCGGACAAGGGCAAAGAGGGGCGGACAAGGGCAAAGAGGGGCGGACAAGTGCTGAGAATACGGGACAAGGTCAAAGAGGGGAGGACAAAAGCAAAGAGGGGCGGACAAGGGCAAAGAGTGGCGGACAAGGGCAAAGAGGGGCGGACAAGGGCAAAGAGGGGCGGACAAGTGCTGAGAACACGGAACAAGGGCAAAGAGGATCGGACAAGTGCAAAGAGGGACGGACAATGGCAAAGAGGGACGGACAAGGGCAAAGAAGGTCGGAAAAGGGCTGGGAATACGGGAGAAGGGCAAAGAGGGGCTTACAAGGGCAAAGAGGGGCGGACAAGGGCAAAGAGGGTCGGACAAGGGCAAAGAGGGGCGGACAAGTGCTGAGAATATGGGACAAGGGCAAAGAGGGGCAGACAAGGACAAAGAGGGGCAGACAAGGACAAAGAGGGCCGAACAAGGGCAAAGAGGGCCGAACAAGGGCAAAGAGGGCCGAACAAGGGCAAAGAGGGGCGGACAAGTGCTGAGAATATGGGACAAGGGCAAAGAGGGGCGGACAAGGGCAAAGAGGGCGGACAAGGGCAAAGAGGGCGGACAAGGGCAAAGAGGTGCGGACAAGGGCAACGAGGGGCGGACAGGGGCAACGAGGGGCGGACAGGGGAAAAGAGGGACGGACAGGGGAAAAGAGGGACGGACAGGGGCAAAGAGGGGCGGACAGTGGCAAAGAGGGGCGGACAAGAGCGGAGAATACGGGACAAGACCAAAGAGGGGCGGACAAGGGCAAAGAGGGGCGGACAAGGGCAAAGAGGGGCGGACAAGGGCAAAGAGGGGCGGACAAGGGCAAAGAGGGGCGGACAAGGGCTGAGAATACGGGACAAGGGCAAAGAGGGGCAGACAAGGGCAAAGAGGGGCGGACAAGGGCTGAGAATACGGGACAAGGGCAAAGAGGGGCGGACAAGGGCAAAGAGGGGCGGACAAGGGCAAAGAGGGGCGGACAAGGGCAAAGAGGGGCGGACAAGGGAAAAGAGGGGCGGACAAGGGCAAAGAGGGGCGGACAAGGGCAAAGAGGGGCAGATAAGTGCTAAGAATTCGGGACAAGTGCAAAGAGGCGCGGACAAGGGCAAAGAGGAGCGGACAAGGGAAATGTGGGGCGGACAAGAACTGAGAATACGGGACAAGGGCAAAGAGGGGTGGACAAGGGCAAAGAGGGGCGGACAAGGGCAAAGAGGGGCGGACAAGGGCAAAGAGGGGCGGACAAGGGCAAAGGGGGGCGGACAAGGGCAAAGAGGGGCGGACAAGTGCAAAGAATTCGGGACAAGTGAAAAGAGGGTCGGACAACGGCAAAGAGGGGCACACACGTGCTGAGAATACTGGACAAGGGCAAAGAGGGGCGGACAAGTGCTGAGAATACGGGACAAGGGCAAGGAGGTGCAGACAAGGACTGAGAATAAGGGACAAGGGGAAAGAGGGGCGGACAAGGGCAAAGAGGGGCGGACAACGGCAAAGAGGTTTGGACAAGGGCAAAGAGGGGCGGACAAGGGCAAAGAGTGGCAGACAAGGGCAAAGAGGGGCGGATAAGTGCTAAGAATTCGGGACAAGTGAAAAGAGTGGAGGACAAGGGCAAAGAGGGGCGGACAACGGCAAAGAGGGGCGGACAAGGGCAAAGAGGGGCGGACAAGGGCAAAGAGGGGCGGACAAGGGCAAAGAGGGGCGGACAAGGGCAAAGAGGGGCGGACAAGGGCAAAGAGGTGCGGAAAAGTGCAAAGAGGTGCGGACAAGGGCAAAGAGGGGCGGACAAGTGCTGAGAATACGGAACAAGTGCAAAGAGGGGCGAACAAGGGCAAAGAGGGGCAGACAAGAGCTGAGAATACAGGACAAAGGCAAAGAGGGGTGGAAAAGGGCATAGAGGGGCGGACAAGGGCATAGAGGGGCGGACAAGGGCAAAGAGGGGCGGACAAGGGCAAAGAGGGGCGGACAAGGGCAAAGAGGGGCGGACAAGGGCAAAGAGTGGCCCGACAAGAGCGGAGAATACGGGACAAGACCAAAGAGGGGCTGACAAGGGCAAAGAGGGCCGGACAAGTGCTGAGAATACGGGACAAGGGCAAAGAGACGCGGACAAGTGCAAAGAGGGGCGGACAAGGGCAAAGAGGGGCGGACAAGGGCAAAGAGGGGCGGACAAGGGCAAAGTGGGGCGGACAAGGGCAAAGAGGGGCGGACAAGGGCAAAGAAGGGCGAACCAGGTCAAAGAGGGGCGGACAAGGGCTGAGAATACGGGACAAGGGCAAAGAGGGGCAGACAAGGACAAAGAGGGGCAGACAAGGACAAAGAGGGCCGAAAAAGGGCAAAGAGGGCCGAACAAGGGCAAAGAGGGCCGAACAAGTGCTGAGAATATGGGACAAGGGCAAAGAGTGGCGGACAAGGGCAAAGAGGTGCGGAAAAGGGCAAAAAGGAGCGGACAATGGCAAAGAGTTACGGACAAGTGCTGAGAATACGGGACAAAGGCAAAGAGGGGCGGACAAGGGCAAAGAGGGGCGGACAAGAGCGGAGAATACGGGACAAGAGCAAAGAGGGGCGGACAAGGGCAAAGAGGGGCGGACAAGGGCAAAGAGGGGCGGACAAGGGCAAAGAGGGGCGGACAAGGGCAAAGAGGGGCGGACAAGGGCTGAGAATACGGGACAAGGGCAAAGAGGGGCAGACAAGGGCAAAGAGGGGCGGACAAGGGCTGAGAATACGGGACAAGGGCAAAGAGGGGCGGACAAGGGCAAAGAGGGGCGGACAAGGGCAAAGAGGGGCGGACAAGGGCAAAGAGGGGCGGACAAGGGCAAATAGGGGCGGACAAGGGCAAAGAGGGGCGGACAAGGTCAAAGAGGGGCGGACAAGGGCAAAGAGGGGCAGATAAGTGCTAAGAATTCGGGACAAGTGCAAAGAGGCGCGGACAAGGGCAAAGAGGAGCGGACAAGGGAAATGTGGGGCGGACAAGAACTGAGAATACGGGACAAGGGCAAAGAGGGGCGGACAAGGGCAAAGAGGGGTGGACAAGGGCAAAGAGGGGCGGACAAGGGCAAAGAGGGGCGGACAAGTGCTGAGAATACGGGACAAGGTCAAACAGGGGCGGACAAGGGCAAAGGGGGGCGGACAAGGGCAAAGAGGGGCGGACAAGGGCAAAGAATTCGGGACAAGTGAAAAGAGGGTCGGACAACGGCAAAGAGGGGCACACACGTGCTGAGAATACTGGACAAGGGCAAAGAGGGGCGGACAAGTGCTGAGAATACGGGACAAGGGCAAGGAGGTGCAGACAAGGACTGAGAATAAGGGACAAGGGGAAAGAGGGGCGGACAAGGGCAAAGAGGGGCGGACAACGGCAAAGAGGTTTGGACAAGGGCAAAGAGGGGCGGACAAGGGCAAAGAGTGGCGGACAAGGGCAAAGAGTGGCGGACAAGGGCAAAGAGGGGCGGATAAGTGCTAAGAATTCGGGACAAGTGAAAAGAGTGGAGGAAAAGGGCAAAGAGGGGCGGACAACGGCAAAGAGGGGCGGACAAGGGCAAAGAGGGGCGGACAAGGGCAAAGAGGGGCGGACAAGGGCAAAGAGGGGCGGACAAGGGCAAAGAGGGGCGGACAAGGGCAAAGAGGGGCGGACAAGGGCAAAGAGGGGCGGACAAGGGCAAAGAGGGGCGGACAAGGGCAAAGAGGGGCGGACAAGGGCAAAGAGGGGCGGACAAGGGCAAAGAGGGGCGGACAAGGGCAAAGAGGGGCGGACAAGGGCAAAGAGGGGCGGACAAGTGCTGAGAATACGGGACAAGGGCAAAGAGGGGAGGAAAAAGGAAAAGAGGGGCGGACAAGGGCAAAGAGGGGTGGACAAGGGCAAAGAGGTGCGGAAAAGTGCAAAGAGGTGCGGACAAGGGCAAAGAGGGGCGGACAAGTGCTGAGAATACGGAACAAGTGCAAAGAGGGGCGAACAAGGGCAAAGAGGGGCAGACAAGAGCTGAGAATACAGGACAAAGGCAAAGAGGGGTGGAAAAGGGCATAGAGGGGCGGACAAGGGCATAGAGGGGCGGACAAGGGCAAAGAGGGGCGGACAAGGGCAAAGAGGGGCGGACAGGGGCAAAGAGGGGCGGACAGGGGCAAAGAGGGGCGGACAAGTGCAAAGAGTGGGCCGACAAGAGCGGAGAATACGGGACAAGACCAAAGAGGGGCTGACAAGGGCAAAGAGGGCCGGACAAGTGCTGAGAATACGGGACAAGGGCAAAGAGAGGCGGACAAGTGCAAAGAGGGGCGGACAAGGGCAAAGAGGGGCGGACAAGGGCAAAGAGGGGCGGACAAGGGCAAAGAGGGGCGGACAAGGGCAAAGTGGGGCGGACAAGGGCAAAGAGGGGCGGACAAGGTCAAAGAAGGGCGGACAAGGGCAAAGAGGGGTGGACAAGGGCAAAGAGGGGCGGACAAGGTCTGAGAATACGGGACAAGGGCAAAGAGGGGCAGACAAGGACAAAGAGGGGCAGACAAGGACAAAGAGGGCCGAAAAAGGGCAAAGAGGGCCGAACAAGGGCAAAGAGGGCCGAACAAGTGCTGAGAATATGGGACAAGGGCAAAGAGTGGCGGACAAGGGCAAAGAGGTGCGGAAAAGGGCAAAAAGGAGCGGACAATGGCAAAGAGTTACGGACAAGTGCTGAGAATACGGGACAAAGGCAAAGAGGGGCGGACAAGGGCAAAGAGGGGCGGACAAGGGCTGAGAATACGGGACAAGAGCAAAGAGGGGCGGACAAGGGCAAAGAGGGGCAGATAAGTGCTAAGAATTCGGGACAAGTGCAAAGAGGGGCGGACAAGGGCAAAGAGGGGCGGACAACGGCAAAGAGGAGCGGACAAGTGCTGAGAATACGGGACAAGGGCAAAGAGGGGCGGACAAGGGCAAAGAGGGGCGGAATGGGCAAAGAGGGGCGGAATGGGCAAAGAGGGGCGGACAAGGGAAAAGTGGGGCGGACAAGTACTGAGAATACGGGACAAGGGCAAAGAGGGGCGGACAAGGGCAAAGAGGGTCGGACAAGGGCAAAGAGGGTCGGACAAGGGCAAAGAGGGGCGGACAAGGGCAAAGAGGGGCGGACAAGGGCAAAGAGGGGCGGACAAGGGCAAAGAGGGGCGGACAAGGGCAAAGAGGGGCGGACAAGGGCAAAGAGGGGCGGACAAGTGCAAATACGGGCGGACAAGGGCAGAGAATACGGGACAAGTGCAAAGAGGGGCGGACAAGGGCAAAGAGGGGCGGACAAGGGCAAAGAGGGGCGGACAAGGGCAAAGAGGGGCGGACAAGGGCAAAGAGGGGCGGACAAGGGCAAAGAGGGGCGGACAAGGGCAAAGAGGGGCGGACAAGTGCTGAGAATACGGGACAAGGGCAAAGAGGGGAGGACAAAAGCAAAGAGGGGTGGACAATGACAAAGAGGGACGGACAAGGGCAAAGAGGGACGGACAAGGGCTGAGAATACAGGACAAGGGCAAGGAGGTGCGGACAAGGGCTGAGAATACGGGACAGGTGCAAAGAGCTTCGGACAAGGGCAAAGAGGGGCGGACAAGCGCAAAGAGGGGCGGACAAGAGCTGAGAATACGGGACAAGGGCAAAGAGGGGCGGGGAAGGGCTTAGAATATGGAACAAGTGCAAAGAGGGGCGGAGAAGTGCTGAGAATTTAGGACAAGGGCAAAGAGGGGCGGACAAGTACTGAGAATACAGGACAAGGGCAAAGAGAGGCGAACAACTGCTGAGAATACGGGACAAGGGCAAAGAGGGGCAGACAAGTGCTGAGAATACGGCACAAGGGCAAAGAAGGGCAGACAAGGGCAAAGAGGGGCGGACAAGGGCAAAGAGGGGCGGACAAGGCCAAATAGGGGTGGACAAGGGCTGAGAATACGGGACAAGGGCAAAGAGGGGCGGGGAAGGGCTTAGAATACGGAACAAGTGCAAAGAGGGGCGGACAAGGGCAAGATGGGCGGAAAACGGCCGAGAGTGGCGGACAAGAGCAAAGAGGGGCGGATAAGTGCTAAGAATTCGGGAAAGGTGAAAAGAGGGGCGGACAAGAGCAAAGAGGAGCGGACAATGGAAAAGTGGGGCGGAAAAGTACTGAGAATACGGGACAAGGGCAAAGAGGGGCGGACAAGGGCAAAGAGGGGCGGACAAGGGCAAAGAGGGGCGGACAAGTGCTGAGAATACGGGACAAGGGCAAAGAGGGGAGGAAAAAGGAAAAGAGGGGCGGACAAGGGCAAAGAGGGGCGGACAAGGGCAAAGAGGGGCGGACAAGGGCAAAGATGGGCGGACAAGGGCAAAGATGGGCGGACAAGGGCAAATAGGGGCGGACAAGGGCAAATAGGGGCGGACAAGGGCAAATAGGGGCGGACAAGGGCAAATAGGGGCGGACAAGGGCAGAGAATACGGGACAAGAGCAAAGAAGGTCGGACAAGGGCAAAGAGGGTCGGACAAGGGCAAAGAGGGGCGGACAAGCGCAAAGAGGGGCGGACAAGGGCAAAGAGTGGCGGACAAGGGCAAAGAGGGGCGGACAAGGGCAAAGAGGGGCGGACAAGGGCAAAGAGGGGCGGACAAGTGCTGAGAACACGGAACAAGGGCAAAGAGGATCGGACAAGTGCAAAGAGGGACGGACAATGGCAAAGAGGGACGGACAAGGGCAAAGAAGGTCGGAAAAGGGCTGGGAATACGGGAGAAGGGCAAAGAGGGGCTTACAAGGGCAAAGAGGGTCGGACAAGGGCAAAGAGGGTCGGACAAGGGCAAAGAGGGTCGGACAAGTGCTGAGAATAAGGGACAAGGGCAAAGAGTGGCGGAAAAGGGCTGAGAATACGGGATAATGGCAAAGAGGGGGGGACAAGGGCTTAGAATACGGGACAAGGACAAAGAGGGGCGGACAATTGCTGAGAATACGGGACAAGGGCAAAGAGGTGCGGACAAGGGCAAAGAGGGGCAGACAAGTGCTGAGAATACGGGACAAGGGCAAGGAGGTGCAGACAAGGGCTGAGAATACGGGACAAGGGAAAGAGGGGCGGACAAGTGCTGAGAATGCGGGACAAGGGCAAAGAGTTGCTGACAAGTGGAAAGACGGGCGGACAAGGGCAAAGAGGGGCGGACAAGGGCAAAGAGTTTTGGACAAGGTTAAGGAGGGGCGGACAAGGGCAAAGAGGGGCGGACAAGGGCTGAGAATACGGGACAAGAGCAAAGAGGGGCGGACAAGGGCAAAGAGGGGCAGATAAGTGCTAAGAATTCGGGACAAGTGCAAAGAGGGGCGGACAAGGGCAAAGAGGGGCGGACAACGGCAAAGAGGAGCGGACAAGTGCTGAGAATACGGGACAAGGGCAAAGAGGGGCGGACAAGGGCAAAGAGGGGCGGACAAGGGCAAAGAGGGGCGGACAAGGGCAAAGAGGGGCGGAATGGGCAAAGAGGGGCGGACAAGGGAAAAGTGGGGCGGACAAGTACTGAGAATACGGGACAAGGGCAAAGAGGGGCGGACAAGGGCAAAGAGGGTCGGACAAGGGCAAAGAGGGTCGGACAAGGGCAAAGAGGGGCGGACAAGGGCAAAGAGGGGCGGACAAGGGCAAAGAGGGGCGGACAAGGGCAAAGAGGGGCGGACAAGGGCAAAGAGGGGCGGACAAGTGCAAATACGGGCGGACAAGGGCAGAGAATACGGGACAAGTGCAAAGAGGGGCGGACAAGGGCAAAGAGGGGCGGACAAGGGCAAAGAGGGGCGGACAAGGGCAAAGAGGGGCGGACAAGGGCAAAGAGGGGCGGACAAGGGCAAAGAGGGGCGGACAAGGGCAAAGAGGGGCGGACAAGTGCTGAGAATACGGGACAAGGGCAAAGAGGGGAGGACAAAAGCAAAGAGGGGTGGACAATGACAAAGAGGGACGGACAAGGGCAAAGAGGGACGGACAAGGGCTGAGAATACAGGACAAGGGCAAGGAGGTGCGGACAAGGGCTGAGAATACGGGACAGGTGCAAAGAGCTTCGGACAAGGGCAAAGAGGGGCGGACAAGCGCAAAGAGGGGCGGACAAGAGCTGAGAATACGGGACAAGGGCAAAGAGGGGCGGGGAAGGGCTTAGAATATGGAACAAGTGCAAAGAGGGGCGGAGAAGTGCTGAGAATTTAGGACAAGGGCAAAGAGGGGCGGACAAGTACTGAGAATACAGGACAAGGGCAAAGAGAGGCGAACAACTGCTGAGAATACGGGACAAGGGCAAAGAGGGGCAGACAAGTGCTGAGAATACGGCACAAGGGCAAAGAAGGGCAGACAAGGGCAAAGAGGGGCGGACAAGGGCAAAGAGGGGCGGACAAGGCCAAAGAGGGGTGGACAAGGGCTGAGAATACGGGACAAGGGCAAAGAGGGGCGGGGAAGGGCTTAGAATACGGAACAAGTGCAAAGAGGGGCGGACAAGGGCAAGATGGGCGGAAAACGGCCGAGAGTGGCGGACAAGAGCAAAGAGGGGCGGATAAGTGCTAAGAATTCGGGAAAGGTGAAAAGAGGGGCGGACAAGAGCAAAGAGGAGCGGACAATGGAAAAGTGGGGCGGAAAAGTACTGAGAATACGGGACAAGGGCAAAGAGGGGCGGACAAGGGCAAAGAGGGGCGGATAAGGGCAAAGAGGGGCGGACAAGTGCTGAGAATACGGGACAAGGGCAAAGAGGGGAGGAAAAAGGAAAAGAGGGGCGGACAAGGGCAAAGAGGGGCGGACAAGGGCAAAGAGGGGCGGACAAGGGCAAAGATGGGCGGACAAGGGCAAAGATGGGCGGACAAGGGCAAAGATGGGCGGACAAGGGCAAATAGGGGCGGACAAGGGCAAATAGGGGCGGACAAGGGCAAATAGGGGCGGACAAGGGCAAATAGGGGCGGACAAGGGCAGAGAATACGGGACAAGAGCAAAGAAGGTCGGACAAGGGCAAAGAGGGTCGGACAAGGGCAAAGAGGGGCGGACAAGCGCAAAGAGGGGCGGACAAGGGCAAAGAGGGGCGGACAAGGGCAAAGAGGGGCGGACAAGTGCTGAGAATACGGGACAAGGTCAAAGAGGGGAGGACAAAAGCAAAGAGGGGCGGACAAGGGCAAAGAGTGGCGGACAAGGGCAAAGAGGGGCGGACAAGGGCAAAGAGGGGCGGACAAGGGCAAAGAGGGGCGGACAAGTGCTGAGAACACGGAACAAGGGCAAAGAGGATCGGACAAGTGCAAAGAGGGACGGACAATGGCAAAGAGGGACGGACAAGGGCAAAGAAGGTCGGAAAAGGGCTGGGAATACGGGAGAAGGGCAAAGAGGGGCTTACAAGGGCAAAGAGGGTCGGACAAGGGCAAAGAGGGTCGGACAAGGGCAAAGAGGGTCGGACAAGTGCTGAGAATAAGGGACAAGGGCAAAGAGTGGCGGAAAAGGGCTGAGAATACGGGATAATGGCAAAGAGGGGGGGACAAGGGCTTTGAATACGGGACAAGGACAAAGAGGGGCGGACAATTGCTGAGAATACGGGACAAGGGCAAAGAGGTGCGGACAAGGGCAAAGAGGGGCAGACAAGTGCTGAGAATACGGGACAAGGGCAAGGAGGTGCAGACAAGGGCTGAGAATACGGGACAAGGGAAAGAGGGGCGGACAAGTGCTGAGAATGCGGGACAAGGGCAAAGAGTTGCTGACAAGTGGAAAGACGGGCGGACAAGGGCAAAGAGGGGCGGACAAGGGCAAAGAGTTTTGGACAAGGTTAAGGAGGGGCGGACAAGGATAAAGAGAAGCGGACAAGGGCAAAGAGGGGCAGACAACGGCTGAGAATACGGGACAAGGGCAAAGAGGGGCGGATAAGTGTTAAGAATTCGGGACAAGACAAAAGAGGGTCGGACAAGGGCAAAGAGGAGCGGACAAGGGAAAAGTGCGGCGGACAAGTACTGAGAATACGGGACAAGGGCAAAGAGGGGCGGACAAGGGCAAAGAGGGGCGGACAAGGGCAAAGAGGGGCGGACAAGGGCAAAGAGGGGCGGACAAGGGCAAAGAGGGGCGGACAAGGGCAAAGAGGGGCGGACAAGGGCAAAGAGGGGCGGACAAGGGCAAAGAGGGGCGGACAAGGGCAAAGAGGGGCGGACAAGGGCAAAGAGGGGCGGACAAGGGCTGAGAATACGGGACAAGTGCAAAGAGGGGCGGACAAGGGCAAAGAGGGGCGGACAAGTGCAAAGAGGGGCGGACAAGGGCAAAGAGGGGCGGACAAGGGCAAAGAGGGGCGGACAAGGGCTGAGAATATGGGACAAGGGCAAAGAGGGGCGGAAAAGGGCAAAGAGGGGCGGACAAGGGCAAAGAAGAGCGGACAAGGGCAAAGAGCACCCGACAAGGGCAAAGAGCACCCGACAAGGGCAAAGAGGGGCGGACAAGGGCAAAGAGGGGCGGACAAGGGCAAAGAGGGGCGGTCAAGGGCAAAGAGGGGTGGACAAGGGCAAAGAGGGGCGGACAAGGGCAAAGAGGGGCGGACAAGGGCAAAGAGGGGCGGACAAGTGCAAAGAGGCGCGGACAAGGGCTGAGAATACGGGACAAGGGCAAAGAAGGGCGGACAAGGGCAAAGAGGGGCGGACAAGGGCAAAGAGGGGCGGACAAGGGCAAAGAGGGGCGGACAAGGGCAAAGAGGGGCGGACAAGGGCAAAGAGGGGCGGACAAGGGCAAAGAGGGGCGGACAAGGGCAAAGAGGGGCGGACAAGGGCAAAGAGGGGCGGACAAGGGCAAAGAGGGGCGGACAAGGGCAAAGAGGGGCGGACAAGGGCAAAGTGGGGCGGACAAGTACTGAGAATACGGGACAAGGGCAAAGAGGGGCGGACAAGGGCAAAGAGGGTCGGACAAGGGCAAACACGGGCGGACAAGGGCAAAGAGGGGCGGACAAGGGCAAAGAGGGGCGGACAAGGGCAAAGAGGGGCGGACAAGGGCAAAGAGGGGCGGACAAGGGCAAAGAGGGGCGGACAAGGGCAAAGAGGGGCGGACAAGGGCAAAGAGGGGCGGACAAGGGCAAAGAGGGGCGGACAAGGGCAAAGAGGGGCGGGCAAGGGCAAAGAGGGGCGGGCAAGGGCAAAGAGGGGCGGGCAAGGGCAAAGAGGGGCGGGCAAGGGCAAAGACGGGCGGGCAAGGGCAAAGACGGGCGGGCAAGGGCAAAGAGGGGCGGGCAAGGGCAAAGAGGGGCGGGCAAGGGCAAAGAGGGGCGGGCAAGGGCAAAGAGGGGCGGGCAAGGGCTGAGAATACGGAACAAGTGCAAAGAGGGGCGGACAAGCGCAAAGAGGGCCAGACAAGGGCAAAGAGGGACGGACAAGGGCAAAGAGGGGCGGGCAAGGGCAAAGAGGGGCGGGCAAGGGCAAAGAGGGGCGGGCAAGGGCAAAGAGGGGCGGGCAAGGGCAAAGAGGGGCGGGCAAGGGCTGAGAATACGGAACAAGTGCAAAGAGGGGCGGACAAGGGCAAAGAGGGGCGGACAAGGGCAAAGAGGGGCGGACAAGGGCAAAGAGGGGCGGACAAGGGCAAAGAGGGGCGGACAAGGGCAAAGAGGGGCGGACAAGGGCAAAGAGGGGCGGTCAAGGGCAAAGAGGGGAGGACAAGGGCAAAGAGGGGCGGACAAGGGCAAAGAGGGGTGGACAATGGCAAAAAGGTGCGGACAAGTGCAAAGAGGGGCGGACAAGGGCAAAGAGGGGCGGACAAGGGCAAAGAGGGGCGGACAAGTGCTGAGAATACGGAAAAAGGGCAAAGAGGGTCGGACAAGCTCAAAGAGGGTCGGACAAGAGCAAAGAGGGACGGACAAGGGTTGAGAATACGGGACAAGGGCAAAGAGGGGCGGACAAGTGAAAAGAGGTGCTGATAAGTGCTGAGAATACGGAAAAAGTGCAAAGAGGGGCGGACAAGGGGAAAGAGGGGCGGAAAAGTGCAAAGAGGGGTGGACAAGGTCAAAGAGGGCGGACAAGGGTTAAGAGGGGCGGACAAGGGCAAAGAGGGCGGACAAGGGCAAAGAGGGCGGACAAGGGCAAAGAGGGCGGACAAGGGCAAAGAGGGCGGACAAGGGCAAAGAGTGGCGGACAAGGGCAAAGAGGGTCGGACAAGGGAAAAGAGGGGCCGACAAGAGCGGAGAAGACGGGACAAGAGCGAAGAGGGGCGGACAAGGGCAAAGAGGGCCGGACCACTGCTGAGAATACGGGACAAGGGCAAAGAGTGGCGGACAAGGGCAAAGTGGGGCGGACAATGTCAAAGAGGGGCGGACATGGGCAAAGAGGGGCGGACAAGGGCAAAGAGGGGCGGACAAGAGCTGAGAATACGGGACAAGGGCAAAGAGGGGCAGACAAAGACAAAGAGGGGCGGACAAGGGCAAAGAGGGACGAACAAGGGCAAAGAGGGGCAGACAAATGCTGAGAATATGGGACAAAGGCAAAGAGTGGCGGACAATGGCAAAGAGGGGCGGACAAGGGCAAAGAGGACCGGACAAGTGCTGAGAATACGGGACAAGGGCAAAGAGGGGCGGACAAGGGCAAAGAGGGGCGGACAAGGGCAAAGAGGGGCGGACAAGGGCAAAGAGGGGCGGACAAGGGCAAAGAGGGGCGGACAAGGGCAAAGAGGGGCGGACAAGGGCAAAGAGGGGCGGACAAGCGCAAAGAGGGGCGTACAAGGGCAAAGAGGGGCGGACAAGGGCAAAGAGGGGCGGACAAGGGCAAAGAGGGGCGGACAAGTGCTGAGAATACGGGACAAGGGCAAAGAGGGGCAGACAATTTCAAAGAGGAGCGGACAAGGGAAAAGTGGGGCGGACAAGTACTGAGAATACGGGACAAGGGCAAAGAGGTGCAGACAAGGGCAAAGAGGGGCGGACAAGGGCAAAGAGGGTCGGACAAGGGCAAAGAGGGTCGGACAAGGGCAAAGAGGGTCGGACAAGGGCAAAGAGGGGCGGACAAGGGCAAAGAGGGGCGGACAAGGGCAAAGAGGGGCGGACAAGGGCAAAGAGGGGCGGACAAGGGCAAAGAGGGGCGGACAAGGGCTGAGAACACGGTACAAGTGCAAAGAGGGGCGGACAAGGGCAAAGAGGGGCGGACAAGGGCAAAGAGGGTCGGACAAGGGAAAAGAGGGGCGGACAAGGGCAAAGAGGGGCGGACAAGGGCAAAGAGGGGCGGACAAGGGCAAAGAGGGGCGGACAAGGGCAAAGAGGGGCGGACAAGGGCAAAGAGGGGCCGACAAGGGCAAAGAGGGGCGGACAAGGGCAAAGAGGGGCGGACAAGGGCTGAGAACACGGGACAAGTGCAAAGAGGGGCGGAAAAGAGCAAAGAGGGGCGGACAAGGGCAAAGAGGGGCGGACAAGGGCAAAGAGGGGCGGACAAGGGCAAAGAGGGACGGACAAGAGGTGACAATACAGGACAAGGGCAAAGAGGAGAGGACAAGGGCAAAGAGTGGCGGACAAGTGCAAAGAGGTTTGGACAAGGGCAAAAAGGTGCAGACAAGTGCAAAGAGGGGCGGACAAGGGCAAAGAGGGGCGGACAAGTGCTGAGAATACGGAAAAAGTGCAAAGAGGGTTGGACAAGGTCAAAGAGGGACGGACAAGAGCAAAGAGGGACGGACAACGGTTCAGAATACGGGACAAGGGCAAAGAGGGGCGGACAAGGGAAAAGAGGTGCGGATAAGTGCTGAGAATACGGGACAAGGGCAAAGAGGGGCGGACAAGGGGAAAGAGGGGCGGAAAAGGGCAAAGAGGGGTGGACAAGGTCAAAGAGGGCAGACAAGGGCTGAGAATACGGGACAAGTGCAAAGAGGTTCGGACAAGGGCAAAGAGGGGCGGAAAAGGGTAAAGACGTGTGGAAAAGTGCTGAGAATACGGGACAAGGGCAAAGAGGGGCAGGGAAGGGCTTAGAATACGGAACAAGTGCAAAGAGGGGCGGACCACGGCAAAGAAGGTCGGAAAAGGGCTGGGAATACGGGAGAAGGGCAAAGAGGGGCTTACAAGGGCAAAGAGGGGCGGACAAGGGCAAAGAGTTGCGGACAAGGGCAAAGAGGGGCGGACAAGTGCTGAGAATACGGGACAAGGGCAAAGAGGGGCGGACAAGGGCTGAGAATACGGGACAATGGCAAAGAGGGGCGGACAAGGGCTTAGAATACGGGACAAGGACAAAGAGGGGCGAACAATTGCTGAGAATACGGGACAAGGGCAAAGAGGGGCGGACCAGGGAAAAGAGGTGCGGATAAGTGCTGAGAATACGGGACAAGGGCAAAGAGGGGCGGACAAGGGCAAACAGGTCGGACAAGGGCAAAGAGGGGCGGACAAGGGCAAAGAGGGGCGGACAAGGGCAAAGAGGGACGAACAAGGGCAAAGAGGGACGAACAAGGGCAAAGAGGGGCGGACAAGTGCTTAGAATATGGGACAAGGGCAAAGAGGGGCGGACAAGGGCAAAGAGGGGCGGACAAGGGCAAAGAGGGGCGGACAAGGGCAAAGAGGGGCGGACAAGGGCAAAGAGGGGCGGACAAGGGCAAAGAGGGGCGGACAAGGGCAAAGAGGGGCGGACAAGGGCAAAGAGGGGCGGACAAGGGCAAAGAGGGGCGGACAAGGGCAAAGAGGGGCGGACAAGGGCAAAGAGGGGCGGACAAGGGCAAAGAGGGGCGGACAAGGGCAAAGAGGGGCGGACAAGGGCAAAGAGGGGCGGACAAGGGCAAAGAGGGGCGGACAAGGGCAAAGAGGGGCGGACAAGGGCAAAGAGGGGCGGACAAGGGCAAAGAGGGGCGGACAAGGGCAAAGAGGGGCGGACAAGGGCAAAGAGGGGCGGACAAGGGCAAAGAGGGGCGGACAAGGGCAAAGAGGGGCGGACAAGGGCAAAGAGGGGCGGACAAGGGCAAAGAGGGGCGGACAAGGGCAAAGAGGGGCGGACAAGGGCAAAGAGGGGCGGACAAGGGCAAAGAGGGGCGGACAAGGGCAAAGAGGGGCGGACAAGGGCAAAGAGGGGCGGACAAGGGCAAAGAGGGGCGGACAAGGGCAAAGAGGGGCGGACAAGGGCAAAGAGGGGCGGACAAGGGCAAAGAGGGGCGGACAAGGGCAAAGAGGGGCGGACAAGGGCAAAGAGGGGCGGACAAGGGCAAAGAGGGGCGGACAAGGGCAAAGAGGGGCGGACAAGGGCAAAGAGGGGCGGACAAGGGCAAAGAGGGGCGGACAAGGGCAAAGAGGGGCGGACAAGGGCAAAGAGGGGCGGACAAGGGCAAAGAGGGGCGGAGAAGGGCAAAGAGGGGCGGACAAGGGCAAAGAGGGGCGGACAAGGGCAAAGAGGGGCGGACAAGGGCAAAGAGGGGCGGACAAGGGCAAAGAGGGGCGGACAAGGGCAAAGAGGGGCGGACAAGGGCAAAGAGGGGCGGACAAGGGCAAAGAGGGGCGGACAAGGGCAAAGAGGGGCGGACAAGGGCAAAGAGGGGCGGACAAAGGCAAAGAGGGGCGGACAAGGGCAAAGAGGGGCGGACAAGGGCAAAGAGGGGCGGACAAGGGCAAAGAGGGGCGGACAAGGGCAAAGAGGGGCGGACAAGGGCAAAGAGGGGCGGACAAGGGCAAAGAGGGGCGGACAAGGGCAAAGTGGGGCGGACAAGGGCAAAGTGGGGCAGACAAGGGCAAAGAGGGACAGACAAGGGCAAAGAGGGGCGACAAATGCTGAGAATACGGGACAAGGGCAAAGAGGGGCGGACAAGAGCAAATTGGGGCGGACAAGGGCAAGAGGGTCGGACAAATGCTGAGAAAACGGGACAAGGTCAAAGAGGTGCAGATAAGGGCAAAGGGGGCAGACAAGTGCAAAGGGGGGCGGACAAGGGCAAAGAGGGGAAGACAAGTTCAAAGAGGGGCAGACAAGGGCAAAGAGGGGCGGACAAGCGCTGAGAATACGGGACTAGGGCAAAGAGGGGAGGACAAGGGCAAAGAGGGGCGGACAAGGGCAAAGAGGAGGGGACAAGTCAAAGAGGGGCGGACAAGGGCAAAGAGGGGCGGACAAGGGCAAAGAGGGGCGGACAATGGCAAAGAGGGGGGGACAAGGGCAAAGAGGGGGGGACAAGGGCAAAGAGGGGGGGACAAGGGCAAAGAAGGGCGGACAAGTGCTGAGAATACAGGACAAATTTAAAGAGGGCCAGACAAGGGCAAAGAGGGGAGGACAAGGGCAAAGAGGGGCGGACAAGGGCAAAGAGGGGCGGACAAGGGCAAAGAGGGGCGGACAAGGGCAAAGAGGGGCGGACAAGGGCAAAGAGGGGCGGACAAGGGCAAAGAGGGGCGGACAAGGGCTGAGAATACAGGACAAGGGCAAAGAGGGGCGCTCAAGCACTGAGAATACTGGCCAAGGGCTAAGAGGGGCGGACAAGGGCGAAGAGGGGCGGACAAGGGCAAAGAGGGGCGGACAAGGGCAAAGAGGGGCGGACAAGGGCAAAGAGGGGCGGACAAGGGCAAAGAGGGGCGGACAAGGGCAAAGAGGGGCGGACAAGGGCAAAGAGGGGCGGACAAGGGCAAAGAGGGGCGGACAAGGGCAAAGAGGGGCGGACAAGGGCAAAGAGGGGCGGACAAGGGCAAAGAGGGGCGGACAAGGGCAAAGAGGGGCGGACAAGGGCAAAGAGGGGCGGACAAGGGCAAAGAGGGGCGGACAAGGGCAAAGAGGGGCGGACAAGGGCAAAGAGGGGCGGACAAGGGCAAAGAGGGGCGGACAAGGGCAAAGAGGGGCGGACAAGGGCAAAGAGGGGCGGACAAGGGCAAAGAGGGGCGGACAAGGGCAAAGAGGGGCGGACAAGGGCAAAGAGGGGCGGACAAGGGCAAAGAGGGGCGGACAAGGGCAAAGAGGGGCGGACAAGGGCAAAGAGGGGCGGACAAGGGCAAAGAGGGGCGGACAAGGGCAAAGAGGGGCGGACAAGGGCAAAGAGGGGCGGACAAGGGCAAAGAGGGGCGGACAAGGGCAAAGAGGGGCGGACAAGGGCAAAGAGGGGCGGACAAGGGCAAAGAGGGGCGGACAAGGGCAAAGAGGGGCGGACAAGGGCAAAGAGGGGCGGACAAGGGCAAAGAGGGGCGGACAAGGGCAAAGAGGGGCGGACAAGGGCAAAGAGGGGCGGACAAGGGCAAAGAGGGGCGGACAAGGGCAAAGAGGGGCGGACAAGGGCAAAGAGGGGCGGACAAGGGCAAAGAGGGGCGGACAAGGGCAAAGAGGGGCGGACAAGGGCAAAGAGGGGCGGACAAGGGCAAAGAGGGGCGGACAAGGGCAAAGAGGGGCGGACAAGGGCAAAGAGGGGCGGACAAGGGCAAAGAGGGGCGGACAAGGGCAAAGAGGGGCGGACAAGGGCAAAGAGGGGCGGACAAGGGCAAAGAGGGGCGGACAAGGCCAAAGAGGGGCGGACAAGGGCAAAGAGGGGCGGACAAGGGCAAAGAGGGGCGGACAAGTGCTGAGAATACAGGACAAAGTTAAAGAGGGGCAGACAAGGGCAAAGAGGGGCGGACAAGGGCAAAGAGGGGACGACAAGGTCAAAGAAGGGCGGAAAAGGCCTGAGAATTCAGGACAAGAGAAAAAAGGTGTGGACAAGGGCAAAGAGGGGCGGACAAGTGCAAGGAGGGGCGGACAAGTTCAAAGAGGGGAAGACAAGGGCAAAGAGGGGCGGACAAGGGAAAAGGGGGCAGACAATTGCTGAGAATACGGGACAACATCAAAGAGGGGCGGACAATGGCAAAGAGGGGCAGACATGTGCAGATAATACAGGACAAGAGCAAAAAGGGGCAGACAAGGGCAAAGAGGGGCGGACAAGGGCAAAGAGGGGCGGACAAGGGCAAAGAGGGGCGGACAAGGGCAAAGAGGGGCGGACAAGGGCAAAGAGGGTCGGACAAGGGCAAAGTCGGGAGGACAAGGGCAAAGTCGGGAGGACAAGTTCAAAGAGGGGTAGACAAGGGCAAAGAGGGGCGGAGAAGGACAAAGAGGGGCAGACCAGTTCTGAGAATACGGGACAAGGGCAAAGAGGGGCGGACAATTGCTGAGAATACAGGACAAGAGCAAAGAGGTGCGGACAAGGGCAAAGAGGGGCGGACAAGTTCAAAGAGGAGGGGACAAGTCAAAGAGGGGTGGACAAGGGCAAAGAGGGGCGGACAAGGGAAAAGAGGGGTAGAGAATGGCAAAGAGGAGCAAACAAGTGCTGAGAAAACGGGACAAATATAAAGAGAGGCCCACAAGGGCAAAGAGGGGCGGACAAGGGCAAAGAGGGGCGGACAAGGGCAAAGAGGGGCGGACAAGGGCAAAGAGGGGCGGACAAGGGCTGAGAATACAGGACAAGGGCAAAGAGGGGCGGACAAGGACTAAGAATACGGGACAAGGGCAAAGAGGGGTGGACAAGGCCACAGAGGGGCAGACAAGTGCTGAGAATACGGGCCAAGGGCAAAGAGGGGCGGAGAAGGGCAAAGAGGGGCGGACAAGTACTCAGAATACGGGACAAGGGCAAAGAGGGGCGGACAAGTGCTGTGAATAAGGGACAAGAGCAAAGAGGGGCAGACAAGGGCTAAGAGGGGTGGAAAAGGCAAAGAGGGTGGGACAAGGGGAAATAGGGGCGGACAAGGGCAAAGAGGGGCGGACAAGGGCAAAGAGGGGCGGACAAAGGAAAAGAGGTTGGGACAAGGGCAAAGAGGTTGGGACAAGGGCAAAGAGGTTGGGACAAGGGCAAAGAGGTTGGGACAAGGGCAAAGAGGGGCGGACAAGGGCAAAGAGGGGCGGACAAGGGCAAAGAGGGGCGGACAAGGGCAAAGAGGGGCGGACAAGGGCAAAGAGGGGCGGAGAAGGGCAAAGAGGGGCGGACAAGGGCAAAGTGGGGCGGACAAGGGCAAAGTGGGGCGGACAAGGGCAAAGTGGGGCGGACAAGGGCAAAGTGGGGCGGACAAGGGCAAAGTGGGGCGGACAAGGGCAAAGAGGGGCAGACAAGGGCAAAGAGGGACAGACAAGGGCAAAGAGGGGCGACAACTGCTGAGAATACGGGACAAGGGCAAAGAGGGGCGGACAAGAGCAAATTGGGGCGGACAAGGGCAAGAGGGTCGGACAAATGCTGAGAAAACGGGACAAGGTCAAAGAGGTGCAGATAAGGGCAAAGGGGGCAGACAAGTGGAAAGGGGGGCGGACAAGGGCAAAGAGGGGAAGACAAGTTCAAAGAGGGGCAGACAAGGGCAAAGAGGGGCGGACAAGCGCTGAGAATACGGGACTATGGCAAAGAGGGGAGTACAAGGGCAAAGAGGGGCGGACAAGGGCAAAGAGGAGGGGACAAGTCAAAGAGGGGCAGACAAGGGCAAAGAGGGGGGGAAAAGGGCAAAGAGGGGAGGACAAGGGCAAAGAGGGGCGGACAAGGGCTGAGAATACAGGACAAGGGCAAAGAGGGACGCTCAAGCACTGAGAATACTGGCCAAGGGCTAAGAGGGGCGGACAAGGGCAAAGAGGGGCGGACAAGGGCAAAGAGGGGCGGACAAGGGCAAAGAGGGGCGGACAAGGGCAAAGAGGGGCGGACAAGGGCAAAGAGGGGCGGACAAGGGCAAAGAGGGGCGGACAAGGGCAAAGAGGGGCGGACAAGGGCAAAGAGGGGCGGACAAGGGCAAAGAGGGGCGGACAAGGGCAAAGAGGGGCGGACAAGGGCAAAGAGGGGCGGACAAGGGCAAAGAGGGGCGGACAAGGGCAAAGAGGGGCGGACAAGGGCAAAGAGGGGCGGACAAGGGCAAAGAGGGGCGGACAAGGGCAAAGAGGGGCGGACAAGGGCAAAGAGGGGCGGACAAGGGCAAAGACGGGCGGACAAGGGCAAAGACGGGCGGACAAGGGCAAAGACGGGCGGACAAGAGCTGAGAATACTGGACAAGGGCAAAGAGGGACGGACAAGTGCAAAGAGGGGCGGACAAGTGCAAAGAGGGGCGGACAAGGGCATACTGCGGCGGACAAGTGCAAAGAGAGGGGGAAAAGTGCAGATAATACGGGACAAGGGCAAAGAGGGGCGGACAATGGCAAAGAGTGGCTGAAAAGGGCAAAGAGGGGCGGAAAAGGGCAAAGAGGGGCGGAAAAGGGCAAAGAGGGGCGGACAAGTGCAAAGAGGGGCGGACAAGGGCAAAGAGGGGCAGACAAGTGCAAAGTGGAGCGGACAAGCGCAAAGAGGGGCGGACAAGTCCTGAGAATATGGGACAATTGCAAAGAGGGGCAGAGAAAGGCAAATAGGGACGGACATGTGCAAAGTGGTGCGGACAAGGCCAAACGGGGGCGGAAAAGGGCAAATAGGGGCGGACAAGGCCAAAGAGGGGCGGACAATTTCTGAGAATACAGGACAAGGGCAAAGAGGGGCGGACAAGTGCAAGGAGGGTCCGACAAGTGCAGATAATACGGGACAAGGGCAAAGAAGTGCGGACAAGGGCAAAGAGGGGCGGAAAAGGGCAAAGAGGGTCTGACAAGGGCAAAGAGGGGCAGACAAGGGCAAAGAGGGGCGGAGAAGGGCAAAGAGGGGCGGAGAAGGGCAAAGAGGGGCGGAGAAGGGCAAAGAGGGGCGGAGAAGCGCTGAGAATAAGAGACTAGGGCAAAGAGGGGAGGATAAGGGCAAAGAGGGGAGGACAAGGGCAAAGAGGAGCGGACAAGGGCAAAGAGGAGCGGACAAGGGCAAAGAGGAGCGGACAAGGGCAAAGAGGAGCGGACAAGGGCAAAGAGGAGCGGACAAGGGCAAAGAGGAGCGGACAAGGGCAAAGAGGAGCGGACAAGGGCAAAGAGGAGCGGACAAGGGCAAAGAGGGGCGGACAAGGGCAAAGAGGGGCGGACAAGGGCTGAGAATACGGGACAAGGGCAAAGAGGGGCGGACAAGGGCAAAGAGGGGCGGATAAGGGCAAAGAGGGGCGGACAAGGGCAAAGAGGGGCGGACAAGGGCAAAGAGGGGCGGACAAGGGCAAAGAGGGGCGGACAAGGGCAAAGAGGGGCGGACAAGGGCAAAGAGGGGCGGACAAGGGCAAAGAGGGGCGGACAAGGCCAAAGAAGGGAGGACAAGTGCTGAGAATAAGGGTAGAGGGCAAAGAGGGGCAGACAAGGGCAAAGAGGGGCGGAGAAGGGCAAAGAGCGGCGGAAAAGGGCAAAGAGGGGCGGACAAGTGCAAAGAGGGGCGGACAAGTGCAAAGAGGGGCGGACAAGAGCAAAGAGGGGCGGACAAGGGCAAAGAGGGGCGGACAAGGGCAAAGAGGGGCGGACAATTGTTGAGAATACGGGAAAAGGGCAAAGAGAGGCGGACAAGGGCAAAGAGGGGCGGACAAGTGCTGAGAATACGGGACAAGGGCAAAGAGGGGACGGAAAAGTGCAAAGAGGGTCGGAGAAGGGCAAAGAGGGGCGGACAAGTACTCAGAATACGGGACAAGGGCAAAGAGTGTCGGACAAGTGCTGTGAATAAGGGACAAGAGCAAAGAGGGGCAGACAAGGGCTAAGAGGGGTGGAAAAGGCAAAGAGGGTGGGACAAGGGGAAATAGGGGCGGACAAGGGCAAAGAGGGGCGGACAAGGGCAAAGAGGGGCGGACAAGGGCAAAGAGGGGCGGACAAGGGCAAAGAGGGGCGGACAAGGGCAAAGAGGGGTGGACAAGGGCAAAGTGGGGCGGACAAGGGCAAAGTGGGGCGGACAAGGGCAAAGTGGGACAGACAAGGGCAAAGAGGGGCGACAACTGCTGAGAATACGGGACAAGGGCAAAGAGGGGCGGACAAGAGCAAATTGGGGCGAACAAGGGCAAGAGGGTCGGACAAATGCTGAGAAAACGGGACAAGGTCAAAGAGGTGCAGATAAGGGCAAAGGGGGCAGACAAGTGCAAAGGGGGGCGGACAAGGGCAAAGAGGGGAAGACAAGTTCAAAGAGGGGCAGACAAGGGCAAAGAGGGGCGGACAAGCGCTGAGAATACGGGACTAGGGCAAAGAGGGGCGGACAAGGGCAAAGAGGGGCGGACAAGGGCAAAGAGGGGCGGACAAGGGCAAAGAGGGGCGGACAAGGGCAAAGAGGGGCGGACAAGGGCAAAGAGGGGCGGACAAGGGCAAAGAGGGGCGGACAAGGGCAAAGAGGGGCGGACAAGGGCAAAGAGGGGCGGACAAGAGCAATGAGGGGCGGACAAGTGCTGAGAATACAGGACAAATTTAAAGAGGGCCACACAAGGGCAAAGAGGGGAGGACAAGTGCAAAGAGGGGCGGACAAGGGCAAAGAGGGGCGGACAAGGGCTGAGAATACAGGACAAGGGCAAAGAGGGGCGGTCAAGCACTGAGAATACTGGCCAAGGGCGAAGAGGGGCGGACAAGGGCGAAGAGGGGCGGACAAGGGCGAAGAGGGGCGGACAAGGGCGAAGAGGGGCGGACAAGGGCAAAGAGGGGCGGACAAGGGCAAAGAGGGGCGGACAAGGGCAAAGAGGGGCGGACAAGGGCAAAGAGGGGCGGACAAGGGCAAAGAGGGGCGGACAAGGGCAAAGAGGGGCGGACAAGGGCAAAGAGGGGCGGACAAGGGCAAAGAGGGGCGGACAAGGGCAAAGAGGGGCGGACAAGGGCAAAGAGGGGCGGACAAGGGCAAAGAGGGGCGGACAAGGGCAAAGAGGGGCGGACAAGGGCAAAGAGGGGCGGACAAGGGCAAAGAGGGGCGGACAAGGGCAAAGAGGGGCGGACAAGGGCAAAGAGGGGCGGACAAGGGCAAAGAGGGGCGGACAAGGGCAAAGAGGGGCGGACAAGGGCAAAGAGGGGCGGACAAGGGCAAAGAGGGGCGGACAAGGGCAAAGAGGGGCGGACAAGGGCAAAGAGGGGCGGACAAGGGCAAAGAGGGGCGGACAAGGGCAAAGAGGGGCGGACAAGGGCAAAGAGGGGCGGACAAGGGCAAAGAGGGGCGGACAAGGGCAAAGAGGGGCGGACAAGGGCAAAGAGGGGCGGACAAGGGCAAAGAGGGGCGGACAAGGGCAAAGAGGGGCGGACAAGGGCAAAGAGGGGCGGACAAGGGCAAAGAGGGGCGGACAAGGGCAAAGAGGGGCGGACAAGGGCAAAGAGGGGCGGACAAGGGCAAAGAGGGGCGGACAAGGGCAAAGAGGGGCGGACAAGGGCAAAGAGGGGCGGACAAGGGCAAAGAGGGGCGGACAAGGGCAAAGAGGGGCGGACAAGGGCAAAGAGGGGCGGACAAGGGCAAAGAGGGGCGGACAAGGGCAAAGAGGGGCGGACAAGGGCAAAGAGGGGCGGACAAGGGCAAAGAGGGGCGGACAAGGGCAAAGAGGGGCGGACAAGGGCAAAGAGGGGCGGACAAGGGCAAAGAGGGGCGGACAAGGGCAAAGAGGGGCGGACAAGGGCAAAGAGGGGCGGACAAGGGCAAAGAGGGGCGGACAAGGGCAAAGAGGGGCGGACAAGGGCAAAGAGGGGCGGACAAGGGCAAAGAGGGGCGGACAAGGGCAAAGAGGGGCGGACAAGGGCAAAGAGGGGCGGACAAGGGCAAAGAGGGGCGGACAAGGGCAAAGAGGGGCGGACAAGGGCAAAGAGGGGCGGACAAGGGCAAAGAGGGGCGGACAAGGGCAAAGAGGGGCGGACAAGGGCAAAGAGGGGCGGACAAGGGCAAAGAGGGGCGGACAAAGGCAAAGAGGGGCGGACAAGGGCAAAGAGGGGCGGACAAGGGCAAAGAGGGGCGGACAAGGGCAAAGAGGAGGGGACAAGTCAAAGAGGGGCGGACAAGGGCAAAGAGGGGCGGACAAGGGCAAAGAGGGGCGGACAAGGGCAAAGAGGGGCGGACAAGGGCAAAGAGGGGTAGAGAATGGCAAAGAGGAGCAAACAAGTGCTGAGAAAACGGGACAAATATAAAGAGAGGCCCACAAGTGCAAAGAGGGGCGGACAAGGGCAAAGAGGGGCGGACAAGAGCAAAGAGGGGCGGACAAGGGCAAAGAGGGGCGGAAAAGGGCAAAGAGGGGCGGACAAGGGCAAAGAGGGGCGGAAAAGGGCTGAGAATACAGGACAAGGGCAAAGAGGGGCGGACAAGGACTAAGAATACGGGACAAGGGCAAAGAGGGGTGGACAAGGCCACAGAGGGGCAGACAAGTGCTGAGAATACGGGCCAAGGGCAAAGAGGGGCGGACAAGGGCAAAGAGGGGCGGACAAGGGCAAAGAGGGGCGGACAAGGGCAAAGAGGGGCGGACAAGGGCAAAGAGGGGCGGACAAGGGCAAAGAGGGGCGGACAAGGGCAAAGAGGGGCGGACAGGGGCAAAGAGGGGCGGACAAGGTCAAAGAGGGGCGGACAAGGGCAAGGAGGGGCGGACAATGTCAAGGAGGGGCGGACAAGGTCAAGGAGGGGCGGACAAGGGTAAGGAGGGGCCGAAAAGGGCATGGAGGGGTGGACAAGGGCAAGGAGGGGCGGACAAGGGCAAAGAGGGGAGGACAAGTTCGAAGAGAGGAAGACAAGGGCAAAGAGGGGCGGACAAGGGCAAAGAGGGGCGGACAAGGGCAAAGAGGGGAGGACAAGTGCTGAGAATACGGGAAAAGGGAAAAGAGGGGCGGACAAGGGCAAATAGGGGCGCACAAGGGCAAAGAGGGGCGGACAATTGCTGAGAATACGGGAAAAGGGCAAAGAGAGGCGGACAAGGGCAAAGAGGGGCGGACAAGTGCTGAGAATACGGGACAAGGGCAAAGAGGGGACGGAAAAGTGCAAAGAGGGTCGGAGAAGGGCAAAGAGGGGCGGACAAGTACTCAGAATACGGGACAAGGGCAAAGAGGGGCGGACAAGTGCTGTGAATAAGGGACAAGAGCAAAGAGGGGCAGACAAGGGCTAAGAGGGGTGGAAAAGGCAAAGAGGGGCGGACAAAGGAAAAGAGGGTGGGACAAGGGGAAATAGGGGCGGACAAGGGCAAAGAGGGGCGGACAGGTGCAAAGAGGGGCGTACAAAGGAAAAGAGGTTGGGACAAGGGCAAAGAGGTTGGGACAAGGGCAAAGAGGTTGGGACAAGGGCAAAGAGGGGCGGACAAGGGCAAAGAGGGGCGGACAAGGGCAAAGAGGGGCGGACAAGGGCAAAGAGGGGCGGACAAGGGCAAAGAGGGGCGGAGAAGGGCAAAGAGGGGCGGAGAAGGGCAAAGAGGGGCGGACAAGGGCAAAGAGGGGCAGACAAGGGCAAAGAGGGGCGACAACTGCTGAGAATACGGGACAAGGTCAAAGAGGTGCAGATAAGGGCAAAGGGGGCAGACAAGTGCAAAGGGGGGCGGACAAGGGCAAAGAGGGGAAGACAAGTTCAAAGAGGGGCAGACAAGGGCAAAGAGGGGCGGACAAGCGCTGAGAATACGGGACTAGGGCAAAGAGGGGCGGACAAGGGCAAAGAGGGGCGGACAAGGGCAAAGAGGGGCGGACAAGGGCAAAGAGGGGCGGACAAGGGCAAAGAGGGGCGGACAAGGGCAAAGAGGGGCGGACAAGGGCAAAGAGGGGCGGACAAGGGCAAAGAGGGGCGGACAAGGGCAAAGAGGGGCGGACAAGGGCAAAGAGGGGCGGACAAGGGCAAAGAGGGGCGGACAAGGGCAAAGAGGGGCGGACAAGGGCAAAGAGGGGCGGACAAGGGCAAAGAGGAGGGGACAAGTCAAAGAGGGGCGGACAAGGGCAAAGAGGGGCGGACAAGGGCAAAGAGGGGTAGAGAATGGCAAAGAGGAGCAAACAAGTGCTGAGAAAACGGGACAAATATAAAGAGAGGCCCACAAGTGCAAAGAGGGGCGGACAAGGGCAAAGAGGGGCGGACAAGGGCAAAGAGGGGCGGACAAGGGCAAAGAGGGGCGGACAAGGGCAAAGAGGGGCGGACAAGGGCTGAGAATACAGGACAAGGGCAAAGAGGGGCGGACAAGGACTAAGAATACGGGACAAGGGCAAAGAGGGGTGGACAAGGCCACAGAGGGGCAGACAAGTGCTGAGAATACGGGCCAAGGGCAAAGAGGGGCGGACAAGGGCAAAGAGGGGCGGACAAGGGCAAAGAGGGGCGGACAAGGGCAAAGAGGGGCGGACAAGGGCAAAGAGGGGCGGACAAGGGCAAAGAGGGGCGGACAAGGGCAAAGAGGGGCGGGCATGTGCGGAGAATATGGGACAAGAGCAAAAAGGGGCTGACAAGGGCAAAGAGGGGCGGACAATGTCAAGGAGGGGCGGACAAGGGCAAGAAGGGGCGGACAAGGGTAAGGAGGGGCCGAAAAGGGCATGGAGGGGTGGACAAGGGCAAGGAGGGGCGGACAAGGGCAAAGTGGGGAGGACAAGTTCGAAGAGAGGAAGACAAGGGCAAAGAGGGGCGGACAAGGGCAAAGAGGGGCGGACAAGGGCAAAGAGGGGAGGACAAGTGCTGAGAATACGGGAAAAGGGAAAAGAGGGGCGGACAAGGGCAAATAGGGGCGCACAAGGGCAAAGAGGGGCGGACAATTGCTGAGAATACGGGAAAAGGGCAAAGAGAGGCGGACAAGGGCAAAGAGGGGCGGACAAGTGCTGAGAATACGGGACAAGGGCAAAGAGGGGACGGAAAAGTGCAAAGAGGGTCGGAGAAGGGCAAAGAGGGGCGGACAAGTACTCAGAATACGGGACAAGGGCAAAGAGGGGCGGACAAGTGCTGTGAATAAGGGACAAGAGCAAAGAGGGGCAGACAAGGGCTAAGAGGGGTGGAAAAGGCAAAGAGGGGCGGACAAAGGAAAAGAGGGTGGGACAAGGGGAAATAGGGGCGGACAAGGGCAAAGAGGGGCGGACAGGTGCAAAGAGGGGCGTACAAAGGAAAAGAGGTTGGGACAAGGGCAAAGAGGGGCAGACAAGGGCAAAGAGGGGCGGACAAGGGCAAAGAGGGGCGGAGAAGGGCAAAGAGGGGCGGACAAGGGCAAAGAGGGGCGGACAAGGGCAAAGAGGGGCGGACAAGGGCAAAGAGGGGCGGACAAGGGCAAAGAGGGGCGGACAAGGGCAAAGAGGGGCGGACAAGGGCAAAGAGGGGCGGACAAGGGCAAAGAGGGGCGGACAAGGGCAAAGAGGGGCGGACAAGGGCAAAGAGGGGCAGACAAGGGCAAAGAGGGGCGACAACTCCTGAGAATACGGGACAAGGTCAAAGAGGTGCAGATAAGGGCAAAGGGGGCAGACAAGTGCAAAGGGGGGCGGACAAGGGCAAAGAGGGGAAGACAAGTTCAAAGAGGGGCAGACAAGGGCAAAGAGGGGCGGACAAGGGCAAAGAGGGGCGGACAAGGGCAAAGAGGGGCGGACAAGGGCAAAGAGGGGCGGAGAAGGGCAAAGAGGGGCGGAGAAGGGCAAAGAGGGGCGGACAAGGGCAAAGAGGGGCGGACAAGGGCAAAGAGGGGCAGACAAGGGCAAAGAGGGGCGACAACTGCTGAGAATACGGGACAAGGTCAAAGAGGTGCAGATAAGGGCAAAGGGGGAAGACAAGGGCAAAGAGGGGCGGACAAGGGAAAAGGGGGCAGACAATTGCTGAGAATACGGGACAACATCAAAGAGGGGCGGACAAGGGCAAAGAGGGGCGGACAAGGGTAAAGAGGGGCGGACAAGGGCAAAGAGGGGCGGACAAGGGCAAAGAGGGGCGGACAAGGGCAAAGAGGGGCGGACAAGGGCAAAGAGGGGCGGACAAGGGCAAAGAGGGGCGGACAAGGAAAAGAGTGGCGGACAAGGACAAAGAGGGGCGGACAAGTGCTGAGAATACGGGACAAGTTCAAAGAGGGGCGGACAAGGACTGAGAATAGAGGACAAGTGCAAAGAGGGGCGGACAAGTGTAAAGAGGGGCGGACAAGGGCAAAGAGGGGCGGACAAGGGCAAAGAGGGGCGGACAAGGGCAAAGAGGGGCGGACAAGGGCAAAGAGGGGCGGACAAGGGCAAAGAGGGGCGGACAAGGGCAAAGAGGGGCAGACAAGGGCAAAGAGGGGAGGACAAGGCCTGAGAATACAGGACAAGTGCAAGGAGGGGCAGACAAGGACTGAGAATACGGGACAAGGGCAACGAGGGGAGGACAAGGCCAAAGAGGGGCGGACAAGTGCAAAGAGGGGCAGACAAGTGCTGAGAAAACGGGCAAAGGGCAAAGAGGGGCGGACAGGGGCAAAGAGGGGCAGACAAGGGCAAAGAGGTTCAGAAGTGCAGATAATACGGGACAAGAGCAAAAAGGGACGGACAAGGGCAAAGAGGGGCGGAGAAGGGCAAGGAGGGGCAGACAAGGGAAAAGAGGGTCGGACAATGGAAAAGTCGGGAGGACAAGGGCAAAAAGGGGGCGGACAAGGGCAAAAAGGGGGCGGAGAAGTTCAAAGAGGGGAAGACAAGGGCAAAGAGGGGCGGACAAGGGCAAAGCGGGGCAGACAAGTGCTGAGAATAAGGGACAAGGGCAAAGAGGGTCGGACAAGTGCTGAGAATACGGGACAAGATCAAAGAGGGTCGGACAAGTGCAAAGAGGGGCGGACAAGTGCATAGAGTTGCGGACATGTGCGGAGAATACGGGAAAAGAGCAAAGAGGGGCGGACAAGGGCAAAGAGGGGCGGACAAGGGCAAAGAGGGGCGGACAAGGGCAAAGAGGGGCGGACAAGGGCAAAGAGGGGCGGACAAGGGCAAAGAGGGGCGGACAAGGGCAAAGAGGGGCGGACAAGGGCAAAGAGGGGCGGACAAGGGCAAAGAGGGGCGGACAAGGGCAAAGAGGGGCGGACAAGGGCAAAGAGGGGCGGACAAGGGCAAAGAGGGGCGGACAAGGGCAAAGAGGGGCGGACAAGGGCAAAGAGGGGCGGACAAGGGCAAAGAGGGGCGGACAAGGGCAAAGAGGGGCGGACAAATGCTGAGAATACAGGACAAGGGCAAAGAGGGGCGGACAAGTGCAAGGAGAGGCGGACAAGGGCAAAGAGGGGCGGACAAGGGCAAAGAGGGGCGGACAAGGGCAAAGAGGGGCGGACAAGGGCAAAGAGGGGCGGACAAGGGCAAAGAGGGGCGGACAAGGGCAAAGAGGGGCGGACAAGGGCAAAGAGGGGCGGACAAGGGCAAAGAGGGGCGATCAAGTTGGAAGAGGAGCGTACAAGTACTGAGAATAAGGGAAGAGGGCAAAGAGGGGCAGCAAAGGGCAAAGAGGGGCGGACAAGGGCAAAGAGGGGCGGACAAGGGCAAAGAGGGGCGGACAAGGGCAAAGAGGGGCGGACAAGGGCAAAGAGGGGCGGACAAGGGCAAAGAGGGGCGGACAAGGGCAAAGAGGGGCGGACAAGGGCAAAGAGGGGCGGACAAGGGCAAAGAGGGGCGGACAAGGGCAAAGAGGGGCGGACAAGGGCAAAGAGGGGCGGACAAGGGCAAAGAGGGGCGGACAAGGGCAAAGAGGGGCGGACAAGTTGGAAGAGGAGCGTACAAGTGCTGAGAATAAGGGAAGAGGGCAAAGAGGGGCAGACAAGGGCAAAGAGGGGCGGAGAAGGGCAAAGAGGGGCGGACAAGGGCAAAGAGGGGCGGAGAAGGGCAAAGAGGGGCGGACAAGGGCAAAGAGGGGCGGACAAGGGCAAAGAGGGGCGGACAAGGGCAAAGAGGGGCGGACAAGGGCAAAGAGGGGCGGACAAGGGCAAAGAGGGGCGGACAAGGGCAAAGAGGGGCGGACAAGGGCAAAGAGGGGCGGACAAGGGCAAAGAGGGGCGGACAAGGGCAAAGAGGGGCGGACAAGGGCAAAGAGGGGCGGACAAGGGCAAAGAGGGGCGGACAAGGGCAAAGAGGGGCGGACAAGGGCAAAGAGGGGCGGACAAGGGCAAAGAGGGGCGGACAAGGGCAAAGAGGGGCGGACAAGGGCAAAGAGGGGCGGACAAGGGCAAAGAGGGGCGGACAAGGGCAAAGAGGGGCGGACAAGGGCAAAGAGGGGCGGACAAGGGCAAAGAGGGGCGGACAAGTGCTGAGAATACGGGACAAGTTCAAAGAGGGGCGGACAAGGACTGAGAATAGAGGACAAGTGCAAAGAGGGGCGGACAAGTGTAAAGAGGGGCGGACAAGGGCAAAGAGGGGCGGACAAGGGCAAAGAGGGGCGGACAAGGGCAAAGAGGGGCGGACAAGGGCAAAGAGGGGCGGACAAGGGCAAAGAGGGGCGGACAAGGGCAAAGAGGGGCGGACAAGGGCAAAGAGGGGCGGACAAGGGCAAAGAGGGGTGGACAAGGGCAAAGAGGGGCGGACAAGGGCAAAGAGGGGAGGACAAGGCCTGAGAATACAGGAGAAGTGCAAAGAGGGGCGGACAAGGACTGAGAATACGGGACAAGGGCAACGAGGGGAGGACAAGGCCAAAGAGGGGCGGACAAGTGCAAAGAGGGGCAGACAAGTGCTGAGAAAACGGGCAAAGGGCAAAGAGGGGCGGACAGGGGCAAAGAGGGGCAGACAAGGGCAAAGAGGTTCAGAAGTGCAGATAATACGGGACAAGAGCAAAAAGGGACGGACAAGGGCAAAGAGGGGCGGAGAAGGGCAAGGAGGGGCAGACAAGGGAAAAGAGGGTCGGACAATGGAAAAGTCGGGAGGACAAGGGCAAAAAGGGGGCGGACAAGGGCAAAAAGGGGGCGGAGAAGTTCAAAGAGGGGAAGACAAGGGCAAAGAGGGGCGGACAAGGGCAAAGCGGGGCAGACAAGTGCGGAGAATAAGGGACAAGGGCAAAGAGGGTCGGACAAGTGCTGAGAATACGGGACAAGATCAAAGAGGGTCGGACAAGTGCAAAGAGGGGCGGACAAGTGCATAGAGTTGCGGACATGTGCGGAGAATACGGGAAAAGAGCAAAGAGGGGCGGACAAGGGCAAAGAGGGGCGGACAAGGGCAAAGAGGGGCGGACAAGGGCAAAGAGGGGCGGACAAGGGCAAAGAGGGGCGGACAAGGGCAAAGAGGGGCGGACAAGGACAAAGAGGGGCGGACAAGGGCAAAGAGGGGCGGACAAGGGCAAAGAGGGGCGGACAAGGGCAAAGAGGGGCGGACAAGGGCAAAGAGGGGCGGACAAGGGCAAAGAGGGGCGGACAAATGCTGAGAATACAGGACAAGGGCAAAGAGGGGCGGACAAGTGCAAGGAGAGGCGGACAAGGGCAAAGAGGGGCGGACAAGGGCAAAGAGGGGCGGACAAGGGCAAAGAGGGGCGGACAAGGGCAAAGAGGGGCGGACAAGGGCAAAGAGGGGCGGACAAGGGCAAAGAGGGGCGGACAAGGGCAAAGAGGGGCGGACAAGGGCAAAGAGGGGCGGACAAGGGCAAAGAGGGGCGATCAAGTTGGAAGAGGAGCGTACAAGTACTGAGAATAAGGGAAGAGGGCAAAGAGGGGCGGACAAGGGCAAAGAGGGGCGGACAAGGGCAAAGAGGGGCGGACAAGGGCAAAGAGGGGCGGACAAGGGCAAAGAGGGGCGGACAAGGGCAAAGAGGGGCGGACAAGGGCAAAGAGGGGCGGACAAGGGCAAAGAGGGGCGGACAAGGGCAAAGAGGGGCGGACAAGGGCAAAGAGGGGCGGACAAGGGCAAAGAGGGGCGGACAAGGGCAAAGAGGGGCGGACAAGGGCAAAGAGGGGCGGACAAGTTGGAAGAGGAGCGTACAAGTGCTGAGAATAAGGGAAGAGGGCAAAGAGGGGCAGACAAGGGCAAAGAGGGGCGGAGAAGGGCAAAGAGGGGCGGACAAGGGCAAAGAGGGGCGGACAAGGGCAAAGAGGGGCGGACAAGGGCAAAGAGGGGCGGACAAGGGCAAAGAGGGGCGGACAAGGGCAAAGAGGGGCGGACAAGGGCAAAGAGGGGCGGACAAGGGCAAAGAGGGGCGGACAAGGGCAAAGAGGGGCGGACAAGGGCAAAGAGGGGCGGACAAGGGCAAAGAGGGGCGGACAAGGGCAAAGAGGGGCGGACAAGGGCAAAGAGGGGCGGACAAGGGCAAAGAGGGGCGGACAAGGGCAAAGAGGGGCGGACAAGGGCAAAGAGGGGCGGACAAGGGCAAAGAGGGGCGGACAAGGGCAAAGAGGGGCGGACAAGGGCAAAGAGGGGCGGACAAGGGCAAAGAGGGGCGGACAAGGGCAAAGAGGGGCGGACAAGGGCAAAGAGGGGCGGACAAGGGCAAAGAGGGGCGGACAAGGGCAAAGAGGGGCGGACAAGGGCAAAGAGTGGCCGACAAGGGCAAAGAGGGACAGACAAGTGCTGAGAATAAAGGACAAATTTGAAGAGGGGCAGACAAGAGCAAAGAGGGGCAGATAAGGACAAAGAAGGGCGGACAAGGGCAAAGAGGGGCGGAAAAGGGCTGAGAATACAGTACAAGAGCAAAGAGGGGCGGACAAGGACTGAGAAAACGAGCCAATAGCAAAGAGGGGCGGACAAATGCAAAGAGGGGCGGACAATGGCAAAGAGGAGCGGACAAGGGCAAAGAGGGGCGGACAAGGGCAAAGAGGGGCGGACAAGGGCAAAGAGGGGCGGACATTGCAAAGAGGGGCGGACAAGGGCAAAGAGGGGCGGACAAGGGCAAAGAGGGGCGGACAAGGGCAAAGAGGGGCGGACAAGGGCAAAGAGGGGCGGACAAGGGCAAAGAGGGGCGGACAAGAGCAAAGAGGGGCAGACAAGAGCAAAGAGGGGCGGACAAGAGCAAAGAGGGGCGGACAAGGGCAAAGAGGGGCGGACAAGGGCTAAGAGGGGCGGACAAGGGCAAAGAGGGGAGGACAAGGGCAAAAAAAGGGCAGACAAGGGCAAAGAGGGGCGGACAAGGGCAAAGAGGGGCGGACAAGGGCAAAGAGGGGCGGACAAGGGCAAAGAGGGGCGGACAAGGGCAAAGAGGGGCGGACAAGGGCAAAGAGGGGCGGACAAGGGCAAAGAGGGGCGGACAAGGGCAAAGAGGGGCGGACAAGGGCAAAGAGGGGCGGACAAGGGCAAAGAGGGGCGGACAAGGGCAAAGAGGGGCGGACAAGGGCAAAGAGGGGCGGACAAGGGCAAAGAGGGGCGGACAAGGGCAAAGAGGGGCGGACAAGGGCAAAGAGGGGCGGACAAGGGCAAAGAGGGGCGGACAAGGGCAAAGAGGGGCGGACAAGGGCAAAGAGGGGCGGACAAGGGCAAAGAGGGGCGGACAAGGGCAAAGAGGGGCGGACAAGGGCAAAGAGGGGCGGACAAGGGCAAAGAGGGGCGGACAAGGGCAAAGAGGGGCGGACAAGGGCAAAGAGGGGCGGACAAGGGCAAAGAGGGGCGGACAATGCAAAGAGAGGCAGACAAGGGCAAAGAGAGGCAGACAAGGGCAAAGAGAGGCAGACAAGGGCAAAGAGAGGCAGACAAGTGCTGAGAATATGGGACAAGGGCAAAGAGGGGCGGACCAGGACTGAGAATACAGGACAAGGGCAAAGAGGGGCGAACAAGTGTAAAGAGGGGCGGACAAGGGTAAGGAGGGGCGGACAAGGGCAAAGAGGGGCGGACAAGGGCAAAGAGGGGCGGACAAGGGCAAAGAGGGGCGGACAAGGGCAAAGAGGGAAGGACAAGGCCTGAGAAGACAGGACAAGGGCAAAGAGGGGCGGACAATGACTGAGAATACGGGACAAGGGCAAAGAGAGGAGGGCAAGGCCAAAGAGGGGCGGACAAGTGCAAAGAGGGGCGGACAAGGGCAAAGAGGGGCGGACAAGGGCAAAGAGGGGCGGACAAGGGCAAAGAGGGGCGGACAAGGGCAAAGAGGGGCGGACAAGGGCAAAGAGGGGCGGACAAGTGCTGAGAATAAGGGAAAAGGGCAAAGAGGGGCGGACAAGGGCAAAGAGGGGCGGACAAGGGCAAAGAGGGGCGGACAAGGGCAAAGAGGGGCGGACAAGGGCAAAGAGGGGCGGACAAGGGCAAAGAGGGGCGGACAAGGGCAAAGAGGGGCGGACAAGGGCAAAGAGGGGCGGACAAGGGCAAAGAGGGGCGGACAAGGGCAAAGAGGGGCGGACAAGGGCAAAGAGGGGCGGACATGTGCAGATAATACGGGACAAGAGCAAAAAGGGGCGGACAAGGGCAAAGACGGGCGGACAAGGGCAAAGAGGGGCGGACAAGGGCAAAGAGGGGCGGACAAGGGCAAAGAGGGGCGGACAAGGGCAAAGCGGGGCGGACAAGGGAAAAGAGGGTCGGACAAGGGCAAAGTCGGGAGTACAAGGGCAAAGTCGGGAGGACAAGGGCAAAGTCGGGAGGACAAGGGCAAAGTCGGGAGGACAAGGGCAAAGTCGGGAGGACAAGGGCAAAGTCGGGAGGACAAGGGCAAAGTCGGGAGGACAAGGGCAAAGTCGGGAGGACAAGGGCAAAGTCGGGAGGACAAGGGCAAAGTCGGGAGGACAAGTTCAAAGAGGGGAAGACAAGGGCAAAGAGGGGCAGACCAGTTCTGAGAATACGGGACAAGGGCAAAGAGGGGTGGACAATTGCTGAGAATACAGGACAAGAGCAAAGAGGTGCGGACAAGGGCAAAGAGGGGCGGACAAGGGCAAAGAGGAGGGGACAAGTCAAAGAGGGGTGGACAAGGGCAAACAGGGGCGGACCAGGTCTGAGAATACAGGACAAGGGCAAAGAGGGGCGAACAAGTGTAAAGAGGGGCGGACAAGGGTAAGGAGGGGCGGACAAGGGCAAAGAAGGGCGGACAAGGGCAAAGAGGTGCGGACAAGGGCAAAGAGGGGCGGACAAGGGCAAAGAGGAGGGGACAAGTCAAAGAGGGGTGGACAAGGGCAAACAGGGGCGGACCAGGTCTGAGAATACAGGACAAGGGCAAAGAGGGGCGAACAAGTGTAAAGAGGGGCGGACAAGGCCAAAGAGGGGCGGACAAGTGCAAAGAGGGGCGGACAAGGGCAAAGAGGGGCGGACAAGGGCAAAGAGGGGCGGACAAGGGCAAAGAGGGGCGGACAAGGGCAAAGAGGGGCGGACAAGTGCTGAGAATAAGGGAAAAGGGCAAAGAGGGGCGGACAAGGGCAAAGAGGGGCGGACAAGGGCAAAGAGGGGCGGACAAGGGCAAAGAGGGGCGGACAAGGGCAAAGAGGGGCGGACAAGGGCAAAGAGGGGCGGACAAGGGCAAAGAGGGGCGGACAAGGGCAAAGAGGGGCGGACAAGGGCAAAGAGGGGCGGACAAGGGCAAAGAGGGGCGGACAAGGGCAAAGAGGGGCGGACAAGGGCAAAGAGGGGCGGACAAGGGCAAAGAGGGGCGGACATGTGCAGATAATACGGGACAAGAGCAAAAAGGGGCGGACAAGGGCAAAGAGGGGCGGACAAGGGCAAAGAGGGGCGGACAAGGGCAAAGAGGGGCGGACAAGGGCAAAGAGGGGCGGACAAGGGCAAAGAGGGGCAGACAAGGGCAAAGAGGGGCAGACAAGGGCAAAGAGGGGCAGACAAGGGCAAAGAGGGTCGGACAAGGGCAAAGTCGGGAGTACAAGGGCAAAGTCGGGAGGACAAGGGCAAAGTCGGGAGGACAAGTTCAAAGAGGGGAAGACAAGGGCAAAGAGGGGCAGACCAGTTCTGAGAATACGGGACAAGGGCAAAGAGGGGTGGACAATTGCTGAGAATACAGGACAAGAGCAAAGAGGTGCGGACAAGGGCAAAGAGGGGCGGACAAGGGCAAAGAGGAGGGGACAAGTCAAAGAGGGGCGGACAAGGGCAAAGAGGGGCGGACAAGGGAAAAGAGGGGTAGAGAAGGGCAAAGAGGAGCAAACAAGTGCTGAGAAAACGGGACAAATATAAAGAGAGGCCCACAAGGGCAAAGAGGGGCGGACAAGGGCAAAGAGGGGCGGACAAGGGCAAAGAGGGGCCCACAAGGGCAAAGAGGGGCGGACAAGGGCAAAGAGGGGCGGACAAGGGCAAAGAGGGGCGGACAAGGGCAAAGAGGGGCGGACAAGGGCAAAGAGGGGCGGACAAGGGCAAAGAGGGGCGGACAAGGGCAAAGAGGGGCGGACAAGGGCAAAGAGGGGCGGACAAGGGCAAAGAGGGGCGGACAAGGGCAAAGAGGGGCGGACAAGGGCAAAGAGGGGCGGACAAGGGCAAAGAGGGGCGGACAAGGGCAAAGAGGAGCGGCAAGTGCTGAGAATACAGGAGAAGGGCAAAGAGGTGCGGACAAGGGCAAAGAGGAGCAGACAATGGCAAAGACGAGCGGACAAGTGCTGAGAATACGGGACAAGGGCAAAGAGGGGCGGACAAGGGCAAAGAGGGGCGGACAAGGGCAAAGAGGGGCGGACAAGGGCAAAGAGGGGCGGACAAGGGCAAAGAGGGGCGGACAAGGGCAAAGAGGGGCGGACAAGGGCAAAGAGGGGCGGACAAGGGCAAAGAGGGGCGGACAAAGGCTTAGAATACGGGACAACGGCAAAGAGGGGCGGACAAGGGCAAAGAGTGGCGGACAAGGGCAAAGAGGGGCGGAAAATGTCAAAGAGGGGCGGAAAATGTCAAAGAGGGGCGGAAAATGTCAAAGAGGGGCGGAGAAGGGCAAAGAGGGGCGGACAAGTTAAAAGAGGGTCGGGTAAGGGCAAAGAGTATCGGACAAGTGCTGAGAATAGGTGACAAGGGCAAAGAGGGGCGGACAAGGGCAAAGAGGGGCGGACAAGGGCAAAGAGGGGCGGACAAGGGCAAAGAGGGGCGGAGAAGGGCAAAGAGGGGCGGAGAAGGGCAAAGAGGGGCGGAGAAGGGCAAAGAGGGGCGGACAAGGGCAAAGAGGGGCGGAGAAGGGCAAAGAGGGGCGGAGAAGGGCAAAGAGGGGCGGAGAAGGGCAAAGAGGGGCGGACAAGGGCAAAGAGGGGCGGACAGGGGCAAAGAGGGGCGGACAGGTGCAAAGAGGGGCGGACAGGTGCAAAGAGGGGCGGACAGGGGCAAAGAGGGGCAGACAGGGGCAAAGAGGGGCGGAGGAGATGGGAGAATACGGGACAAGTGCAAGGAGAGGCGGACAAGGGCAAGGAGGGGCGGACAAGGGCAAAGAGGGCCGGACAAGTGCTGAGGATACGGGACAAGGGCAAAGAGGTGCGGACAAGGGCAAAGAGGGGCGGACAAGGGCAAAGAGGGGCGGACCATGGCTAAGTGGGGCGGACAAATGCAAAGAGGTGCGGACAAGGGCAAAGAGGAGCGGAAAAGGGGAAAGAGGGGCGGACAAGTGCTGAGAATACGGGACAAGGGCAAAGAGGGTCGGACAAGTGCTGAGAATACGTGACAAGGGCAAAGAGGGTTTGACAAGGGCAAAGAGTGGCGGACAAGGGCAAAGAGGGGCGGACAAGGGCAAAGAGGGGCGGACAAGGGCAAAGAGGGGCGGACAAGGGCTGAGAATATGGGATAACGTCAAAGAGGGGCGGACAAGGGCAAAGAGGGGCGGACAAGGGCAAAGAGGGGCGGACAGGGGCAAAGAGGGGCGGACAGGGGCAAAGAGGGGCGGACAGGGGCAAAGAGGGGCGGACAGGGGCAAAGAGGGGCGGACAGGGGCAAAGAGGGGCGGACAGGGGCAAAGAGGGGCGGACAGGGGCAAAGAGGGGCGGACAGGGGCAAAGAGGGGCGGACAGGGGCAAAGAGGGGCGGACAGGGGCAAAGAGGGGCGGACAGGGGCAAAGAGGGGCGGACAGGGGCAAAGAGGGGCGGACAGGGGCAAAGAGGGGCGGACAAGGGCAAAGAGGGGCGGACAAGGGCAAAGAGGGGCGGACAAGGGCAAAGAGGGGCGGACAAGGGCAAAGAGGGGCGGACAAGGGCAAAGAGGGGCGGACAAGGGCAAAGAGGGGCGGACAAGGGCAAAGAGGGGCGGACAAGGGCAAAGAGGGGCGGACAAGGGCAAAGAGGGGCGGACATGTGCAGATAATACGGGACAAGAGCAAAAAGGGGCGGACAAGGGCAAAGAGGGGCGGACAAGGGCAAAGAGGGGCGGACAAGGGCAAAGAGGGGCGGACAAGGGCAAAGAGGGGCGGACAAGGGCAAAGAGGGGCAGACAAGGGCAAAGAGGGGCGGACAAGGGAAAAGAGGGTCGGACAAGGGCAAAGTCGGGAGTACAAGGGCAAAGTCGGGAGAACAAGGGCAAAGTCGGGAGGACAAGGGCAAAGTCGGGAGGACAAGTTCAAAGAGGGGAAGACAAGGGCAAAGAGGGGCAGACCAGTTCTGAGAATACGGGACAAGGGCAAAGAGGGGTGGACAATTGCTGAGAATACAGGACAAGAGCAAAGAGGTGCGGACAAGGGCAAAGAGGGGCGGACAAGGGCAAAGAGGAGGGGACAAGTCAAAGAGGGGCGGACAAGGGCAAAGAGGGGCGGACAAGGGAAAAGAGGGGTAGAGAAGGGCAAAGAGGAGCAAACAAGTGCTGAGAAAACGGGACAAATATAAAGAGAGGCCCACAAGGGCAAAGAGGGGCGGACAAGGGCAAAGAGGGGCGGACAAGGGCAAAGAGGGGCGGACAAGGGCAAAGAGGGGCGGACAAGGGCAAAGAGGGGCGGACAAGGGCAAAGAGGGGCGGACAAGGGCAAAGAGGGGCGGACAAGGGCAAAGAGGGGCGGACAAGGGCAAAGAGGGGCGGCAAGTGCTGAGAATACAGGAGAAGGGCAAAGAGGTGCGGACAAGGGCAAAGAGGAGCAGACAATGGCAAAGACGAGCGGACAAGTGCTGAGAATACGGGACAAGGGCAAAGAGGGGCGGACAAGGGCAAAGAGGGGCGGACAAGGGCAAAGAGGGGCGGACAAGGGCAAAGAGGGGCGGACAAGGGCAAAGAGGGGCGGACAAGGGCAAAGAGGGGCGGACAAGGGCAAAGAGGGGCGGACAAAGGCTTAGAATACGGGACAACGGCAAAGAGGGGCGGACAAGGGCAAAGAGTGGCGGACAAGGGCAAAGAGGGGCGGAAAATGTCAAAGAGGGGCGGAAAATGTCAAAGAGGGGCGGAAAATGTCAAAGAGGGGCGGAAAAGGGCAAAGAGTGGCGGACAAGTGCTGAGAATACGGGACAAGGGCAAAGAGGGGCGGACAAGGACAAAGAGGGTTGGACAAGTGCTGACAATATGGGACAAGGGGAAAGAGGGGCGGACAAGTGCAAAGAGGGGCGGACAGGGGCAAAGAGGGGCGGACAGGGGCAAAGAGGGGCGGACAGGGGCAAAGAGGGGCGGACAAGTGCTGAGAATACGGGACAAGGGCAAAGAGGGGCGGACAAGGGCAAAGAGGGGCGGACAAGGGCAAAGAGGGGCGGACAAGGGCAAAGAGGGGCGGACAAGGGCAAAGAGGGGCGGACAAGGGCAAAGAGGGGCGGACAAGGGCAAAGAGGGGCGGACAAGTGCTGAGAATACGGGAGAAGGGCAAAGAGGGGTGGACAAGGGCAAAGAGGGGTGGACAAGGGCAAAGAGGGGCGGACAAGTTAAAAGAGGGTCGGGTAAGGGCAAAGAGTATCGGACAAGTGCTGAGAATAGGTGACAAGGGCAAAGAGGGGCGGACAAGGGCAAAGAGGGGCGGACAAGGGCAAAGAGGGGCGGAGAAGGGCAAAGAGGGGCGGAGAAGGGCAAAGAGGGGCGGAGAAGGGCAAAGAGGGGCGGAGAAGGGCAAAGAGGGGCGGAGAAGGGCAAAGAGGGGCGGAGAAGGGCAAAGAGGGGCGGACAAGGGCAAAGAGGGGCGGACAGGGGCAAAGAGGGGCGGACAGGGGCAAAGAGGGGCGGACAGGGGCAAAGAGGGGCGGACAGGGGCAAAGAGGGGCGGACAGGGGCAAAGAGGGGCGGACAGGGGCAAAGAGGGGCGGACAGGGGCAAAGAGGGGCGGAGGAGATGGGAGAATACGGGACAAGTGCAAGGAGAGGCGGACAAGGGCAAGGAGGGGCGGACAAGGGCAAAGAGAGCCGGACAAGTGCTGAGGATACGGGACAAGGGCAAAGAGGGGCGGACAAGGGCAAAGAGGGGCGGACAAGGGCAAAGAGGGGCGGACCATGGCTAAGTGGGGCGGACAAATGCAAAGAGGTGCGGACAAGGGCAAAGAGGAGCGGAAAAGGGGAAAGAGGGGCGGACAAGTGCTGAGAATACGGGACAAGGGCAAAGAGGGTCGGACAAGTGCTGAGAATACGTGACAAGGGCAAAGAGGGTTTGACAAGGGCAAAGAGTGGCGGACAAGGGCAAAGAGGGGCGGACAAGGGCAAAGAGGGGCGGACAAGGGCAAAGAGGGGCGGACAAGGGCAAAGAGGGGCGGACAAGGGCTGAGAATATGGGATAACGTCAAAGAGGGGCGGACAAGGGCAAAGAGGGGCGGACAAGGGCAAAGAGGGGCGGACAACTGCTGACAATACGGGACAAGGGCAAAGAGGGGCGGACAAGAGCAAATAGGGGCGGATAAGTGCTGAGAATTCGGGACAAGGGCAAAGAGGGGCGGACAAGTGCACACAGAGGCGGACAAGGGCAAAGAGGGGTGGACAAGGGCAAAGAGGGGCAGACAAGAGCGGAGAATACGGGACAAGGGCAAAGAGGGGCGGACAAGGGCAAAGAGGGGCGGACAAGGGCAAAGAGGGGCGGACAAGGGCAAAGAGGGGCGGACAAGGGCAAAGAGGGGCGGACAGGGGCAAAGAGGGGCGGACAGGGGCAAAGAGGGGCGGACAGGGGCAAAGAGGGGCGGACAGGGGCAAAGAGGGGCGGACAGGGGCAAAGAGGGGCGGACAGGGGCAAAGAGGGGCGGACAGGGGCAAAGAGGGGCGGACAGGGGCAAAGAGGGGCGGACAGGGGCAAAGAGGGGCGGACAGGGGCAAAGAGGGGCGGACAAGGGCAAAGAGGGGCGGACAAGGGCAAAGAGGGGCGGACAAGGGCAAAGAGGGGCGGACAAGGGCAAAGAGGGGCGGACAAGGGCAAAGAGGGGCGGACAAGGGCAAAGAGGGGCGGACAAGGGCAAAGAGGGGCGGACAAGGGCAAAGAGGGGCGGACAAGGGCAAAGAGGGGCGGACAAGGGCAAAGAGGGGCGGACAAGGGCAAAGAGGGGCGGACAAGGGCAAAGAGGGGCGAACTAGGGCAGAGAGGAGAGGACAAGGGCAAAGAAGGGGGAACAAGGGCAAAGAGGGGCAGACAAGGGAAAAGAGGGGTGGACAAGGGCAAAGAGGGGTTGACAAGGGCAAAGAGGGGTTGACAAGGGCAAAGAGGAGCGGACAAGTGCTGAGAATACGGAACAAGGGCAAAGAGGGGCGGACAAGGGCATAGAGGGGCTGACAAGGGCAAAGATTGGCGGACAAAGGCAAAGAGGGTCGGACAAGAGCAAGAGGGGCGGACAAGTGCTGAGAATACGGGACAAGGGCAAAGAGGAGCGGACAAGGGCAAAGAGGTGCGGACAAGGGCAAAGAGGTGCGGGCAAGGGCAAAGAGGGGCGGCAAGTGCTGAGAATACAGGAGAAGGGCAAAGAGGGGCGGACAAGGGCAAAGAGGGGCGGACAAGGGCAAAGAGGGGCGGACAAGGGCAAAGAGGGGCGGACAAGGGCAAAGAGGGGCGGACAAGGGCAAAGAGGGGCGGACAAGGGCAAAGAGGGGCGGACAAGGGCAAAGAGGGGCGGACAAGGGCAAAGAGGGGCGGACAAGGGCAAAGAGGGGCGGACAAGGGCAAAGAGGGGCGGACAAGGGCAAAGACGGGCGGACAAGTGCTGAGAATACGGGACAAGGGCAAAGAGGGGCGGATAAGTGCTGAGAATACGGGACAAGGGCAAAGAGGGGCGGACAAGGGCAAAGAGGGGCGGACAAGGGCAAAGAGGGGCGGACAAGGGCAAAGAGGGGCGGACAAGGGCAAAGAGGGGCGGACAAGGGCAAAGAGCGGCGGACAAGGGCAAAGAGGGGGGGACAAGGGCAAAGAGGGACGGACAAGGGCAAAGAGGGGCGGACAAGGGCAAAGAGGGGCGGACAAGGGCAAAGAGGGGCGGACAAGGGCAAAGAGGGGCGGCAAGAGCTGAGAATACAGGAGAAGGGCAAAGAGGTGCGGACAAGGGCAAAGAGGAGCGGACAATGGCAAAGACGGGCGGACAAGTGCTGAGAATACTGGACAAGGGCAAAGAGGGGCGGACAAGGGCAAAGACGGGCGGGCAAGGCCAAAGAGGGGCGGGCAAGGCCAAAGAGGGGCGGGCAAGGCCAAAGAGGGGCGGGCAAGGCCAAAGAGGGGCGGGCAAGGCCAAAGAGGGGCGGACAAGGCCAAAGAGGGGCGGACAAGGCCAAAGAGGGGCGGACAAAGGCTTAGAATACGGGACAACGGCAAAGAGGGGCGGACAAGGGCAAAGAGTGGCGGACAAGGGCAAAGAGGGGCGGAAAATGTCAAAGAGGGGAGGAAAAGGGCAAAGAGGGGCGGAAAAGGGCAAAGAGGGGCGGGCAAGGGCAAAGAGGAGCAGACAAGTGCTGAGAATACGGGACAAGGGCAAAGAGGGGCGGACAAGGGCATAGAGGGGCTGACAAGGGCAAAGATTGGCGGACAAAGGCAAAGAGGGTCGGACAAGAGCAAGAGGGGCGGACAAGTGCTGAGAATACGGGACAAGGGCAAAGAGGAGCGGACAAGGGCAAAGAGGTGCGGACAAGGGCAAAGAGGGGCGGCAAGTGCTGAGAATACAGGAGAAGGGCAAAGAGGGGCGGACAAGGGCAAAGAGGGGCGGACAAGGGCAAAGAGGGGCGGACAAGGGCAAAGAGGGGCGGACAAGGGCAAAGAGGGGCGGACAAGGGCAAAGAGGGGCGGACAAGGGCAAAGAGGGGCGGACAAGGGCAAAGAGGGGCGGACAAGGGCAAAGAGGGGCGGACAAGGGCAAAGAGGGGCGGACAAGGGCAAAGAGGGGCGGACAAGGGCAAAGAGGGGCGGACAAGGGCAAAGAGGGGCGGACAAGGGCAAAGAGGGGCGGACAAGGGCAAAGAGGGGCGGACAAGTGCTGAGAATACGGGACAAGGGCAAAGAGGGGCGGATAAGTGCTGAGAATACGGGACAAGGGCAAAGAGGGGCGGACAAGGGCAAAGAGGGGCGGACAAGGGCAAAGAGGGGCGGACAAGGGCAAAGAGGGGCGGACAAGGGCAAAGAGCGGCGGACAAGGGCAAAGAAGGGGGGACAAGGGCAAAGAGGGGCGGACAAGGGCAAAGAGGGGCGGACAAGGGCAAAGAGGGGCGGACAAGGGCAAAGAGGGGCGGACAAGGGCAAAGAGGGGCGGACAAGGGCAAAGAGGGGCGGACAAGGGCAAAGAGGGGCGGCAAGAGCTGAGAATACAGGAGAAGGGCAAAGAGGTGCGGACAAGGGCAAAGAGGAGCGGACAATGGCAAAGACGGGCGGACAAGTGCTGAGAATACTGGACAAGGGCAAAGAGGGGCGGACAAGGGCAAAGAGGGGCGGACAAGGGCAAAGAGGGGCGGACAAGGGCAAAGAGGGGCGGACAAGGCCAAAGAGGGGCGGACAAGGGCAAAGAGGGGCGGACAAGGGCAAAGAGGGGCGGACAAAGGCTTAGAATACGGGACAACGGCAAAGAGGGGCGGACAAGGGCAAAGAGTGGCGGACAAGGGCAAAGAGGGGCGGAAAATGTCAAAGAGGGGCGGAAAAGGGCAAAGAGGGGCGGAAAAGGGCAAAGAGGAGCAGACAAGTGCTGAGAATACGGGACAAGGGCAAAGAGGGGCGGACAAGGACAAAGAGGGTTGGACAAGTGCTGACAATATGGGACAAGGGGAAAGAGGGGCGGACAAGTGCAAAGAGTGGCGGACAGGGGCAAAGAGGGGCGGACAGGGGCAAAGAGGGGCGGACAAGGCCTGAGAATACGGGACAAGGGCAAAGAGGGGCGGACAAGTGCTGAGAATACGGGACAAGGGCAAAGAGGGGCGGACAAGGGCAAAGAGGGGCGGACAAGGGCAAAGAGGGGCGGACAAGGGCAAAGAGGGGCGGACAAGGGCAAAGAGGGGCGGACAAGGGTAAAGAGGGGCGGACAAGGGCAAAGAGGGGCGGACAAGGGCAAAGAGGGGCGGACAAGGGCAAAGAGGGGCGGACAAGGGCAAAGAGGGGTGGACAAGGGCAAAGAGGGGCGGACAAGGGCAAAGAGGGGCGGACAAGGGCAAAGAGGGGCGGACAAGTGCTGAGAATACGGGAGAAGGGCAAAGAGGGGTGGACAAGGGCAAAGAGGGGTGGACAAGGGCAAAGAGGGGTGGACAAGGGCAAAGAGGGGTGGACAAGGGCAAAGAGGGGTGGACAAGGGCAAAGAGGGGTGGACAAGGGCAAAGAGGGCCAGACAAGGGCAAAGAGGGCCAGACAAGGGCAAAGAGGGGCGGACAAGTGCAAAGAGGGGCGGACAAGTGCAAAGAGGGGCGGACAAGGTAAAAGAGGGTCGGACAAGGGCAAAGAGGGGCGGACAAGGGCAAAGAGGGGCGGACAAGGGCAAAGAGGGGCGGACAAGGGCAAAGAGGGGCGGACAAGGGCAAAGAGGGGCGGACAAGGGCAAAGAGGGGCGGACAAGGGCAAAGAGGGGCGGACAAGGGCAAAGAGGGGCGGACAAGGGCAAAGAGGGGCGGACAAGGGCAAAGAGGGGCCGACAAGGGCAAAGAGGGGCCGACAAGGGCAAAGAGGGGCCGACAAGGGCAAAGAGGGGCCGACAAGGGCAAAGAGGGGCCGACAAGGGCAAAGAGGGGCCGACAAGGGCAAAGAGGGGCCGACAAGGGCAAAGAGGGGCCGACAAGGGCAAAGAGGGGCCGACAAGGGCAAAGAGGGGCCGACAAGGGCAAAGAGGGGCGGACAAGGGCAAAGAGGGGCGGACAAGGGCAAAGAGGGGCGGACAAGGGCAAAGAGGGGCGGACAAGGGCAAAGAGGGGCGGACAGGGACAAAGAGGGGCGGACAGGGACAAAGAGGGGCGGACAGGGACAAAGAGGGGCGGACAGGGGCAAAGAGGGGCGGACAGGGGCAAAGAGGGGCGGACAGGGGCAAAGAGGGGCGGACAGGGGCAAAGAGGGGCGGACAGGGGCAAAGAGGGGCGGACAGGGGCAAAGAGGGGCGGACAGGGGCAAAGAGGGGCGGACAGGGGCAAAGAGGGGCGGACAGGGGCAAAGAGGGGCGGAGGAGATGGGAGAATACGGGACAAGGGCAAAGAGGGGCGGACAAGGGCAAAGAGGGCCGGACAAGTGCTGAGAATACGGGACAAGGGCAAAGAGGGGCGGACAAGGGCAAAGAGGGGCGGACAAGGGCAAAGAGGGGCGGACAAGGGCAAAGAGGGGCGGACAAGGGCAAAGAGGGGCGGACAAGGGCAAAGAGGGGCGGACAAGGGCAAAGAGGGGCGGACAAGGGCAAAGAGGGGCGGACAAGGGCAAAGAGGGGCGGACAAGGGCAAAGAGGGGCGGACAAGGGCAAAGAGGGGCGGACAAGGGCAAAGAGGGGCGGACAAGGGCAAAGAGGGGCGGACAAATGCAAAGAGGGGCGGACAAAGGCAAAGAGGGGCGGAAAAGTGCAAAGAGGGGCGGACAAGGACAAAGAGGGGCGGACAAGTGCTGAGAATACGGGACAAGGGCAAAGAGGGGCGGAAAAGGGGAAAGAGGGGCGGACAAGTGCTGAGAATACGGGACAAGGGCAAAGAGGGTCGGACAAGTGCTGAGAATACGGGACAAGGGCAAAGAGGGTTTGACAAGGGCAAAGAGTGGCGGACAAGGGCAAAGAGGGGCGGACAAGGGCAAAGAGGGGCGGACAAGGGCTGAGAATATGGGATAACATCAAAGAGGGGCGGACAAGGGCAAAGAGGGGCTGACAAGGGCAAAGAGGGGCGGACAATTGCTGACAATACGGAACAAGGGCAAAGAGGGGCGGACAAGAGCAAATAGGGGCGGATAAGTGCTGAGAATTCGGGACAAGGGCAAAGAGGGGCGGACAAGTGCACACAGAGGCGGACAAGGGCAAAGAGGGGCGGACAAGGGCAAAGAGGGGCAGACAAGAGCGGAGAATACGGGACAAGGGCAAAGAGAGACGGACAAGGGCAAAGAGGGGCGGACAAGGGCAAAGAGGGGCGGACAAGGGCAAAGAGGGGCGGACAAGGGCAAAGAGGGGCGGACAAGGGCAAAGAGGGGCGGACAAGGGCAAAGAGGGGCGGACAAGGGCAAAGAGGGGCGGACAAGGGCAAAGAGGGGCGGACAAGGGCAAAGAGGGGCGGACAAGGGCAAAGAGGGGCGGACAAGGGCAAAGAGGGGCGGACAAGGGCAAAGAGGGGCGGACAAGGGCAAAGAGGGGCGGACAAGGGCAAAGAGGGGCGGACAAGGGCAAAGAGGGGCGGACAAGGGCAAAGAGGGGCGAACTAGTGCAGAGAGGAGAGGACAAGGGCAAAGAAGGGGGAACAAGGGCAAAGAGGGGCGGACAAGGGAAAAGAGGGGTGGACAAGGGCAAAGAGGAGAGGACAAGTGCTGAGAATACGGAACAAGGGCAAAGAGGGGCGGACAAGGGCATAGAGGGGCTGACAAGGGCAAAGATTGGCGGACAAAGGCAAAGAGGGTCGGACAAGAGCAAGAGGGGCGGACAAGTGCTGAGAATACGGGACAAGGGCAAAGAGGAGCGGACAAGGGCAAAGAGGGGCGGACAAGGGCAAAGAGGGGCGGACAAGGGCAAAGAGGGGCGGCAAGTGCTGAGAATACAGGAGAAGGGCAAAGATGGGCGGACAAGGGCAAAGACGGGCGGACAAGGGCAAAGACGGGCGGACAAGGGCAAAGACGGGCGGACAAGAGCGGAGAATACGGGACAAGGGCAAAGAGGGGCGGACAAGAGCGGAGAATACGGGACAAGGGCAAAGAGGGGCGGACAAGGGCAAAGAGGGGCGGACAAGGGCAAAGAGGGGCGGACAAGGGCAAAGAGGGGCGGACAAGGGCAAAGAGGGGCGGACAAGGGCAAAGAGGGGCGGACAAGGGCAAAGAGGGGCGGACAAGGGCAAAGAGGGGCGGACAAGGGCAAAGAGGGGCGGACAAGGGCAAAGAGGGGCGGACAAGGGCAAAGAGGGGCGGACAAGGGCAAAGAGGGGCGGACAAGGGCAAAGAGGGGCGGACAAGGGCAAAGAGGGGCGGACAAGGGCAAAGAGGGGCGGACAAGGGCAAAGAGGGGCGGACAAGGGCAAAGAGGGGCGGACAAGGGCAGAGAGGAGAGGACAAGGGCAAAGAAGGGGGAACAAGGGCAAAGAGGGGCGGACAAGGGAAAAGAGGGGTGGACAAGGGCAAAGAGGGGTGGACAAGGGAAAAGAGGAGCGGACAAGTGCTGAGAATACTGAACAAGGGCAAAGAGGGGCGGACAAGGGCATAGAGGGGCTGACAAGGGCAAAGATTGGCGGACAAAGGCAAAGAGGGGCGGACAAGAGCAAGAGGGGCGGACAAGTGCTGAGAATACGGGACAAGGGCAAAGAGGAGCGGACAAGGGCAAAGAGGTGCGGACAAGGGCAAAGAGGGGCGGCAAGTTCTGAGAATACAGGAGAAGGGCAAAGAGGGGCGGACAAGGGCAAAGAGGAGCGGACAAGGGCAAAGACGGGCGGACAAGGGCAAAGACGGGCGGACAAGGGCAAAGACGGGCGGACAAGGGCAAAGACGGGCGGACAAGTGCTGAGAATACGGGACAAGCGCAAAGAGGGGCGGACAAGGGCAAAGTGGGGCGGACAAGGGCAAAGAGGGGCGGACAAGGGCAAAGAGGGGCGGACAAGGGCAAAGAGGGGCGGACAAATGCTTAGAATACGGGACAAGGGCAAAGAATGGCGGACAAGGGCAAACAGGGGCGGAAAATGGCAAAGAGGGGCGGACAAGGGCAAAGAGGGGCGGACAAGGGCAAAGAGGGGCGGACAAGGGCAAAGAGGGGCGGACAAGGGCACAGAGGGGCGGACAAGATGGGAGAATACGGGACAAGTGCAAAGAGAGGCGGACAAGGGCAAAGAGGGGCGGACAAGTGCTGAGAATATGGGAAAAGGGCAAAGAGGGGCGGACAAGGTCAAAGAGGGGCGGACAAGTGCTGAGAATACGGGACAAGGGCAAAGAGGGGCGGACAAGTGCAAGGAGGGGCGGACAAGGGCAAAGAGGGGCGGACAAGGGCAAAGAGGGGCGGACAAGGGCAAAGAGGGGCGGACAAGGGCAAAGAGGGGCGGACAAGGGCAAAGAGGGGCGGACAAGGGCAAAGAGGGGCGGACAAGTGCTGAGAATACAGGACAAGGGCAAAGAGGGGCGGACAAGGGCAAAGAGGGGCGGACAAGGGCAAAGAGGGGCGGACAAGGGCAAAGAGGGGCGGACAAGGGCAAAGAGGGGCGGACAAGGGCAAAGAGGGGCGGACAAAGGCTTAGAATACAGGACAAGGGCAAAGAGGGGCGGACAAGGGCAAAGAGTTGCGGACAAGGGCACAGAGGGGCGGAAAAAGGCACAGAGGGGCGGACAAGGTAAAAGAGTGTCGGGTAAGGGCAAAGAGTGTCGGACAAGTGCTGAGAATAGGGCACAAGGGCAAAGAGGGGCGGACAAGGGCAAAGAGGGCCGGACAAGTGCTGAGAATACGGGACAAGGGCAAAGAGGGTTTGACAAGGGCAAAGAGTGGCGGACAAGGGCAAAGAGGGGCGGACAAGGGCAAAGAGGGGCGGACAAGGGCAAAGAGGGGCGGACAAGGGCTGAGAATATGGGATAACATCAAAGAGGGGCGGACAAGGGCAAAGAGGGGCTGACAAGGGCAAAGAGGGGCGGACAAGTGCTGACAATACGGGACAAGGGCAAAGAGGGGCGGACAAGAGCAAATAGGGGCGGATAAGTGCTGAGAATTCGGGACAAGGGCAAAGAGGGGCGGACAAGTGCACACAGAGGCGGACAAGGGCAAAGAGGGGTGGACAAGGGCAAAGAGGGGCGGACAAGAGCGGAGAATACGGGACAAGGGCAAAGAGGGGCGGACAAGGGCAAAGAGGGGCGGACAAGGGCAAAGAGGGGCGGACAAGGGCAAAGAGGGGCGGACAAGGGCAAAGAGGGGCGGACAAGGGCAAAGAGGGGCGGACAAGGGCAAAGAGGGGCGGACAAGGGCAAAGAGGGGCGGACAAGGGCAAAGAGGGGCGGACAAGGGCAAAGAGGGGCGGACAAGGGCAAAGAGGGGCGGACAAGGGCAAAGAGGGGCGGACAAGGGCAAAGAGGGGCGGACAAGGGCAAAGAGGGGCGGACAAGGGCAAAGAGGGGCGGACAAGGGCAAAGAGGGGCGGACAGGGGCAAAGAGGGGCGGACAGGGGCAAAGAGGGGCGGACAGGGGCAAAGAGGGGCGGACAGGGGCAAAGAGGGGCGGACAGGGGCAAAGAGGGGCGGACAGGGGCAAAGAGGGGCGGACAGGGGCAAAGAGGGGCGGACAGGGGCAAAGAGGGGCGGACAGGGGCAGAGAGGGGCGGACAAGGGCAAAGAGGGGCGGACAAGGGCAAAGAGGGGCGGACAAGGGCAAAGAGGGGCGGACAAGGGCAAAGAGGGGCGAACTAGGGCAGAGAGGAGAGGACAAGGGCAAAGAAGGGGGAACAAGGGCAAAGAGGGGCGGACAAGGGAAAAGAGGGGTGGACAAGGGCAAAGAGGAGCGGACAAGTGCTGAGAATACGGAACAAGGGCAAAGAGGGGCGGACAAGGGCATAGAGGGGCGGACAAGGGCAAAGATTGGCGGACAAAGGCAAAGAGGGTCGGACAAGAGCAAGAGGGGCGGACAAGTGCTGAGAATACGGGACAAGGGCAAAGAGGAGCGGACAAGGGCAAAGAGGTGCGGACAAGGGCAAAGAGGTGCGGACAAGGGCAAAGAGGTGCGGACAAGGGCAAAGAGGGGCGGCAATTGCTGAGAATACAGGAGAAGGGCAAAGAGGGGCGGACAAGGGCAAAGAGGGGCGGACAAGGGCAAAGAGGGGCGGACAAGGGCAAAGAGGGGCGGACAAGGGCAAAGAGGGGCGGACAAGGGCAAAGAGGGGCGGACAAGGGCAAAGACGGGCGGACAAGTGCTGAGAATACGGGACAAGGGCAAAGAGGGGCGGACAAGAGCAGAGAATACGGGACAAAGGCAAAGAGGGGCGGACAAGGGCAAAGAGGGGCGGACAAGGGCAAAGAGGGGCGGACAAGGGCAAAGAGGGGCGGACAAGGGCAAAGAGGGGCGGACAAGGGCAAAGAGGGGCGGACAAGGGCAAAGAGGGGCGGACAAGGGCAAAGAGGGGCGGACAAGGGCAAAGAGGGGCGGACAAGGGCAAAGAGGGGCGGACAAGGGCAAAGAGGGGCGAACTAGGGCAAAGAGGGGCGAACTAGGGCAGAGAGGAGAGGACATGGGCAAAGAAGGGGGAACAAGGGCAAAGAGGGGCGGACAAGGGAAAAGAGGGGTGGACAAGGGCAAAGAGGTGTGGACAAGGGAAAAGAGGAGCGGACAAGTGCTGAGAATACGGAACAAGGGCAAAGAGGGGCGGACAAGGGCATAGAGGGGCTGACAAGGGCAAAGATTGGCGGACAAAGGCAAAGAGGGGCGGACAAGAGCAAGAGGGGCGGACAAGTGCTGAGAATACGGGACAAGGGCAAAGAGGAGCGGACAAGGGCAAAGAGGTGCGGACAAGGGCAAAGAGGGGCGGCAAGTGCTGAGAATACAGGAGAAGGGCAAAGAGGGGCGGACAAGGGCAAAGAGGAGCGGACAAGGGCAAAGACGGGCGGACAAGGGCAAAGACGGGCGGACAAGGGCAAAGACGGGCGGACAAGGGCAAAGACGGGCGGACAAGGGCAAAGACGGGCGGACAAGTGCTGAGAATACGGGACAAGCGCAAAGTGGGGCGGACAAGGGCAAAGAGGGGCGGACAAGGACAAAGAGGGGCGGACAAGGGCAAAGAGTGTCGGACAAGTGCTGAGAATAGGGCACAAGGGCAAAGAGGGGCGGACAAGGGCAAAGAGGGGCGGACAAGGGCAAAGAGGGGCGGACAAGGGCAAAGAGGGGCGGACAAGGGCAAAGAGGGGCGGACAAGGGCAAAGAGGGGCGGACAAGGGCAAAGAGGGGCGGACAAGGGCAAAGAGGGGCGGACAAGGGCAAAGAGGGGCGGACAAGGGCAAAGAGGGGCGGACAAGGGCAAAGAGGGGCGGACAAGGGCAAAGAGGGGCGGACAAGGGCAAAGAGGGGCGGACAAGGGCAAAGAGGGGCGGACAAGGGCAAAGAGGGGCGGACAAGGGCAAAGAGGGGCGGACAAGGGCAAAGAGGGGCGGACAAGTGCTGAGAATATGGGACAAAGGCAAACAGTGGCGGACAAGGGCAAAGAGGGGCGGACACGTGCAAAGAGGGGCGGACACGTGCAAAGAGGGGCGGACAAGGGAAAAGTGGGGCGGACAATTACTGAGAATACGGGACAAGGGCAAAGAGGGGCGGACAAGGGCAAAGAGGGGCGGACAAGGGCAAAGAGGGGCGGACAAGGGCAAAGAGGGGCGGACAAGGGCAAAGAGGGGCGGACAAGGGCAAAGAGGGGCGGACAAGGGCAAAGAGGGGCGGACAAGGGCAAAGAGGGGCGGACAAGGGCAAAGAGGGGCGGACAAGGGCAAAGAGGGGCGGACAAGGGCAAAGAGGGGCGGACAAGGGCAAAGAGGGGCGGACAAGGGCAAAGAGGGGCGGACAAGGGCAAAGAGGGGCGGACAAGTGCTGAGAATATGGGACAAAGGCAAACAGTGGCGGACAAGGGCAAAGAGGGGCGGACACGGGCAAAGAGGAGCGGACAAGGGAAAAGTGGGTCGGACAAGTACTGAGAATACGGGACAAGGGCAAAGAGGGGCGGACAAGGGCAAAGAGGGGCGGACAAGGGCAAAGAGGGGCGGACAAGGGCAAAGAGGGGCGGACAAGGGCAAAGAGGGGCGGACAAGGGCAAAGAGGGGCGGACAAGGGCAAAGAGGGGCGGACAAGGGCAAAGAGGGGCGGACAAGGGCAAAGAGGGGCGGACAAGGGCAAAGAGGGGCGGACAAGGGCAAAGAGGGGCGGACAAGATGGGAGAATACGGGACAAGGGCAAAGAGGGGCGGACAAGGGCAAAGAGGGGCGGACGAGGGCAAAGAGGGGCGGACGAGGGCAAAGAGGGGCGGACGAGGGCAAAGAGGGGCGGACGAGGGCAAAGAGGGGCGGACGAGGGCAAAGAGGGGCGGACGAGGGCAAAGAGGGGCGGACGAGGGCAAAGAGGGGCGGACGAGGGCAAAGAGGGGCGGACGAGGGCAAAGAGGGGCGGACGAGGGCAAAGAGGGGCGGACGAGGGCAAAGAGGGGCGGACGAGGGCAAAGAGGGGCGGACGAGGGCAAAGAGGGGCGGACGAGGGCAAAGAGGGGCGGACGAGGGCAAAGAGGGGCGGACGAGGGCAAAGAGGGGCGGACGAGGGCAAAGAGGGGCGGACGAGGGCAAAGAGGGGCGGACGAGGGCAAAGAGGGGCGGACGAGGGCAAAGAGGGGCGGACGAGGGCAAAGAGGGGCGGACGAGGGCAAAGAGGGGCGGACTAGGGCAAAGAGGGGCGGACGAGGGCAAAGAGGGGCGGACGAGGGCAAAGAGGGGCGGACGAGGGCAAAGAGGGGCGGACGAGGGCAAAGAGGGGCGGACGAGGGCAAAGAGGGGCGGACGAGGGCAAAGAGGGGCGGACGAGGGCAAAGAGGGGCGGACGAGGGCAAAGAGGGGCGGACGAGGGCAAATAGGGTCGGACGAGGGCAAAGAGGGGCGGACGAGGGCAAAGAGGGGCGGACGAGGGCAAAGAGGGGCGGACGAGGGCAAAGAGGGGCGGACGAGGGCAAAGAGGGGCGGACGAGGGCAAAGAGGGGCGGACAAGTGCTGACAATACAGGACAATGGCAAAGAGGGGATTACAAGGGCAAAGAGGGGCGGACAAGGGCAAAGAGGGGCGGACAAGGGCAAAGAGGGGCGGACAAGGGCAAAGAGGGGCGGACAAGGGCAAAGAGGGGCGGACAAGGGCAAAGAGGGGCGGACAAGGGCAAAGAGGGGCGGACAAGGGCAAAGGGGGGCGGACAAGGGCAAAGGGGGGCGGACAAGGGCAAAGGGGGGCGGACAAGGGCAAAGGGGGGCGGACAAGGGCAAAGGGGGGCGGACAAGGGCAAAGGGGGGCGGACAAGGGCAAAGGGGGGCGGACAAGGGCAAAGGGGGGCGGACAAGGGCAAAGGGGGGCGGACAAGGGTTGAGAATACGGGACAAGGGCAAAGAGGGGCGGACAAGGGAAAAGAGGTGCAGATAAGTGCTGAGAAAACGGGACAAGGGCAAAGAGGGGCGGACAAGGGCAAGGAGGGGCTGACAAGGGCAAAGATTGGCGGACAAAGGCAAAGAGGGGCGGAAAAGAGCAAGAGGGGCGGACAAGCGCTGAGAATACGGGACAAGGGCAAAGAGGGGCGGACAAGGGCAAAGAGGGGCGGACAAGAGCAAAGAGGGGCGGACAAGGGCAAAGAGGGGCGGACAAGGGCAAAGAGGGGCGGACAAGGGCAAAGAGGGGCGGACAAGGGCAAAGAGGGGCGGACAAGGGCAAAGAGGGGCGGACAAGGGCAAAGAGGGGCGGACAAGGGCAAAGAGGGGCGGACAAGGGCAAAGAGGGGCGGACAAGGGCAAAGAGGGGCAGCAAGTGCTGAGAATACAGGAGAAGGGCAAAGAGGGGCGGACAAGGGCAAAGAGGGGCGGACAAGGGCAAAGAGGGGCGGACAAGGGCAAAGAGGGGCGGACAAGGGCAAAGAGGGGCGGACAAGGGCAAAGAGGGGCGGACAAGGGCAAAGAGGGGCGGACAAGGGCAAAGAGGGGCGGACAAGGGCAAAGAGGGGCGGACAAGGGCAAAGAGGGGCGGACAAGGGCAAAGGGGGGCGGACAAGGGCAAAGGGGGGCGGACAAGGGCAAAGGGGGGCGGACAAGGGCAAAGGGGGGCGGACAAGGGCAAAGGGGGGCGGACAAGGGCAAAGGGGGGCGGACAAGGGCAAAGGGGGGCGGACAAGGGCAAAGGGGGGCGGACAAGGGCAAAGGGGGGCGGACAAGGGTTGAGAATACGGGACAAGGGCAAAGAGGGGCGGACAAGGGAAAAGAGGTGCAGATAAGTGCTGAGAAAACGGGACAAGGGCAAAGAGGGGCGGACAAGGGCAAGGAGGGGCTGACAAGGGCAAAGATTGGCGGACAAAGGCAAAGAGGGGCGGAAAAGAGCAAGAGGGGCGGACAAGCGCTGAGAATACGGGACAAGGGCAAAGAGGGGCGGACAAGGGCAAAGAGGGGCGGACAAGAGCAAAGAGGGGCGGACAAGAGCAAAGAGGGGCGGACAAGGGCAAAGAGGGGCGGACAAGGGCAAAGAGGGGCGGACAAGGGCAAAGAGGGGCGGACAAGGGCAAAGAGGGGCGGACAAGGGCAAAGAGGGGCAGCAAGTGCTGAGAATACAGGAGAAGGGCAAAGAGGGGCGGACAAGGGCAAAGAGGGGCGGACAAGGGCAAAGAGGGGCGGACAAGGGCAAAGAGGGGCGGACAAGGGCAAAGAGGGGCGGACAAGGGCAAAGAGGGGCGGACAAGGGCAAAGAGGGGCGGACAAGGGCAAAGAGGGGCGGACAAGGGCAAAGAGGGGCGGACAAGGGCAAAGAGGGGCGGACAAGGGCAAAGAGGGGCGGACAAGGGCAAAGAGGGGCGGACAAGGGCAAAGAGGGGCGGACAAGGGCAAAGAGGGGCGGACAAGGGCAAAGAGGGGCGGACAAGGGCAAAGAGGGGCGGACAAGTGCTGAGAATATGGGACAAAGGCAAACAGTGGCGGACAAGGGCAAAGAGGGGCGGACAAGGGCAAAGAGGGGCGGACAAGGGCAAAGAGGAGCGGACAAGGGAAAAGTGGGTCGGACAAGTGCTGAGAATATGGGACAAAGGCAAACAGTGGCGGACAAGGGCAAAGAGGGGCGGACAAGGGCAAAGAGGGGCGGACAAGGGCAAAGAGGAGCGGACAAGGGAAAAGTGGTTCGGACAAGTACTGAGAATACGGGACAAGGGCAAAGAGGGGCGGACAAGGGCAAAGAGGGGCGGACAAGGGCAAAGAGGGGCGGACAAGGGCAAAGAGGGGCGGACAAGGGCAAAGAGGGGCGGACAAGGGCAAAGAGGGGCGGACAAGGGCAAAGAGGGGCGGACAAGGGCAAAGAGGGGCGGACAAGATGGGAGAATACGGGACAAGGGCAAAGAGGGGCGGACGAGGGCAAAGAGGGGCGGACGAGGGCAAAGAGGGGCGGACGAGGGCAAAGAGGGGCGGACGAGGGCAAAGAGGGGCGGACGAGGGCAAAGAGGGGCGGACGAGGGCAAAGAGGGGCGGACGAGGGCAAAGAGGGGCGGACGAGGGCAAAGAGGGGCGGACGAGGGCAAAGAGGGGCGGACGAGGGCAAAGAGGGGCGGACGAGGGCAAAGAGGGGCGGACGAGGGCAAAGAGGGGCGGACGAGGGCAAAGAGGGGCGGACGAGGGCAAAGAGGGGCGGACGAGGGCAAAGAGGGGCGGACGAGGGCAAAGAGGGGCGGACGAGGGCAAAGAGGGGCGGACGAGGGCAAAGAGGGGCGGACGAGGGCAAAGAGGGGCGGACGAGGGCAAAGAGGGGCGGACGAGGGCAAAGAGGGGCGGACAAGTGCTGAAAATACAGGACAAGGGCAAAGACGGGATTACAAGGGAAAAGAGGGGCGGACAAGGGCAAAGAGGGGCGGACAAGGGCAAAGAGTTGCGGACAACTGCAAAGAGGGGCGGACAACTGCAAAGAGGGGCGGACAAGGGCAAAGAGGGGCGGACAAGGGCAAAGAGGGGCGGACAAGGGCAAAGAGGGGCGGACAAGGGCAAAGAGGGGCGGACAAGGGCAAAGAGGGGCGGACAAGGGCAAAGAGGGGCGGACAAGGGCAAAGAGGGGCGGACAAGGGCAAAGAGGGGCGGACAAGGGCAAAGAGGGGCGGACAAGGGCAAAGAGGGGCGGACAAGGGCAAAGAGGGGCGGACAAGGGCAAAGAGGGGCGGACAAGAGCGGAGCACACGGGACAAGAGCAAAGAGGGGCGGACAAGATCGGAGAACACGGGAAAAGAGCCAAGAGGGGCAGGCAAGGGCAAAGAGGGGCGGACAAGGGCAAAGAGGTGCGGACAAGGGCAAAGAGGGGCGGACAAGTGCCGAGAATACGGGAAAAGGGCAAAGAGGGGCGGACAAGTGCCGAGAATACGGGACAAGGGCAAAGAGAGGCGGACAAGTACCGAGAATGCGGGACAAGGGCAAAGAGGGGCGGACAAGGGCAAACAGGGGCGGACAAGGGCAAAGAGGGGCGGACAAGGGCAAAGAGGGGCGGACAAGGGCAAAGAGGGGCGGACAAGGGCAAAGGGGGGCGGACAAGGGCAAAGGGGGGCGGACAAGAGCAAAGGGGGGCGGAAAAGGGCAAAGGGGGGCGGAAAAGGGCAAAGGGGGGCGGACAAGGGCAAAGGGGGGCGGACCAGGGCAAAGGGGGGCGGACAAGGGCAAAGGGGGGCGGACAAGGGCAAAGGGGGGCGGACCAGGGCAAAGGGGGGCGGACCAGGGCAAAGGGGGGCGGACCAGGGCAAAGGGGGGCGGACAAGTGCAAAGGGGGGCGGACAAGGGCAAAGGGGGGCGGACAAGGGCAAAGGGGGGCGGACAAGAGCGGAGAACACGGGACAAGAGCAAAGAGGGTCGGACAAGAACGGAGAACACGGGACAAGGGCAAAGAGGGTCAGACAAGAGCGGAGAACACGGGACAAGGGCAAAGAGGGGCGGACAAGGGCAAAGAGGGTCGGACAAGTGCGGAGAACAAGGGACAAGGGCAAAGAGGGTCGGACAAGAGCGGAGAACACGGGACAAGGGCAAAGAGGGTCGGAGAAGCGCGGAGAACACGGGACAAGGGCAAAGAGGGTCGGACAAGCGCGGAGAACACGGGACAAGTGCACAGAGGGTCGGACAAGGGCAAAGAAGGTCGGACAAGGGCAAAGAGGTTCGGACAAGGGCAAAGAGGGTCGGACAAGGGCGGAGAACAAGGGACAAGGGCAAAGAGGGTCGGACAAGGGCAAAGAGGGTCGGACAAGGGCGGAGAACAAGGGACAAGGGCAAAGAGGGTCGGACAAGAGCGGAGGACACGGGACAAGGGCAAAGAGGGTCGGACAAGAGCGGAGAACACGGGAAAAGGGCAAAGAGGGTCGGACAAGAGCGGAGAACACGGGACAAGGGCAAAGAGGGGCGGACAAGTGCGGAGAACACGGGACAAGGTCAACGAGGGGCGGACAAGAGCGAAGAACACGGGACAAGGGCAACGAGGGGCGGAAAAGGGCAACGAGGGGCGGACAAGGGCAACGAGGGGCGGACAAGTGCCGAGAACACGGGACAAGGGCAACGAGGGGCGGACAAGTGCCGAGAACACGGGACAAGGGCAACGAGGGGCGGACAAGTGCCGAGAACACGGGACAAGGGCAACGAGGGGCGGACAAGTGCCGAGAACACGGGACAAGGGCAACGAGGGGCGGACAAGTGCCGAGAACACGGGACAAGGGCAACGAGGGGCGGACACGTGCCGAGAACACGGGACAAGGGCAAATAGGGGCGGACACGTGCCGAGAACACGGGACAAGGGCAAAGAGGGGCGGACACGTGCCGAGAACACGGGACAAGGGCAAAGAGGGGCGGACACGTGCCGAGAACACGGGACAAGGGCAAAGAGGGGCGGACAAGGGCAAAGAGGGGCGGACAAGGGCAAAGAGGGGCGGACAAGGGCAAAGAGGGGCGGACAAGGGCAAAGAGGGGCGGACAAGGGCAAAGAGGGGCGGACAAGGGCAAAGAGGGGCGGACAAGGGCAAAGAGGGGCGGACAAGGGCAAAGAGGGGCGGACAAGGGCAAAGAGGGGCGGACAAGGGCAAAGAGGGGCGGACAAGGGCAAAGAGGGGCGGAGAAGGGCAAAGAGGGGCGGACAAGGGCAAAGAGGGGCGGACAAGGGCAAAGAGGGGCGGACAAGTACTGAGAATATGGGACAAAGGCAAACAGTGGTGGACAAGGGCAAAGAGGGGCGGACACGGGCAAAGAGGAGCGGACAAGGGAAAAGTGGGGCGGACAAGTACTGAGAATACGGGACAAGGGCAAAGAGGGGCGGACAAGGGCAAAGAGGGGCGGACAAGGGCAAAGAGGGGCGGACAAGGGCAAAGAGGGGCGGACAAGGGCAAAGAGGGGCGGACAAGGGCAAAGAGGGGCGGACAAGGGCAAAGAGGGGCGGACAAGGGCAAAGAGGGGCGGACAAGGGCAAAGAGGGGCGGACAAGGGCAAAGAGGGGCGGACAAGGGCAAAGAGGGGCGGACAAGGGCAAAGAGGGGCGGACAAGGGCAAAGAGGGGCGGACAAGTGCTGACAATACAGGACAAGGGCAAAGAGGAGATTACAAGGACAAAGAGGGGATTACAGGGGCAAAGAGGGGCGGACAAGGGCAAAGAGGGGCGGACAAGGCCAAGGAGGGGCGGACAAGGGCAAAGAGGGGCGGACAAGGGCAAAGAGGGGCGGACAAGAGCAAAGAGGGGCGGACAAGGGCAAAGAGGGGCGGACAAGGGCAAAGAGGGGCGGACAAGGGCAAAGAGGAGCGGACAAGGGAAAAGTGGGGCGGACAAGTACTGAGAATACGGGACAAGGGCAAAGAGGGGCGGACAAGGGCAAAGAGGGTCGGACACGGGCAAAGAGGAGCGGACAAGGGAAAAGTGGGGCGGACAAGTACTGAGAATACGGGACAAGGGCAAAGAGGGGCGGACAAGGGCAAAGAGGGGCGGACAAGGGCAAAGAGGGGCGGACAAGGGCAAAGAGGGGCGGACAAGGGCAAAGAGGGGCGGACAAGGGCAAAGAGGGGCGGACAAGGGCAAAGAGGGGCGGACAAGGGCAAAGAGGGGCGGACAAGGGCAAAGAGGGGCGGACAAGGGCAAAGAGGGGCGGACAAGGGCAAAGAGGGGCGGACAAGGGCAAAGAGGGGCGGACAAGTGCTGACAATACAGGACAAGGGCAAAGACGGGATTACAAGGGCAAAGAGGGGCGGACAAGGGCAAAGAGGGGCGGACAAGGGCAAAGAGGGGCGGACAAGGGCAAAGAGGGGCGGACAAGGGCAAAGAGGGGCGGACAAGGGCAAAGAGGGGCGGACAAGGGCAAAGAGGGGCGGACAAGGGCAAAGAGGGGCGGACAAGGGCAAAGAGGGGCGGACAAGGGCAAAGAGGGGCGGACAAGGGCAAAGAGGGGCGGACAAGGGCAAAGAGGGGCGGACAAGTGCTGACAATACAGGACAAGGGCAAAGACGGGATTACAAGGGCAAAGAGGGGCGGACAAGGGCAAAGAGGGGCGGACATGGGCAAAGAGGGGCGGACAAGGGCAAAGAGGGACGGACAAGGGCAAAGAGGGGCGGACAAGGGCAAAGAGGGGCGGACAAGTGCTGACAATACAGGACAAGGGCAAAGACGGGATTACAAGGGCAAAGAGGGGCGGACAAGGGCAAAGAGGGGCGGACATGGGCAAAGAGGGGCGGACAAGGGCAAAGAGGGGCGGACAAGGGCAAAGAGGGGCGGACAAGGGCAAAGAGGGGCGGATAAGGGCAAAGAGGGACGGACAAGGGTTGAGAATACGGGACAAGGGCAAAGAGGGGCGGACAAGGGAAAAGAGGTGCAGATAAGTGCTGAGAATACGGGACAAGGGCAAAGAAGGGCGGACAAGGGCAAAGAAGGGCGGACAAGGGCAAAGAGGGCGGACAAGGGCAAAGAGGGCGGACAAGGGCAAAGAGGGCGGACAAGGGCAAAGAGGGGGGACAAGGGCAAAGAGGGCGGACAAGGGCAAAGAGGGGCAGACAAGGGCAAAGAGGGGCAGACAAGGGCAAAGAGGGGCAGACAAGGGCAAAGAGGGGCAGACAAGGGCAAAGAGGGGCAGACAAGGGCAAAGAGGGGCAGACAAGTGCTGAGAATATGGGACAAAGGCAAGGAGTTGCGGACAAGGGCAAAGAGGGGCGGACAAGGGCAAAGAGGGGCGGACAAGGGCAAAGAGGGGCGGACAAGGGCAAAGAGGGGCGGACAAGGGCAAAGAGGGGCGGACAAGGGCAACGAGGGGCGGACAAGGGCAACGAGGGGCGGACAAATGCCGAGAACACGGGACAAGGGCAACGAGGGGCGGACAAGTGCCGAGAACACGGGACAAGGGCAACGAGGGGCGGACAAGTGCCGAGAACACGGGACAAGGGCAACGAGGGGCGGACACGTGCCGAGAACACGGGACAAGGGCAAAGAGCGGCGGACACGTGCCGAGAACACGGGACAAGGGCAAAGAGGGGCGGACACGTGCCGAGAACACGGGACAAGGGCAAAGAGGGGCGGACACGTGCCGAGAACACGGGACAAGTGCAAAGAGGGGCGGACAAGGGCAAAGAGGGGCGGACAAGGGCAAAGAGGGGCGGACAAGGGCAAAGAACACGGGACAAGGGCAAAGAACACGGGACAAGGGCAACGAGGGGCGGACAAGGGCAACGAGGGGCGGACAAAAGCCGAGAACACGGGACAAGGGCAACGAGGGGCGGACAAGTGCCGAGAACACGGGACAAGGGCAACGAGGGGCGGACAAGTGCCGAGAACACGGGACAAGGGCAACGAGGGGCGGACAAGTGCCGAGAACACGGGACAAGGGCAACGAGGGGCGGACACGTGCCGAGAACACGGGACAAGGGCAAAGAGGGGCGGACACGTGCCGAGAACACGGGACAAGGGCAAAGAGGGGCGGACACGTGCCGAGAACACGGGACAAGGGCAAAGAGGGGCGGACACGTGCCGAGAACACGGGACAAGGGCAAAGAGGGGCGGACAAGGGCAAAGAGGGGCGGACAAGGGCAAAGAGGGGCGGACAAGGGCAAAGAGGGGCGGACAAGGGCAAAGAGGGGCGGACAAGGGCAAAGAGGGGCGGACAAGGGCAAAGAGGGGCGGACAAGAGCGGAGAACACGGGACAAGGGCAAAGAGTGGCGGACAAGAGCGGAGAACACGGGACAAGGGCAAAGAGGGGCGGACAAGTGCCGAGAACACGGGACAAGGGCAAAGAGGGGCGGACAAGTGCCGAGAACACGGGACAAGGGCAACGAGGGGCGGACAAGTGCCGAGAACACGGGACAAGGGCAACGAGGGGCGGACAAGTGCCGAGAACACGGGACAAGGGCAACGAGGGGCGGACAAGTGCCGAGAACACGGGACAAGGGCAACGAGGGGCGGACACGTGCCGAGAACACGGGACAAGGGCAACGAGGGGCGGACACGTGCCGAGAACACGGGACAAGGGCAAAGAGGGGCGGACACGTGCCGAGAACACGGGACAAGGGCAAAGAGGGGCGGACAAGGGCAAAGAGGGGCGGACAAGGGCAAAGAGGGGCGGACAAGGGCAAAGAGGGGCGGACAAGGGCAAAGAGGGGCGGACAAGGGCAAAGAGGGGCGGACAAGGGCAAAGAGCGGCGGACAAGGGCAAAGAGCGGCGGACAAGGGCAAAGAGCGGCGGACAAGGGCAAAGAGGTGCGGATAAGGGCAAAGAGGGGCGGAAAAGACCAAAGAGGGACGGACAAGGGTTGAGAATACGGGACAAGGGCAAAGAGGGGCGGATAAGTGCTGAGAATACGGGACAAGGGCAAAGAGGGGCGGACAAGGGCAAAGAGGGGCGGACAAGGGCAAAGAGGGGCGGACAAGGGCAAAGAGGGGCGGACAAGGGCAAAGAGGGGCGGACAAGGGCAAAGAGGGGCGGACAAGGGCAAAGAGGGGCGGACAAGGGCAAAGAGGGGCGGACAAGGGCAAAGAGCGGCGGACAAGGGCAAAGAGGGGGGGACAAGGGCAAAGAGGGGCGGACAAGGGCAAAGAGGGGCGGACAAGGGCAAAGAGGGGCGGACAAGGGCAAAGAGGGGCGGCAAGAGCTGAGAATACAGGAGAAGGGCAAAGAGGTGCGGACAAGGGCAAAGAGGAGCGGACAATGGCAAAGACGGGCGGACAAGTGCTGAGAATACTGGACAAGGGCAAAGAGGGGCGGACAAGGGCAAAGAGGGGCGGACAAGGGCAAAGAGGGGCGGACAAGGGCAAAGAGGGGCGGACAAGGGCAAAGAGGGGCGGACAAGGGCAAAGAGGGGCGGACAAGGCCAAAGAGGGGCGGACAAGGCCAAAGAGGGGCGGACAAAGGCTTAGAATACGGGACAACGGCAAAGAGGGGCGGACAAGGGCAAAGAGTGGCGGACAAGGGCAAAGAGGGGCGGAAAATGTCAAAGAGGGGCGGAAAAGGGCAAAGAGGGGCGGGCAAGGGCAAAGAGGAGCAGACAAGTGCTGAGAATACGGGACAAGGGCAAAGAGGGGCGGACAAGGACAAAGAGGGTTGGACAAGTGCTGACAATATGGGACAAGGGGAAAGAGGGGCGGACAAGTGCAAAGAGGGGCGGACAGGGGCAAAGAGGGGCGGACAGGGGCAAAGAGGGGCGGACAAGGGCTGAGAATACGGGACAAGGGCAAAGAGGGGCGGACAAGTGCTGAGAATACGGGACAAGGGCAAAGAGGGGCGGACAAGGGCATAGAGGGGCGGACAAGGGCAAAGAGGGGCGGACAAGGGCAAAGAGGGGCGGACAAGGGCAAAGAGGGGCGGACAAGGGCAAAGAGGGGCGGACAAGGGCAAAGAGGGGCGGACAAGGGCAAAGAGGGGCGGACAAGGGCAAAGAGGGGCGGACAAGGGCAAAGAGGGGCGGACAAGTGCTGAGAATACGGGAGAAGGGCAAAGAGGGGTGGACAAGGGCAAAGAGGGGTGGACAAGGGCAAAGAGGGGTGGACAAGGGCAAAGAGGGGTGGACAAGGGCAAAGAGGGGTGGACAAGGGCAAAGAGGGCCGGACAAGGGCAAAGAGGGCCGGACAAGGGCAAAGAGGGCCGGACAAGGGCAAAGAGGGGCGGACAAGTGCAAAGAGGGGCGGACAAGGTAAAAGAGGGTCGGACAAGTGCTGAGAATAGGGGACAAGGGCAAAGAGGGGCGGACAAGGGCAAAGAGGGGCGGACAAGGGCAAAGAGGGGCGGACAAGGGCAAAGAGGGGCGGACAAGGGCAAAGAGGGGCGGACAAGGGCAAAGAGGGGCGGACAAGGGCAAAGAGGGGCGGACAAGGGCAAAGAGGGGCGGACAAGGGCAAAGAGGGGCGGACAAGGGCAAAGAGGGGCGGACAAGGGCAAAGAGGGGCGGACAAGGGCAAAGAGGGGCGGACAAGGGCAAAGAGGGGCGGACAAGGGCAAAGAGGGGCGGACAAGGGCAAAGAGGGGCGGACAAGGGCAAAGAGGGGCGGACAAGGGCAAAGAGGGGCGGACAAGGGCAAAGAGGGGCCGACAAGGGCAAAGAGGGGCCGACAAGGGCAAAGAGGGGCCGACAAGGGCAAAGAGGGGCCGACAAGGGCAAAGAGGGGCCGACAAGGGCAAAGAGGGGCCGACAAGGGCAAAGAGGGGCCGACAAGGGCAAAGAGGGGCCGACAAGGGCAAAGAGGGGCGGAGAAGGGCAAAGAGGGGCGGAGAAGGGCAAAGAGGGGCGGACAGGGACAAAGAGGGGCGGACAGGGACAAAGAGGGGCGGACAGGGACAAAGAGGGGCGGACAAGGGCAAAGAGGGGCGGACAAGGGCAAGGAGGGGCGGACAGGGGCAAAGAGGGGCGGACAGGGGCAAAGAGGGGCGGACAGGGGCAAAGAGGGGCGGACAGGGGCAAAGAGGGGCGGACAGGGGCAAAGAGGGGCGGACAGGGGCAAAGAGGGGCGGACAGGGGCAAAGAGGGGCGGACAGGGGCAAAGAGGGGCGGAGGAGATGGGAGAATACGGGACAAGGGCAAAGAGGGGCGGACAAGGGCAAAGAGGGCCGGACAAGTGCTGAGAATACGGGACAAGGGCAAAGAGGGGCGGACAAGGGCAAAGAGGGGCGGACAAGGGCAAAGAGGGGCGGACAAGGGCAAAGAGGGGCGGACAAGGGCAAAGAGGGGCGGACAAGGGCAAAGAGGGGCGGACAAGGGCAAAGAGGGGCGGACAAAGGCAAAGAGTGGCGGACAAGTGCTGAGAATACGGGACAAGGGCAAAGAGGGGCGGAAAAGGGGAAAGAGGGGCGGACAAGTGCTGAGAATACGGGACAAGGGCAAAGAGGGTGGGACAAGTGCTGAGAATACGGGACAAGGGCAAAGAGGGTTTGACAAGGGCAAAGAGTGGCGGACAAGGGCAAAGAGGGGCGGACAAGGGCAAAGAGGGGCGGACAAGGGCTGAGAATATGGGATAACATCAAAGAGGGGCGGACAAGGGCAAAGAGGGGCTGACAAGGGCAAAGAGGGGCGGACAAGTGCTGACAATACGGGACAAGGGCAAAGAGGGGCGGACAAGAGCAAATAGGGGCGGATAAGTGCTGAGAATTCGGGACAAGGGCAAAGAGGGGCGGACAAGTGCACACAGAGGCGGACAAGGGCAAAGAGGGGCGGACAAGGGCAAAGAGGGGCAGACAAGAGCGGAGAATACGGGACAAGGGCAAAGAGGGGCGGACAAGGGCAAAGAGGGGCGGACAAGGGCAAAGAGGGGCGGACAAGGGCAAAGAGGGGCGGACAAGGGCAAAGAGGGGCGGACAAGGGCAAAGAGGGGCGGACAAGGGCAAAGAGGGGCGGACAAGGGCAAAGAGGGGCGGACAAGGGCAAAGAGGGGCGGACAAGGGCAAAGAGGGGCGGACAAGGGCAAAGAGGGGCGGACAAGGGCAAAGAGGGGCGGACAAGGGCAAAGAGGGGCGGACAAGGGCAAAGAGGGGCGGACAAGGGCAAAGAGGGGCGGACAAGGGCAAAGAGGGGCGGACAAGGGCAAAGAGGGGCGGACAAGGGCAAAGAGGGGCGGACAAGGGCAAAGAGGGGCGGACAAGGGCAAAGAGGGGCGGACAAGGGCAAAGAGGGGCGGACAAGGGCAAAGAGGGGCGGACAAGGGCAAAGAGGGGCGGACAAGGGCAAAGAGGGGCGGACAAGGGCAAAGAGGGGCGGACAAGGGCAAAGAGGGGCGGACAAGGGCAAAGAGGGGCGAACTAGTGCAGAGAGGAGAGGACAAGGGCAAAGAAGGGGGAACAAGGGCAAAGAGGGGCGGACAAGGGAAAAGAGGGGTGGACAAGGGCAAAGAGGGGTTGACAAGGGCAAAGAGGAGAGGACAAGTGCTGAGAATACGGAACAAGGGCAAAGAGGGGCGGACAAGGGCATAGAGGGGCTGACAAGGGCAAAGATTGGCGGACAAAGGCAAAGAGGGTCGGACAAGAGCAAGAGGGGCGGACAAGTGCTGAGAATACGGGACAAGGGCAAAGAGGGGCGGACAAGGGCAAAGAGGGGCGGACAAGGGCAAAGAGGGGCGGACAAGGGCAAAGAGGGGCGGACAAGGGCAAAGAGGGGCGGCAAGTGCTGAGAATACAGGAGAAGGGCAAAGAGGGGCGGACAAGGGCAAAGAGGGGCGGACAAGGGCAAAGAGGGGCGGACAAGTGCTGAGAATACGGGACAAGGGCAAAGAGGGGCGGACAAGAGCGGAGAATAAGGGACAAGGGCAAAGAGGGGCGGACAAGGGCAAAGAGGGGCGGACAAGGGCAAAGAGGGGCGGACAAGGGCAAAGAGGGGCGGACAAGGGCAAAGAGGGGCGGACAAGGGCAAAGAGGGGCGGACAAGGGCAAAGAGGGGCGGACAAGGGCAAAGAGGGGCGGACAAGGGCAAAGAGGGGCGGACAAGGGCAAAGAGGGGCGGACAAGGGCAAAGAGGGGCGGACAAGGGCAAAGAGGGGCGGACAAGTGCAAAGAAGGGGGAACAAGGGCAAAGAAGGGGGAACAAGGGCAAAGAGGGGCGGACAAGGGAAAAGAGGGGTGGACAAGGGCAAAGAGGGGTGGACAAGGGAAAAGAGGAGCGGACAAGTGCTGAGAATACTGAACAAGGGCAAAGAGGGGCGGACAAGGGCATAGAGGGGCTGACAAGGGCAAAGATTGGCGGACAAAGGCAAAGAGGGGCGGACAAGAGCAAGAGGGGCGGACAAGTGCTGAGAATACGGGACAAGGGCAAAGAGGAGCGGACAAGGGCAAAGAGGTGCGGACAAGGGCAAAGAGGGGCGGCAAGTGCTGAGAATACAGGAGAAGGGCAAAGAGGGGCGGACAAGGGCAAAGAGGAGCGGACAAGGGCAAAGACGGGCGGACAAGGGCAAAGACGGGCGGACAAGGGCAAAGACGGGCGGACAAGGGCAAAGACGGGCGGACAAGTGCTGAGAATACGGGACAAGCGCAAAGAGGGGCGGACAAGGGCAAAGTGGGGCGGACAAGGGCAAAGAGGGGCGGACAAGGGCAAAGAGGGGCGGACAAATGCTTAGAATACGGGACAAGGGCAAAGAGGGGCGGACAAGGGCAAAGAGGGGCGGAAAATGGCAAAGAGGGGCGGACAAGGGCAAAGAGGGGCGGACAAGGGCAAAGAGGGGCGGACAAGGGCAAAGAGGGGCGGACAAGGGCAAAGAGGGGCGGACAAGGGCAAAGAGGGGCGGACAAGGGCAAAGAGGGGCGGACAAGGGCAAAGAGGGGCGGACAAGGGCAAAGAGGGGCGGACAAGGGCAAAGAGGGGCGGACAAGGGCAAAGAGGGGCGGACAAGGGCAAAGAGGGGCGGACAAGGGCAAAGAGGGGCGGACAAGGGCAAAGAGGAGCGGACAAGGGCAAAGAGGAGCGGACAAGGGCAAAGAGGGGCGGACAAGATGGGAGAATACGGGACAAGTGCAAAGAGAGGCGGACAAGGGCAAAGAGGGGCGGACAAGTGCTGAGAATATGGGAAAAGGGCAAAGAGGGGCGGACAAGGTCAAAGAGGGGCGGACAAGTGCTGAGAATACGGGACAAGGGCAAAGAGGGGCGGACAAGGGCAAGGAGGGGCTGACAAGGGCAAAGATTGGCGGACAAAGGCAAAGAGGGGCGGAAAAGAGCAAGAGGGGCGGACAAGCGCTGAGAATACGGGACAAGGGCAAAGAGGGGCGGACAAGGGCAAAGAGGGGCGGACAAGGGCAAAGAGGGGCGGACAAGGGCAAAGAGGGGCGGACAAGGGCAAAGAGGGGCGGACAAGGGCAAAGAGGGGCGGACAAGGGCAAAGAGGGGCGGACAAGGGCAAAGAGGGGCGGACAAGGGCAAAGAGGGGCGGACAAGGGCAAAGAGGGGCGGACAAGGGCAAAGAGGGGCGGACAAGGGCAAAGAGGGGCGGACAACGGCAAAGATGGGCGGACAAGGGCAAAGAGGGGCGGCAAGTGCTGAGAATACAGGAGAAGGGCAAAGAGGGGCGGACAAGGGCAAAGAGGGGCGGACAAGGGCAAAGAGGGGCGGACAAGGGCAAAGAGGGGCGGACAAGGGCAAAGAGGGGCGGACAAGGGCAAAGAGGGGCGGACAAGGGCAAAGAGGGGCGGACAAGGGCAAAGAGGGGCGGACAAGGGCAAAGAGGGGCGGACAAGGGCAAAGAGGGGCGGACAAGGGCAAAGAGGGGCGGACAAGTGCTGAGAATACGGGACAAGGGCAAAGAGGGGCGGACAACGGCAAAGAGGGGCGGACAAGGGCAAAGAGGGGCGGACAAGGGCAAAGAGGGGCGGACAAGGGCAAAGAGGGGCGGACAAGGGCAAAGAGGGGCGGACAAGGGCAAAGAGGGGCGGACAAAGGCTTAGAATACAGGACAAGGGCAAAGAGGGGCGGACAAGGGCAAAGAGTTGCGGACAAGGGCACTGACGGGCGGAAAAAGGCACAGAGGGGCGGACAAGGTAAAAGAGTGTCGGGTAAGGGCAAAGAGTGTCGGACAAGTGCTGAGAATAGGGCACAAGGGCAAAGAGGGGCGGACAAGGGCAAAGAGGGGCGGACAAGTGCTGAGAATACGGGACAAGGGCAAAGAGGGTTTGACAAGGGCAAAGAGTGGCGGACAAGGGCAAAGAGGGGCGGACAAGGGCAAAGAGGGGCGGACAAGGGCTGAGAATATGGGATAACATCAAAGAGGGGCGGACAAGGGCAAAGAGGGGCTGACAAGGGCAAAGAGGGGCGGACAAGTGCTGACAATACGGGACAAGGGCAAAGAGGGGCGGACAAGAGCAAATAGGGGCGGATAAGTGCTGAGAATTCGGGACAAGGGCAAAGAGGGGCGGACAAGTGCACACAGATGCGGACAAGGGCAAAGAGGGGTGGACAAGGGCAAAGAGGGGCAGACAAGAGCGGAGAATACGGGACAAGGGCAAAGAGGGGCGGACAAGGGCAAAGAGGGGCGGACAAGGGCAAAGAGGGGCGGACAAGGGCAAAGAGGGGCGGACAAGGGCAAAGAGGGGCGGACAAGGGCAAAGAGGGGCGGACAAGGGCAAAGAGGGGCGGACAAGGGCAAAGAGGGGCGGACAAGGGCAAAGAGGGGCGGACAAGGGCAAAGAGGGGCGGACAAGGGCAAAGAGGGGCGGACAAGGGCAAAGAGGGGCGGACAAGGGCAAAGAGGGGCGGACAAGGGCAAAGAGGGGCGGACAAGGGCAAAGAGGGGCGGACAAGGGCAAAGAGGGGCGGAGAAGAGCAAAGAGGGTCGGACAGGGGCAAAGAGGGGCGGACAGGGGCAAAGAGGGGCGGACAGGGGCAAAGAGGGGCGCACAGGGGCAGAGAGGGGCGGACAGGGGCAAAGAGGGGCGGACAAGGGCAAAGAGGGGCGGACAAGGGCAGAGAGGAGAGGACAAGGGCAAAGAAGGGGGAACAAGGGCAAAGAGGGGCGGACAAGGGAAAAGAGGGGTGGACAAGGGCAAAGAGGGGCGGACAAGGGCAAAGAGGAGCGGACAAGTGCTGAGAATACGGAACAAGGGCAAAGAGGGGCGGACAAGGGCATAGAGGGGCGGACAAGGGCAAAGATTGGCGGACAAAGGCAAAGAGGGTCGGACAAGAGCAAGAGGGGCGGACAAGTGCTGAGAATACGGGACAAGGGCAAAGAGGAGCGGACAAGGGCAAAGAGGAGCGGACAAGGGCAAAGAGGTGCGGACAAGGGCAAAGAGGTGCGGACAAGGGCAAAGAGGGGCGGACAAGGGCAAAGAGGGGCGGACAAGGGCAAAGAGGGGCGGACAAGGGCAAAGAGGGGCGGACAAGGGCAAAGAGGGGCGGACAAGGGCAAAGAGGGGCGGACAAGGGCAAAGAGGGGCGGCAAGTGCTGAGAATACAGGAGAAGGGCAAAGAGGGGCGGACAAGGGCAAAGAGGGGCGGACAAGGGCAAAGAGGGGCGGACAAGGGCAAAGAGGGGCGGACAAGGGCAAAGAGGGGCGGACAAGGGCAAAGAGGGGCGGACAAGGGCAAAGAGGGGCGGACAAGGGCAAAGAGGGGCGGACAAGGGCAAAGAGGGGCGGACAAGGGCAAAGAGGGGCGGACAAGGGCAAAGAGGGGCGGACAAGGGCAAAGAGGGGCGGACAAGGGCAAAGAGGGGCGGACAAGGGCAAAGAGGGGCGGACAAGGGCAAAGAGGGGCGGACAAGGGCAAAGAGGGGCGGACAAGTGCTGAGAATATGGGACAAAGGCAAACAGTGGCGGACAAGGGCAAAGAGGGGCGGACACGGGCAAAGAGGAGCGGACAAGGGAAAAGTGGGTCGGACAAGTACTGAGAATACGGGACAAGGGCAAAGAGGGGCGGACAAGGGCAAAGAGGGGCGGACAAGGGCAAAGAGGGGCGGACAAGGGCAAAGAGGGGCGGACAAGGGCAAAGAGGGGCGGACAAGGGCAAAGAGGGGCGGACAAGGCAAAGAGGGGCGGACAAGGGCAAAGAGGGGCGGACAAGGGCAAAGAGGGGCGGACAAGGGCAAAGAGGGGCGGACAAGGGCAAAGAGGGGCGGACAAGGGCAAAGAGGGGCGGACAAGGGCAAAGAGGGGCGGACAAGGGCAAAGAGGGGCGGACAAGGGCAAAGAGGGGCGGACAAGATGGGAGAATACGGGACAAGGGCAAAGAGGGGCGGACGAGGGCAAAGAGGGGCGGACGAGGGCAAAGAGGGGCGGACGAGGGCAAAGAGGGGCGGACGAGGGCAAAGAGGGGCGGACGAGGGCAAAGAGGGGCGGACGAGGGCAAAGAGGGGCGGACGAGGGCAAAGAGGGGCGGACGAGGGCAAAGAGGGGCGGACGAGGGCAAAGAGGGGCGGACGAGGGCAAAGAGGGGCGGACGAGGGCAAAGAGGGGCGGACGAGGGCAAAGAGGGGCGGACGAGGGCAAAGAGGGGCGGACGAGGGCAAAGAGGGGCGGACGAGGGCAAAGAGGGGCGGACGAGGGCAAAGACGGGCGGACGAGGGCAAAGACGGGCGGACGAGGGCAAAGACGGGCGGACGAGGGCAAAGACGGGCGGACGAGGGCAAAGACGGGCGGACGAGGGCAAAGACGGGCGGACGAGGGCAAAGACGGGCGGACGAGGGCAAAGACGGGCGGACGAGGGCAAAGAGGGGCGGACGAGGGCAAAGAGGCGCGGACGAGGGCAAAGAGGCGCGGACGAGGGCAAAGAGGGGCGGACGAGGGCAAAGAGGGGCGGACGAGGGCAAAGAGGGGCGGACGAGGGCAAAGAGGGGCGGACGAGGGCAAAGAGGGGCGGACGAGGGCAAAGAGGCGCGGACGAGGGCAAAGAGGGGCGGACGAGGGCAAAGAGGGGCGGACGAGGGCAAAGAGGGGCGGACGAGGGCAAAGAGGGGCGGACGAGGGCAAAGAGGGGCGGACGAGGGCAAAGAGGGGCGGACAAGTGCTGACAATACAGGACAAGGGCAAAGACGGGATTACAAGGGCAAAGAGGGGCGGACAAGGGCAAAGAGGGGCGGACAAGGGCAAAGAGGGGCGGACAAGGGCAAAGAGGGGCGGACAAGGGCAAAGAGGGGCGGACAAGGGCAAAGAGGGGCGGACAAGGGCAAAGAGGGGCGGACAAGGGCAAAGAGGGGCGGACAAGGGCAAAGAGGGGCGGACAAGGGCAAAGAGGGGCGGACAAGGGCAAAGAGGGGCGGACAAGGGCAAAGAGGGGCGGACAAGAGCGGAGAACACGGGACAAGAGCAAAGAGGGGCGGACAAGATCGGAGAACACGGGAAAAGAGCCAAGAGGGGCAGGCAAGGGCAAAGAGGGGCGGACAAGGGCAAAGAGGGGCGGACAAGGGCAAAGAGGGGCGGACAAGGGCAAAGAGGGGCGGACAAGTGCCGAGAATACGGGAAAAGGGCAAAGAGGGGCGGACAAGTGCCGAGAATACGGGACAAGGGCAAAGAGAGGCGGACAAGTACCGAGAATGCGGGACAAGGGCAAAGAGGGGCGGACAACGGCAAAGAGGGGCGGACAAGGGCAAAGAGGGGCGGACAAGGGCAAAGAGGGGCGGACAAGGGCAAAGGGGGGCGGACAAGCGCAAAGGGGGGCGGACAAGCGCAAAGGGGGGCGGACAAGCGCAAAGGGGGGCGGACAAGGGCAAAGGGGGGCGGACAAGGGCAAAGGGGGGCGGACAAGGGCAAAGGGGGGCGGACAAGGGCAAAGGGGGGCGGACCAGGGCAAAGGGGGGCGGACCAGGGCAAAGGGGGGCGGACCAGGGCAAAGGGGGGCGGACCAGGGCAAAGGGGGGCGGACCAGGGCAAAGGGGGGCGGACAAGAGCGGAGAACACGGGACAAGAGCAAAGAGGGTCGGACAAGAACGGAGAACACGGGACAAGGGCAAAGAGGGTCAGACAAGAGCGGAGAACACGGGACAAGGGCAAAGAGGGGCGGACAAGGGCAAAGAGGGTCGGACAAGTGCGGAGAACAAGGGACAAGGGCAAAGAGGGTCGGACAAGAGCGGAGAACACGGGACAAGGGCAAAGAGGGTCGGAGAAGCGCGGAGAACACGGGACAAGGGCAAAGAGGGTCGGACAAGCGCGGAGAACACGGGACAAGGGCAAAGAGGGTCGGACAAGGGCAAAGAGGGTCGGACAAGGGCAAAGAGGGTCGGACAAGGGCAAAGAGGGTCGGACAAGGGCGGAGAACAAGGGACAAGGGCAAAGAGGGTCGGACAAGGGCAAAGAGGGTCGGACAAGGGCGGAGAACAAGGGACAAGGGCAAAGAGGGTCGGACAAGAGCGGAGAACACGGGACAAGGGCAAAGAGTGTCGGAGAAGCTCGGAGAACACGGGACAAGGGCAAAGAGGGTCGGACAAGAGCGGAGAACACGGGAAAAGGGCAAAGAGTGTCGGACAAGAGCGGAGAACACGGGACAAGGGCAAAGAGGGGCGGACAAGAGCGGAGAACACGGGACAAGGGCAACGAGGGGCGGACAAGAGCGAAGAACACGGGACAAGGGCAACGAGGGGCGGACAAGAGCAACGAGGGGCGGACAAGGGCAAAGAGGGGCGGACAAATGCCGAGAATACGGGACAAGGGCAACGAGGGGCGGACAAGTGCCGAGAACACGGGACAAGGGCAACGAGGGGCGGACAAGTGCCGAGAACACGGGACAAGGGCAACGAGGGGCGGACAAGTGCCGAGAACACGGGACAAGGGCAACGAGGGGCGGACAAGTGCCGAGAACACGGGACAAGGGCAACGAGGGGCGGACAAGTGCCGAGAACACGGGACAAGGGCAACGAGGGGCGGACACGTGCCGAGAACACGGGACAAGGGCAAATAGGGGCGGACACGTGCCGAGAACACGGGACAAGGGCAAAGAGGGGCGGACACGTGCCGAGAACACGGGACAAGGGCAAAGAGGGGCGGACACGTGCCGAGAATACGGGACAAGGGCAAAGAGGGGCGGACAAGGGCAAAGAGGGGCGGACAAGGGCAAAGAGGGGCGGACAAGGGCAAAGAGGGGCGGACAAGGGCAAAGAGGGGCGGACAAGGGCAAAGAGGGGCGGACAAGGGCAAAGAGGGGCGGACAAGGGCAAAGAGGGGCGGACAAGGGCAAAGAGGGGCGGACAAGGGCAAAGAGGGGCGGACAAGGGCAAAGAGGGGCGGACAAGGGCAAAGAGGGGCGGACAAGGGCAAAGAGGGGCGGACAAGGGCAAAGAGGGGCAGACAAGGGCAAAGAGGGGCGGAAAAGGGCAAAGAGGGGCGGACAAGTACTGAGAATATGGGACAAAGGCAAACAGTGGTGGACAAGGGCAAAGTGGGGCGGACACGGGCAAAGAGGAGCGGACAAGGGAAAAGTGGGGCGGACAAGTACTGAGAATACGGGACAAGGGCAAAGAGGGGCGGACAAGGGCAAAGAGGGGCGGACAAGGGCAAAGAGGGGCGGACAAGGGCAAAGAGGGGCGGACAAGGGCAAAGAGGGGCGGACAAGGGCAAAGAGGGGCGGACAAGGGCAAAGAGGGGCGGACAAGGGCAAAGAGGGGCGGACAAGGGCAAAGAGGGGCGGACAAGGGCAAAGAGGGGCGGACAAGGGCAAAGAGGGGCGGACAAGGGCAAAGAGGGGCGGACAAGGGCAAAGAGGGGCGGACAAGGGCAAAGAGGGGCGGACAAGGGCAAAGAGGGGCGGACAAGGGCAAAGAGGGGCGGACAAGGGCAAAGAGGGGCGGACAAGGGCAAAGAGGGGCGGACAAGGGCAAAGAGGGGCGGACAAGGGCAAAGAGGGGCGGACAAGGGCAAAGAGGGGCGGACAAGTGCTGAGAATATGGGACAAAGGCAAACAGTGGCGGACAAGGGCAAAGAGGGGCGGACAAGGGCAAAGAGGAGCGGACAAGGGAAAAGTGGGTCGGACAAGTACTGAGAATACGGGACAAGAGCAAAGAGGGGCGGACAAGGGCAAAGAGGGGCGGACAAGGGCAAAGAGGGGCGGACAAGGGCAAAGAGGGGCGGACAAGGGCAAAGAGGGGCGGACAAGGGCAAAGAGGGGCGGACAAGGGCAAAGAGGGGCGGACAAGGGCAAAGAGGGGCGGACAAGATGGGAGAATACGGGACAAGGGCAAAGAGGGGCGGACGAGGGCAAAGAGGGGCGGACGAGGGCAAAGAGGGGCGGACGAGGGCAAAGAGGGGCGGACGAGGGCAAAGAGGGGCGGACGAGGGCAAAGAGGGGCGGACGAGGGCAAAGAGGGGCGGACGAGGGCAAAGAGGGGCGGACGAGGGCAAAGAGGGGCGGACGAGGGCAAAGAGGGGCGGACGAGGGCAAAGAGGGGCGGACGAGGGCAAAGAGGGGCGGACGAGGGCAAAGAGGGGCGGACGAGGGCAAAGAGGGGCGGACGAGGGCAAAGAGGGGCGGACGAGGGCAAAGAGGGGCGGACGAGGGCAAAGAGGGGCGGACGAGGGCAAAGAGGGGCGGACGAGGGCAAAGAGGGGCGGACGAGGGCAAAGAGGGGCGGACGAGGGCAAAGAGGGGCGGACGAGGGCAAAGAGGGGCGGACGAGGGCAAAGAGGGGCGGACGAGGGCAAAGAGGGGCGGACGAGGGCAAAGAGGGGCGGACGAGGGCAAAGAGGGGCGGACGAGGGCAAAGAGGGGCGGACGAGGGCAAAGAGGGGCGGACGAGGGCAAAGAGGGGCGGACGAGGGCAAAGAGGGGCGGACGAGGGCAAAGAGGGGCGGACGAGGGCAAAGAGGGCCGGACGAGGGCAAAGAGGGGCGGACGAGGGCAAAGAGGGGCGGACAAGTGCTGACAATACAGGACAAGGGCAAAGACGGGATTACAAGGGCAAAGAGGGGCGGACAAGGGCAAAGAGTTGCGGACAAGGGCAAAGAGTTGCGGACAAGGGCAAAAAGGTGCGGACAACTGCAAAGAGGGGCGGACAAGGGCAAAGAGGGGCGGACAAGGGCAAAGAGGGGCGGCCAAGGGCAAAGAGGGGCGGCCAAGGGCAAAGAGGGGCGGCCAAGGGCAAAGAGGGGCGGACAAGGGCAAAGAGGGGCGGACAAGGGCAAAGAGGGGCGGACAAGGGCAAAGAGGGGCGGACAAGGGCAAAGAGGGGCGGACAAGAGCGGAGAACACGGGACAAGAGCAAAGAGGGGCGGACAAGATCGGAGAACACGGGAAAAGAGCCAAGAGGGGCAGGCAAGGGCAAAGAGGGGCGGACAAGGGCAAAGAGGGGCGGACAAGGGCAAAGAGGGGCGGACAAGGGCAAAGAGGGGCGGACAAGGGCAAAGAGGGGCGGACAAGGGCAAAGAGGGGCGGACAAGTGCCGAGAATACGGGAAAAGGGCAAAGAGGGGCGGACAAGTGCCGAGAATACGGGACAAGGGCAAAGAGAGGCGGACAAGTACCGAGAATGCGGGACAAGGGCAAAGAGGGGCGGACAAGGGCAAAGAGGGGCGGACAAGGGCAAAGAGGGGCGGACAAGGGCAAAGAGGGGCGGACAAGGGCAAAGAGGGGCGGACAAGGGCAAAGGGGGGCGGACAAGGGCAAAGGGGGGCGGACAAGGGCAAAGGGGGGCGGACAAGGGCAAAGGGGGGCGGACCAGGGCAAAGGGGGGCGGACCAGGGCAAAGGGGGGCGGACCAGGGCAAAGGGGGGCGGACCAGGGCAAAGGGGGGCGGACCAGGGCAAAGGGGGGCGGACCAGGGCAAAGGGGGGCGGACCAGGGCAAAGGGGGGCGGACCAGGGCAAAGGGGGGCGGACCAGGGCAAAGGGGGGCGGACCAGGGCAAAGGGGGGCGGACCAGGGCAAAGGGGGGCGGACCAGGGCAAAGGGGGGCGGACCAGGGCAAAGGGGGGCGGACCAGGGCAAAGGGGGGCGGACAAGAGCGGAGAACACGGGACAAGAGCAAAGAGGGTCGGACAAGAACGGAGAACACGGGACAAGGGCAAAGAGGGTCAGACAAGAGCGGAGAACACGGGACAAGGGCAAAGAGGGGCGGACAAGGGCAAAGAGGGTCGGACAAGTGCGGAGAACAAGGGACAAGGGCAAAGAGGGTCGGACAAGAGCGGAGAACACGGGACAAGGGCAAAGAGGGTCGGAGAAGCGCGGAGAACACGGGACAAGGGCAAAGAGGGTCGGACAAGCGCGGAGAACACGGGACAAGTGCACAGAGGGTCGGACAAGGGCAAAGAAGGTCGGACAAGAGCAAAGAGTGTCGGACAAGGGCGGAGAACAAGGGACAAGGGCAAAGAGGGTCGGACAAGGGCAAAGAGGGTCGGACAAGGGCGGAGAACAAGGGACAAGGGCAAAGAGGGTCGGACAAGAGCGGAGAACACGGGACAAGGGCAAAGAGTGTCGGAGAAGCGCGGAGAACACGGGACAAGGGCAAAGAGGGTCGGACAAGAGCGGAGAACACGGGAAAAGGGCAAAGAGTGTCGGACAAGAGCGGAGAACACGGGACAAGGGCAAAGAGGGGCGGACAAGAGCGGAGAACACGGGACAAGGTCAACGAGGGGCGGACAAGAGCGAAGAACACGGGACAAGGGCAACGAGGGGCGGAAAAGGGCAACGAGGGGCGGACAAGGGCAAAGAGGGGCGGACAAATGCCGAGAATACGGGACAAGGGCAACGAGGGGCGGACAAGTGCCGAGAACACGGGACAAGGGCAACGAGGGGCGGACAAGTGCCGAGAACACGGGACAAGGGCAACGAGGGGCGGACAAGTGCCGAGAACACGGGACAAGGGCAACGAGGGGCGGACAAGTGCCGAGAACACGGGACAAGGGCAACGAGGGGCGGACACGTGCCGAGAACACGGGACAAGGGCAAATAGGGGCGGACACGTGCCGAGAACACGGGACAAGGGCAAAGAGGGGCGGACACGTGCCGAGAACACGGGACAAGGGCAAAGAGGGGCGGACACGTGCCGAGAACACGGGACAAGGGCAAAGAGGGGCGGACAAGGGCAAAGAGGGGCGGACAAGGGCAAAGAGGGGCGGACAAGGGCAAAGAGGGGCGGACAAGGGCAAAGAGGGGCGGACAAGGGCAAAGAGGGGCGGACAAGGGCAAAGAGGGGCGGACAAGGGCAAAGAGGGGCGGACAAGGGCAAAGAGGGGCGGAGAAGGGCAAAGAGGGGCGGAGAAGGGCAAAGAGGGGCGGAGAAGGGCAAAGAGGGGCGGAGAAGGGCAAAGAGGGGCGGAGAAGGGCAAAGAGGGGCGGACAAGTACTGAGAATATGGGACAAAGGCAAACAGTGGTGGACAAGGGCAAAGAGGGGCGGACACGGGCAAAGAGGAGCGGACAAGGGAAAAGTGGGGCGGACAAGTACTGAGAATACGGGACAAGGGCAAAGAGGGGCGGACAAGGGCAAAGAGGGGCGGACAAGGGCAAAGAGGGGCGGACAAGGGCAAAGAGGGGCGGACAAGGGCAAAGAGGGGCGGACAAGGGCAAAGAGGGGCGGACAAGGGCAAAGAGGGGCGGACAAGGGCAAAGAGGGGCGGACAAGGGCAAAGAGGGGCGGACAAGGGCAAAGAGGGGCGGACAAGGGCAAAGAGGGGCGGACAAGGGCAAAGAGGGGCGGACAAGGGCAAAGAGGGGCGGACAAGGGCAAAGAGGGGCGGACAAGGGCAAAGAGGGGCGGACAAGGGCAAAGAGGGGCGGACAAGGGCAAAGAGGGGCGGACAAGGGCAAAGAGGGGCGGACAAGGGCAAAGAGGGGCGGACAAGTGCTGACAATACAGGACAAAGGCAAAGAGGAGATTACAAGGGCAAAGAGGGGATTACAGGGGCAAAGAGGGGCGGACAAGGGCAAGGAGGGGCGGACAAGGCCAAGGAGGGGCGGACAAGGGCAAAGAGGGGCGGACAAGGGCAAAGAGGGGCGGACAAGGGCAAAGAGGGGCGGACAAGGGCAAAGAGGGGCGGACAAGGGCAAAGAGGGGCGGACAAGAGCAAAGAGGGGCGGACAAGGGTTGAGAATACGGGACAAGAGCAAAGAGGGGCGGACAAGGGCAAAGAGGGTCGGACACGGGCAAAGAGGAGCGGACAAGGGAAAAGTGGGGCGGACAAGTACTGAGAATACGGGACAAGGGCAAAGAGGGGCGGACAAGGGCAAAGAGGGGCGGACAAGGGCAAAGAGGGGCGGACAAGGGCAAAGAGGGGCGGACAAGGGCAAAGAGGGGCGGACAAGGGCAAAGAGGGGCGGACAAGGGCAAAGAGGGGCGGACAAGGGCAAAGAGGGGCGGACAAGGGCAAAGAGGGGCGGACAAGGGCAAAGAGGGGCGGACAAGGGCAAAGAGGGGCGGACAAGGGCAAAGAGGGGCGGACAAGGGCAAAGAGGGGCGGACAAGGGCAAAGAGGGGCGGACAAGGGCAAAGAGGGGCGGACAAGGGCAAAGAGGGGCGGACAAGTGCTGACAATACAGGACAAGGGCAAAGACGGGATTACAAGGGCAAAGAGGGGCGGACAAGGGCAAAGAGGGGCGGACAAGGGCAAAGAGGGGCGGACAAGGGCAAAGAGGGGCGGACAAGGGCAAAGAGGGGCGGACAAGGGCAAAGAGGGGCGGACAAGGGCAAAGAGGGGCGGACAAGGGCAAAGAGGGGCGGACAAGGGCAAAGAGGGGCGGACGAGGGCAAAGAGGGGCGGACGAGGGCAAAGAGGGGCGGACGAGGGCAAAGAGGGGCGGACGAGGGCAAAGAGGGGCGGACGAGGGCAAAGAGGGGCGGACGAGGGCAAAGAGGGGCGGACGAGGGCAAAGAGGGGCGGACGAGGGCAAAGAGGGGCGGACAAGTGCTGACAATACAGGACAAGGGCAAAGACGGGATTACAAGGGCAAAGAGGGGCGGACAAGGGCAAAGAGTTGCGGACAAGGGCAAAGAGTTGCGGACAAGGGCAAAAAGGTGCGGACAACTGCAAAGAGGGGCGGACAAGGGCAAAGAGGGGCGGCCAAGGGCAAAGAGGGGCGGCCAAGGGCAAAGAGGGGCGGCCAAGGGCAAAGAGGGGCGGACAAGGGCAAAGAGGGGCGGACAAGGGCAAAGAGGGGCGGACAAGGGCAAAGAGGGGCGGACAAGAGCGGAGAACACGGGACAAGAGCAAAGAGGGGCGGACAAGATCGGAGAACACGGGAAAAGAGCCAAGAGAGGCAGGCAAGGGCAAAGAGGGGCGGACAAGGGCAAAGAGGGGCGGACAAGGGCAAAGAGGGGCGGACAAGGGCAAAGAGGGGCGGACAAGGGCAAAGAGGGGCGGACAAGTGCCGAGAATACGGGAAAAGGGCAAAGAGGGGCGGACAAGTGCCGAGAATACGGGACAAGGGCAAAGAGAGGCGGACAAGTACCGAGAATGCGGGACAAGGGCAAAGAGGGGCGGACAAGGGCAAAGAGGGGCGGACAAGGGCAAAGGGGGGCGGACAAGGGCAAAGGGGGGCGGACAAGGGCAAAGGGGGGCGGACCAGGGCAAAGGGGGGCGGACCAGGGCAAAGGGGGGCGGACCAGGGCAAAGGGGGGCGGACCAGGGCAAAGGGGGGCGGACCAGGGCAAAGGGGGGCGGACCAGGGCAAAGGGGGGCGGACCAGGGCAAAGGGGGGCGGACCAGGGCAAAGGGGGGCGGACCAGGGCAAAGGGGGGCGGACCAGGGCAAAGGGGGGCGGACCAGGGCAAAGGGGGGCGGACCAGGGCAAAGGGGGGCGGACCAGGGCAAAGAGGGGCGGACCAGGGCAAAGGGGGGCGGACAAGAGCGGAGAACACGGGACAAGAGCAAAGAGGGTCGGACAAGAACGGAGAACACGGGACAAGGGCAAAGAGGGTCAGACAAGAGCGGAGAACACGGGACAAGGGCAAAGAGGGGCGGACAAGGGCAAAGAGGGTCGGACAAGTGCGGAGAACAAGGGACAAGGGCAAAGAGGGTCGGACAAGAGCGGAGAACACGGGACAAGGGCAAAGAGGGTCGGAGAAGCGCGGAGAACACGGGACAAGGGCAAAGAGGGTCGGACAAGCGCGGAGAACACGGGACAAGTGCACAGAGGGTCGGACAAGGGCAAAGAAGGTCGGACAAGAGCAAAGAGTGTCGGACAAGGGCGGAGAACAAGGGACAAGGGCAAAGAGGGTCGGACAAGGGCAAAGAGGGTCGGACAAGGGCGGAGAACAAGGGACAAGGGCAAAGAGGGTCGGACAAGAGCGGAGAACACGGGACAAGGGCAAAGAGTGTCGGAGAAGCGCGGAGAACACGGGACAAGGGCAAAGAGGGTCGGACAAGAGCGGAGAACACGGGAAAAGGGCAAAGAGTGTCGGACAAGAGCGGAGAACACGGGACAAGGGCAAAGAGGGGCGGACAAGAGCGGAGAACACGGGACAAGGTCAACGAGGGGCGGACAAGAGCGAAGAACACGGGACAAGGGCAACGAGGGGCGGAAAAGGGCAACGAGGGGCGGACAAGGGCAAAGAGGGGCGGACAAATGCCGAGAATACGGGACAAGGGCAACGAGGGGCGGACAAGTGCCGAGAACACGGGACAAGGGCAACGAGGGGCGGACAAGTGCCGAGAACACGGGACAAGGGCAACGAGGGGCGGACAAGTGCCGAGAACACGGGACAAGGGCAACGAGGGGCGGACAAGTGCCGAGAACACGGGACAAGGGCAACGAGGGGCGGACACGTGCCGAGAACACGGGACAAGGGCAAATAGGGGCGGACACGTGCCGAGAACACGGGACAAGGGCAAAGAGGGGCGGACACGTGCCGAGAACACGGGACAAGGGCAAAGAGGGGCGGACAAGGGCAAAGAGGGGCGGACAAGGGCAAAGAGGGGCGGACAAGGGCAAAGAGGGGCGGACAAGGGCAAAGAGGGGCGGACAAGGGCAAAGAGGGGCGGACAAGGGCAAAGAGGGGCGGACAAGGGCAAAGAGGGGCGGACAAGGGCAAAGAGGGGCGGACAAGGGCAAAGAGGGGCGGACAAGGGCAAAGAGGGGCGGAGAAGGGCAAAGAGGGGCGGACAAGGGCAAAGAGGGGCGGACAAGGGCAAAGAGGGGCGGAGAAGGGCAAAGAGGGGCGGAGAAGGGCAAAGAGGGGCGGAGAAGGGCAAAGAGGGGCGGACAAGGGCAAAGAGGGGCGGACAAGTACTGAGAATATGGGACAAAGGCAAACAGTGGTGGACAAGGGCAAAGAGGGGCGGACACGGGCAAAGAGGAGCGGACAAGGGAAAAGTGGGGCGGTCAAGTACTGAGAATACGGGACAAGGGCAAAGAGGGGCGGACAAGGGCAAAGAGGGGCGGACAAGGGCAAAGAGGGGCGGACAAGGGCAAAGAGGGGCGGACAAGGGCAAAGAGGGGCGGACAAGGGCAAAGAGGGGCGGACAAGGGCAAAGAGGGGCGGACAAGGGCAAAGAGGGGCGGACAAGGGCAAAGAGGGGCGGACAAGGGCAAAGAGGGGCGGACAAGGGCAAAGAGGGGCGGACAAGGGCAAAGAGGGGCGGACAAGGGCAAAGAGGGGCGGACAAGGGCAAAGAGGGGCGGACAAGGGCAAAGAGGGGCGGACAAGGGCAAAGAGGGGCGGACAAGGGCAAAGAGGGGCGGACAAGGGCAAAGAGGGGCGGACAAGGGCAAAGAGGGGCGGACAAGTGCTGACAATACAGGACAAAGGCAAAGAGGAGATTACAAGGGCAAAGAGGGGATTACAGGGGCAAAGAGGGGCGGACAAGGGCAAGGAGGGGCGGACAAGGCCAAGGAGGGGCGGACAAGGGCAAAGAGGGGCGGACAAGGGCAAAGAGGGGCGGACAAGGGCAAAGAGGGGCGGACAAGGGCAAAGAGGGGCGGACAAGGGTTGAGAATACGGGACAAGAGCAAAGAGGGGCGGACAAGGGCAAAGAGGGTCGGACACGGGCAAAGAGGAGCGGACAAGGGAAAAGTGGGGCGGACAAGTACTGAGAATACGGGACAAGGGCAAAGAGGGGCGGACAAGGGCAAAGAGGGGCGGACAAGGGCAAAGAGGGGCGGACAAGGGCAAAGAGGGGCGGACAAGGGCAAAGAGGGGCGGACAAGGGCAAAGAGGGGCGGACAAGGGCAAAGAGGGGCGGACAAGGGCAAAGAGGGGCGGACAAGGGCAAAGAGGGGCGGACAAGGGCAAAGAGGGGCGGACAAGGGCAAAGAGGGGCGGACAAGGGCAAAGAGGGGCGGACAAGGGCAAAGAGGGGCGGACAAGGGCAAAGAGGGGCGGACAAGGGCAAAGAGGGGCGGACAAGGGCAAAGAGGGGCGGACAAGTGCTGACAATACAGGACAAGGGCAAAGACGGGATTACAAGGGCAAAGAGGGGCGGACAAGGGCAAAGAGGGGCGGACAAGGGCAAAGAGGGGCGGACAAGGGCAAAGAGGGGCGGACAAGGGCAAAGAGGGGCGGACAAGGGCAAAGAGGGGCGGACAAGGGCAAAGAGGGGCGGACAAGGGCAAAGAGGGGCGGACAAGGGCAAAGAGGGGCGGACAAGGGCAAAGAGGGGCGGACAAGGGCAAAGAGGGGCGGACAAGGGCAAAGAGGGGCGGACAAGGGCAAAGAGGGGCGGACAAGTGCTGACAATACAGGACAAGGGCAAAGACGGGATTACAAGGGCAAAGAGGGGCGGACAAGGGCAAAGAGGGGCGGACATGGGCAAAGAGGGGCGGACAAGGGCAAAGAGGGGCGGACAAGGGCAAAGAGGGGCGGACAAGGGCAAAGAGGGGCGGACAAGTGCTGACAATACAGGACAAGGGCAAAGACGGGATTACAAGGGCAAAGAGGGGCGGACAAGGGCAAAGAGGGGCGGACAAGGGCAAAGAGGGGCGGACAAGGGCAAAGAGGGGCGGACAAGGGCAAAGAGGGGCGGACAAGGGCAAAGAGGGGCGGACAAGGGCAAAGAGGGGCGGACAAGGGCAAAGAGGGGCGGACAAGTGCAAAGAGGGGCGGAAAAGACCAAAGAGGGACGGACAAGGGTTGAGAATACGGGACAAGGGCAAAGAGGGGCGGACAAGGGAAAAGAGGTGCAGATAAGTGCTGAGAATACGGGACAAGGGCAAAGAAGGGCGGACAAGGGCAAAGAGGGCGGACAAGGGCAAAGAGGGCGGACAAGGGCAAAGAGGGCGGACAAGGGCAAAGAGGGCGGACAAGGGCAAAGAGGGGGGACAAGGGCAAAGAGGGGGGACAAGGGCAAAGAGGGCGGACAAGGGCAAAGAGGGGCAGACAAGGGCAAAGAGGGGCAGACAAGGGCAAAGAGGGGCAGACAAGGGCAAAGAGGGGCAGACAAGGGCAAAGAGGGGCAGACAAGGGCAAAGAGGGGCAGACAAGGGCAAAGAGGGGCAGACAAGGGCTGAGAATATGGGACAAAGGCAAGGAGTTGCGGACAAGGGCAAAGAGGGGCGGACAAGGGCAACGAGGGGCGGACAAGGGCAACGAGGGGCGGACAAGGGCAACGAGGGGCGGACAAGGGCAACGAGGGGCGGACAAGGGCAACGAGGGGCTGACAAGGGCAAAGAGGGGCGGACAAATGCCGAGAACACGGGACAAGGGCAACGAGGGGCGGACAAGTGCCGAGAACACGGGACAAGGGCAACGAGGGGCGGACAAGTGCCGAGAACACGGGACAAGGGCAACGAGGGGCGGACACGTGCCGAGAACACGGGACAAGGGTAAAGAGGGGCGGACACGTGCCGAGAACACGGGACAAGGGCAAAGAGGGGCGGACACGTGCCGAGAACACGGGACAAGGGCAAATAGGGGCGGACACGTGCCGAGAACACGGGACAAGGGCAAAGAGGGGCGGACAAGGGCAAAGAGGGGCGGACAAGGGCAAAGAGGGGCGGACAAGAGCGAAGAACACGGGACAAGGGCAACGAGGGGCGGACAAGGGCAACGAGGGGCGGACAAATGCCGAGAACACGGGACAAGGGCAACGAGAGGCGGACAAGTGCCGAGAACACGGGACAAGGGCAACGAGGGGCGGACAAGTGCCGAGAACACGGGACAAGGGCAACGAGGGGCGGACACGTGCCGAGAACACGGGACAAGGGCAAAGAGGGGCGGACACGTGCCGAGAACACGGGACAAGGGCAAAGAGGGGCGGACACGTGCCGAGAACACGGGACAAGGGCAAAGAGGGGCGGACACGTGCCGAGAACACGGGACAAGGGCAAAGAGGGGCGGACACGGGCAAAGAGGGGCGGACACGGGCAAAGAGGGGCGGACACGGGCAAAGAGGGGCGGACAAGGGCTGAGAATACGGGACAAGTGCAAAGAGGGGCGGACAAGGGCAAAGAGGGGCGGACAAGGGCAAAGAGGGGCGGACAAGGGCAAAGAGGGGCGGACAAGGGCTGAGAATACGGGACAAGTGCAAAGAGGGGCGGACCAGGGCAAAGGGGGGCGGACCAGGGCAAAGGGGGGCGGACCAGGGCAAAGGGGGGCGGACCAGGGCAAAGGGGGGCGGACCAGGGCAAAGGGGGGCGGACCAGGGCAAAGGGGGGCGGACCAGGGCAAAGGGGGGCGGACCAGGGCAAAGGGGGGCGGACCAGGGCAAAGGGGGGCGGACCAGGGCAAAGGGGGGCGGACCAGGGCAAAGGGGGGCGGACAAGGGCAAAGGGGGGCGGACAAGAGCGGAGAACACGGGACAAGAGCAAACAGGGTCGGACAAGAACGGAGAACACGGGACAAGGGCAAAGAGGGTCAGACAAGAGCGGAGAACACGGGACAAGGGCAAAGAGGGGCGGACAAGGGCAAAGAGGGTCGGACAAGTGCGGAGAACAAGGGACAAGGGCAAAGAGGGGCGGACAAGGGCAAAGAGGGGCGGACAAGGGCAAAGAGGGGCGGACAAGGGCAAAGAGGGGCGGACAAGAGCGAAGAACACGGGACAAGGGCAACGAGGGGCGGACAAGGGCAATGAGGGGCGGACAAATGCCGAGAACACGGGACAAGGGCAACGAGGGGCGGACACGTGCCGAGAACACGGGACAAGGGCAACGAGGGGCGGACACGTGCCGAGAACACGGGACAAGGGCAACGAGGGGCGGACACGTGCCGAGAACACGGGACAAGGGCAAAGAGGGGCGGACAAGGGCAAAGAGGGGCGGACAAGGGCAAAGAGGGGCGGACAAGGGCAAAGAGGGGCGGACAAGGGCAAAGAGGGGCGGACAAGGGCAAAGAGGGGCGGACAAGGGCAAAGAGGGGCGGACAAGGGCAAAGAGGGGCGGACAAGGGCAAAGAGGGGCGGACAAGGGCAAAGAGGGGCGGACAAGGGCAAAGAGGGGCGGACAAGAGCGCAGAACACGGGACAAGGGCAAAGAGTAGCGGACAAGAGCGGAGAACACGGGACAAGGGCAAAGAGGGGCGGACAAGTGCCGAGAACACGGGACAAGGGCAACGAGGGGCGGACAAGTGCCGAGAACACGGGACAAGGGCAACGAGGGGCGGACACGTGCCGAGAACACGGGACAAGGGCAACGAGGGGCGGACACGTGCCGAGAACACGGGACAAGGGCAAAGAGGGGCGGACAAGGGCAAAGAGGGGCGGACAAGGGCAAAGAGGGGCGGACAAGGGCAAAGAGGGGCGGACAAGGGCAAAGAGGGGCGGACAAGGGCAAAGAGGGGCGGACAAGGGCAAAGAGGGGCGGACAAGGGCAAAGAGGGGCGGACAAGGGCAAAGAGGGGCGGACAAGGGCAAAGAGGGGCGGACAAGGGCAAAGAGGGGCGGACAAGAGCGCAGAACACGGGACAAGGGCAAAGAGTAGCGGACAAGAGCGGAGAACACGGGACAAGGGCAAAGAGGGGCGGACAAGTGCCGAGAACACGGGACAAGGGCAACGAGGGGCGGACAAGTGCCGAGAACACGGGACAAGGGCAACGAGGGGCGGACAAGTGCCGAGAACACGGGACAAGGGCAACGAGGGGCGGACAAGTGCCGAGAACACGGGACAAGGGCAACGAGGGGCGGACAAGTGCCGAGAACACGGGACAAGGGCAACGAGGGGCGGACACGTGCCGAGAACACGGGACAAGGGCAACGAGGGGCGGACACGTGCCGAGAACACGGGACAAGGGCAAAGAGGGGCGGACAAGGGCAAAGAGGGGCGGACAAGGGCAAAGAGGGGCGGACAAGGGCAAAGAGGGGCGGACAAGGGCAAAGAGGGGCGGACAAGGGCAAAGAGGGGCGGACAAGGGCAAAGAGGGGCGGACAAGGGCAAAGAGGGGCGGACAAGGGCAAAGAGGGGCGGACAAGGGCAAAGAGGGGCGGACAAGGGCAAAGAGCGGCGGACAAGGGCAAAGAGGGGCGGACAAGGGCAAAGAGGGGCGGACAAGGCCAAAGAGGGGCGGACAAGGCCAAAGAGGGGCGGACAAGGCCAAAGAGGGGCGGACAAGGGCGGAGAACACGGGACAAGGGCAAAGAGGGTTGGACAAGAGCTCAGAACACGGGACAAGGGCAAAGAGTAGCGGACAAGAGCGGAGAACACGGGACAAGGGCAAAGAGGGGCGGACAAGTGCGGAGAACACGGGACAAGGGCAAAGAGGGGCGGACAAGAGCGGAGAACACGGGACAAGGGCAAAGAGGGGCGGACAAGGGCAAAGAGGGTCGGACAAGAGCGGAGAACACGGGACAAGGGCAAAGAGTGGCGGACAAGAGCGGAGAACACGGGACAAGGGCAAAGAGTGTCGGACAAGAGCGGAGAACACGGGACAAGGGCAAAGAGTGTCGGACAAGAGCGGAGAAAACGGGACAAGGGCAAAGAGGGGCGGACAAGAGCGGAGAACACGGGACAAGGGCAACGAGGGGCGGACAAGAGCGGAGAACACGGGACAAGGGCAACGAGGGGCGGACAAGGGCAACGAGGGGCGGACAAGGGCAACGAGGGGCGGACAAATGCCGAGAATACGGGAGAAGGGCAACGAGGGGCGGACAAGTGCCGAGAACACGGGACAAGGGCAACGAGGGGCGGACAAGTGCCGAGAACACGGGACAAGGGCAACGAGGGGCGGACAAGTGCCGAGAACACGGGACAAGGGCAAAGAGGGGCGGACACGTGCCGAGAACACGGGACAAGGGCAAAGAGGGGCGGACACGTGCCGAGAACACGGGACAAGGGCAAAGAGGTGCGGACACGTGCCGAGAACACGGGACAAGGGCAAAGAGGGGCGGACAAGGGCAAAGAGGGGCGGACAAGGGCAAAGAGGGGCGGACAAGGGCAAAGAGGGGCGGACAAGGGCAAAGAGGGGCGGACAAGGGCAAAGAGGGGCGGACAAGGGCAAAGAGGGGCGGACAAGGGCAAAGAGGGGCGGACAAGGGCAAAGAGGGGCGGACAAGGGCAAAGAGGGGCGGACAAGGGCAAAGAGGGGCGGACAAGGGCAAAGAGGGGCGGACAAGGGCAAAGAGGGGCGGACAAGGGCAAAGAGGGGCGGACAAGGGCAAAGAGGGGCGGACAAGGGCAAAGAGGGGCGGACAAGGGCAAAGAGGGGCGGACAAGGGCAAAGAGGGGCGGACAAGGGCAAAGAGGGGCGGACAAGGGCAAAGAGGGGCGGACAAGGGCAAAGAGGGGCGGACAAGTGCTGAGAATACGGGACAAGGGCAAAGAGGGGCGGACAAGGGCAAAGAGGGGCGGACAAGTGCTGAGAATACGGGACAAGTGCAAAGAGGGGCGGACAAGGGCAAAGAGGGGCGGACAAATGCTGAGAATACGGGACAAGGGCAAAGAGGGGCGGACAAGGGCAAAGAGGGGCGGACAAGGGCAAAGAGGGGCGGACAAGGGCAAAGAGGGGCGGACAAGGGCAAAGAGGGGCGGACAAGGGCAAAGAGGGGCGGACAAGGGCAAAGAGGGGCGGACAAGGGCAAAGAGGGGCGGACAAGGGCAAAGAGGGGCGGACAAGGGCAAAGAGGGGCGGACAAGGGCAAAGAGGGGCGGACAAGGGCAAAGAGGGGCGGACAAGGGCAAAGAGGGGCGGACAAGGGCAAAGAGGGGCGGACAAGGGCAAAGAGGGGCGGACAAGGGCAAAGAGGGGCGGACAAGGGCAAAGAGGGGCGGACAAGTGCTGAGAATACGGGACAAGGGCAAAGAGGGGCGGACAAGTGCTGAGAATACGGGACAAGGGCAAAGAGGGGCGGACAAGGGCAAAGAGGGGCGGCCAAGGGCAAAGAGGGGCGGCCAAGGGCAAAGAGGGGCGGCCAAGGGCAAAGAGGGGCGGCCAAGGGCAAAGAGGGGCGGCCAAGGGCAAAGAGGGGCGGCCAAGGGCAAAGAGGGGCGGCCAAGGGCAAAGAGGGGCGGCCAAGGGCAAAGAGGGGCGGCCAAGGGCAAAGAGGGGCGGCCAAGGGCAAAGAGGGGCGGCCAAGGGCAAAGAGGGGCGGCCAAGGGCAAAGAGGGGCGGCCAAGGGCAAAGAGGGGCGGCCAAGGGCAAAGAGGGGCGGCCAAGGGCAAAGAGGGGCGGCCAAGGGCAAAGAGGGGCGGCCAAGGGCAAAGAGGGGCGGCCAAGGGCAAAGAGGGGCGGACAAGTGCTGAGAATACGGAACAAGGGCAAAGAGGGGCGGCCAAGGGCAAAGAGGGGCGGACAAGGGCGGAGAATAAGGGACAAGGGCAAAGAGGGGCGGCCAAGGGCGGAGAATACGGGACAAGGGCAAAGAGGGGCGGCCAAGGGCGGAGAATACGGGACAAGGGCAAAGAGGGGCGGCCAAGGGCAAAGAGGGGCGGCCAAGGGCGGAGAATACGGGACAAGGGCAAAGAGGGGCGGCCAAGGGCAAAGAGGGGCGGACAAGGGCGGAGAATACGGGACAAGGGCAAAGAGGGGCGGACAAGGGCAAAGAGGGGCGGCCAAGGGCAAAGAGGGGCGGCCAAGGGCAAAGAGGGGCGGCCAAGGGCAAAGAGGGGCGGCCAAGGGCAAAGAGGGGCGGCCAAGGGCGGAGAATACGGGACAAGGGCAAAGAGGGGCGGACAAGGGCAAAGAGGGACGGACAAGGGCGGAGAATACCGGCCAAGGGCAAAGAGGGGCGGCCAAGGGCAAAGAGGGGCGGCCAAGGGCAAAGAGGGGCGGCCAAGGGCAAAGAGGGGCGGCCAAGGGCAAAGAGGGGCGGCCAAGGGCAAAGAGGGGCGGCCAAGGGCAAAGAGGGGCGGCCAAGGGCAAAGAGGGGCGGCCAAGGGCAAAGAGGGGCGGCCAAGGGCGGAGAATACGGGACAAGGGCAAAGAGGGGCGGCCAAGGGCGGAGAATACGGGACAAGGGCAAAGAGGGGCGGCCAAGGGCGGAGAATACGGGACAAGGGCAAAGAGGGGCGGACAAGGGCGGAGAACACGGGACAAGGGCAAAGAGTGTCGGACAAGGGCGGAGAACACGGGACAAGGGCAAAGAGTGTCGGACAAGGGCGGAGAACACGGGACAAGGGCAAAGAGTGTCGGACAAGCGCGGAGAATACGGGACAAGGGCAAAGAGGGGCGGCCAAGGGCGGAGAATACGGGCCAAGGGCAAAGAGGGGCGGCCAAGGGCAAAGAGGGGCGGCCAAGGGCAAAGAGGGGCGGCCAAGGGCAAAGAGGGGCGGCCAAGGGCAAAGAGGGGCGGACAAGGGCAAAGAGGGGCGGCCAAGGGCGGAGAATACGGGACAAGGGCAAAGAGGGGCGGCCAAGGGCGGAGAATACGGGACAAGGGCAAAGAGGGGCGGACAAGGGCAAAGAGGGGCGGACAAGGGCAAAGAGGGGCGGACAAGGGCAAAGAGGGGCGGACAAGGGCAAAGAGGGGCGGACAAGGGCAAAGAGGGGCGGACAAGGGCAAAGAGGGGCGGACAAGGGCAAAGAGGGGCGGACAAGGGCAAAGAGGGGCGGACAAGGGCAAAGAGGGGCGGACAAGGGCAAAGAGGGGCGGACAAGGGCAAAGAGGGGCGGACAAGGGCAAAGAGGGGCGGACAAGGGCAAAGAGGGGCGGACAAGGGCAAAGAGGGGCGGACAAGGGCGGAGAATACGGGACAAGGGCAAAGAGGGGCGGACAAGGGCAAAGAGGGACGGACAAGGGCGGAGAATACGGGACAAGGGCAAAGAGGGGCGGCCAAGGGCAAAGAGGGGCGGCCAAGGGCAAAGAGGGGCGGCCAAGGGCAAAGAGGGGCGGCCAAGGGCAAAGAGGGGCGGCCAAGGGCAAAGAGGGGCGGCCAAGGGCAAAGAGGGGCGGCCAAGGGCAAAGAGGGGCGGCCAAGGGCAAAGAGGGGCGGCCAAGGGCAAAGAGGGGCGGCCAAGGGCAAAGAGGGGCGGCCAAGGGCAAAGAGGGGCGGCCAAGGGCAAAGAGGGGCGGCCAAGGGCAAAGAGGGGCGGCCAAGGGCAAAGAGGGGCGGCCAAGGGCAAAGAGGGGCGGCCAAGGGCAAAGAGGGGCGGCCAAGGGCGGAGAATACGGGACAAGGGCAAAGAGGGGCGGACAAGGGCGGAGAATACGGGACAAGGGCAAAGAGGGGCGGCCAAGGGCGGAGAATACGGGACAAGGGCAAAGAGGGGCGGCCAAGGGCGGAGAATACGGGACAAGGGCAAAGAGGGGCGGCCAAGGGCGGAGAATACGGGACAAGGGCAAAGAGGGGCGGCCAAGGGCAAAGAGCGGCGGCCAAGGGCAAAGAGGGGCGGCCAAGGGCAAAGAGGGGCGGCCAAGGGCAAAGAGGGGCGGCCAAGGGCAAAGAGGGGCGGCCAAGGGCAAAGAGGGGCGGCCAAGGGCAAAGAGGGGCGGCCAAGGGCAAAGAGGGGCGGCCAAGGGCAAAGAGGGGCGGCCAAGGGCAAAGAGGGGCGGCCAAGGGCGGAGAATACGGGACAAGGGCAAAGAGGGGCGGCCAAGGGCGGAGAATACGGGACAAGGGCAAAGAGGGGCGGCCAAGGGCGGAGAATACGGGACAAGGGCAAAGAGGGGCGGCCAAGGGCGGAGAATACGGGACAAGGGCAAAGAGGGGCGACCAAGGGCGGAGAATACGGGACAAGGGCAAAGAGGGGCGGCCAAGGGCGGAGAATACGGGACAAGGGCAAAGAAGGGCGGCCAAGGGCGGAGAATACGGGACAAGGGCAAAGAGGGGCGGCCAAGGGCGGAGAATACGGGACAAGGGCAAAGAATACGGGACAAGGGCAAAGAATACGGGACAAGGGCAAAGAATACGGGACAAGGGCAAAGAATACGGGACAAGGGCAAAGAATACGGGACAAGGGCAAAGAATACGGGACAAGGGCAAAGAGGGGCGGCCAAGGGCAAAGAGGGGCGGCCAAGGGCAAAGAGGGGCGGCCAGGGGCGGAGAATACGGGACAAGGGCAAAGAGGGGCGGCCAAGGGCCAAGAGGGGCGGCCAAGGGCCAAGAGGGGCGGCCAAGGGCCAAGAGGGGCGGCCAAGGGCGGAGAATACGGGACAAGGGCAAAGAGGGGCGGCCAGGGTCGGAGAATACGGGACAAGGGCAAAGAGTGGCGGACAAGGGCGGAGAATACGGGACAAGGGCAAAGAAAGGGGGGCGGACAAGGGCAAAGAAAGAGGGGCGGACAAGGGCAAAGAAAGAGGGGCGGACAAGGGCAAAGAAAGAGGGGCGGACAAGGGCAAAGAAAGAGGGGCGGACAAGGGCAAAGAAAGAGGGGCGGACAAGGGCAAAGAAAGAGGGGCGGACAAGGGCAAAGAAAGAGGGGCGGACAAGGGCAAAGAAAGAGGGGCGGACAAGGGCAAAGAGATAGGGGCGGACAAGGGCAAAGAGATAGGGGCGGACAAGGGCAAAGAGATAGGGGCGGACAAGGGCAAAGAGATAGGGGCGGACAAGGGCAAAGAGATAGGGGCGGACAAGGGCAAAGAGATAGGGGCGGACAAGGGCAAAGAGATAGGGGCGGACAAGGGCAAAGAGATAGGGGCGGACAAGGGCAAAGAGATAGGGGCGGACAAGGGCAAAGAGATAGGGGCGGACAAGGGCAAAGAGATAGGGGCGGACAAGGGCGGAGAATACGGGACAAGGGCAAAGAGGGGCGGCCAAGGGCAAAGATGGGCGGCCAAGGGCCAAGAGGGGCGGCCAAGGGCCAAGAGGGGCGGCCAAGGGCCAAGAGGGGCGGCCAAGGGCCAAGAGGGGCGGCCAAGGGCCAAGAGGGGCGGCCAAGGGCAAAGAGGGGCGGCCAGGGGTGGAGAATACGGGACAAGGGCAAAGAGGGGCGGCCAGGGTCGTAGAATACGGGACAAGGGCAAAGAGTGGCGGACAAGGGCGGAGAATACGGGACAAGGGCAAAGAGTGGCGGACAAGGGCGGAGAATACGGGACAAGGGCAAAGAAAGAGGGGCGGACAAGGGCAAAGAAAGAGGGGCGGACAAGGGCAAAGAAAGAGGGGCGGACAAGGGCAAAGAAAGAGGGGCGGACAAGGGCAAAGAAAGAGGGGCGGACAAGGGCAAAGAGATAGGGGCGGACAAGGGCAAAGAGATAGGGGCGGACAAGGGCAAAGAGATAGGGGCGGACAAGGGCAAAGAGATAGGGGCGGACAAGGGCAAAGAGATAGGGGCGGACAAGGGCAAAGAGATAGGGGCGGACAAGGGCAAAGAGATAGGGGCGGACAAGGGCAAAGAGATAGGGGCGGACAAGGGCAAAGAGATAGGGGCGGACAAGGGCAAAGAGATAGGGGCGGACAAGGGCAAAGAAAGAGGGGCGGACAAGGGCAAAGAAAGAGGGGCGGACAAGGGCAAAGAAAGAGGGGCGGACAAGGGCGGAGAATACGGGACAAGGGCAAAGAAAGAGGGGCGGACAAGGGCGGAGAATACGGGACAAGGGCAAAGAAAGAGGGGCGGACAAGGGCGGAGAATACGGGACAAGGGCAAAGAAAGAGGGGCGGACAAGGTCAAAGAAAGAGGGGCGGACAAGGGCGGAGAATACGGGACAAGGGCAAAGAAAGAGGGGCGGACAAGGGCAAAGAAAGAGGGGCGGACAAGGGCAAAGAAAGAGGGGCGGACAAAGGCGGAGAATACGGGACAAGGGCAAAGAAAGAGGGGCGGACAAGGGCGGAGAATACAGGACAAGGGCAAAGAAAGAGGGGCGGACAAGGGCAAAGAAAGAGGGGCGGACAAGGGCAAAGAAAGAGGGGCGGACAAGGGCGGAGAATACGGGACAAGGGCAAAGATAGAGGGGCGGACAAGGGCAAAGAAAGAGGGGCGGACAAGGGCGGAGAATACAGGACAAGGGCAAACAAAGAAGGGCGGACAAGGGCAAAGAAAGAGGGGCGGACAAGGGCAAAGAAAGAGGGGCGGACAAGGGCAAAGAAAGAGGGGCGGACAAGGGCAAAGAAAGAGGGGCGGACAAGGGCAAAGAAAGAGGGGCGGACAAGGGCAAAGAAAGAGGGGCGGACAAGGGCGGAGAATACGGGACAAGGGCAAAGAAAGAGGGGCGGACAAGGGCGGAGAATACGGGACAAGGGCAAAGAAAGAGGGGCGGACAAGGGCGGAGAATACGGGACAAGGGCAAAGAAAGAGGGGCGGACAAGGTCAAAGAAAGAGGGGCGGACAAGGGCGGAGAATACGGGACAAGGGCAAAGAAAGTGGGGCAAACAAGGGCAAAGAAAGAGGGGCGGACAAGGGCGGAGAATACGGGACAAGGGCAAAGAAAGAGGGGCGGACAAGGGCGGAGAATACGGGACAAGGGCAAAGAAAGAGGGGCGGACAAGGGCAAAGAAAGAGGGGCGGACAAGGGCGGAGAATACGGGACAAGGGCAAAGAAAGAGGGGCGGACAAGAGCAAAGAAAGAGGGGCGGACAAGGGCAAAGAAAGAGGGGCGGACAAGGGCGGAGAATACGGGACAAGGGCAAACCAAGAAGGGCGGACAAGGGCAAAGAAAGAGGGGCGGACAAGGGCAAAGAAAGAGGGGCGGACAAGGGCAAAGAAAGAGGGGCGGACAAGGGCAACGAAAGAGGGGCGGACAAGGGCAAAGAAAGAGGGGCGGACAAGGGCGGAGAATACGGGACAAGGGCAAAGAAAGAGGGGCGGACAAGTGCGGAGAATACGGGACAAGGGCAAAGAAAGAGGGGCGGACAAGGTCAAAGATAGAGGAGCAGACAAGGGCGGAGAATACGGGACAAGGGCAAAGAAAGAGGGGCGGACAAGGGCAAAGAAAGAGGGGCGGACAAGGGCGGAGAATACGGGACAAGGGCAAAGAAAGAGGGGCGGACAAGAGCGGAGAATACGGGACAAGGGCAAAGAAAGAGGGGCGGACAAGGGCAAAGAAAGAGGGGCAGACAAGGGCGGAGAATACGGGACAAGGGCAAAGAAAGAGGGGCGGACAAGGGCAAAGAAAGAGGGGCGGACAAGGGCGGAGAATACGGGACAAGGGCAAAGAAAGAGGGGCGGACAAGGGCAAAGAAAGAGGGGCGGACAAGGGCAAAGAAAGAGGGGCGGACAAGGGCAAAGAAAGAGGGGCGGACAAGGGCAAAGAATGAGGGGCGGACAACGGCGGAGAATACGGGACAAGGGCAAAGAAAGAGGGGCGGACAAGGGCGGAGAATACGGGACAAGGGCAAAGAAAGAGGGGCGGACAAGGGCAAAGAAAGAGGGGCGGACAAGGGCAAAGAAAGAGGGGCGGACAAGGGCAAAGAAAGAGGGGCGGACAAGGGCAAAGAAAGAGGGGCGGACAAGGGCAAAGAAAGAGGGGCGGACAAGGGCAAAGAAAGAGGGGCGGACAAGGGCAAAGAAAGAGGGGCGGACAAGGGCGGAGAATACGGGACAAGGGCAGAGAAAGAGGGGCGGACAAGGGCAAAGAAAGAGGGGCGGACAAGGGCGGAGAATACGGGACAAGTGCAGAGAAAGAGGGGCGGACAAGGGCAGAGAAAGAGGGGCGGACAAGGGCAGAGAAAGAGGGGCGGACAAGGGCAGAGAAAGAGGGGCGGACAAGGGCAGAGAAAGAAGGGCGGACAAGGGCAGAGAAAGAGGGGCGGCCAAGGGCAGAGAAAGAGGGGCGGACAAGGGCAGAGAATACGGGACAAGGGCAAAGAAAGAGGGGCGGACAAGGGCAGAGAAAGAGGGGCGGACAAGGGCAGAGAAAGAGGGGCGGACAAGGGCAGAGAAAGAGGGGCGGACAAGGGCAGAGAAAGAGGGGCGGACAAGGGCAGAGAAAGAGGGGCGGACAAGGGCAGAGAAAGAGGGGCGGACAAGGGCAGAGAAAGAGGGGCGGACAAGGGCAGAGAAAGAGGGGCGGACAAGGGCAGAGAAAGAGGGGCGGACAAGGGCAGAGAAAGAGGGGCGGACAAGGGCGGAGAATACGAGACAAGGGCGGAGAATACGAGACAAGGGCGGAGAATACGAGACAAGGGCGGAGAAAGAGGGGCGGACAAGGGCGGAGAAAGAGGGGCGGACAAGGGCGGAGAAAGAGGGGCGGACAAGGGCGGAGAAAGAGGGGCGGACAAGGGCGGAGAAAGAGGGGCGGACAAGGGCGGAGAAAGAGGGGCGGACAAGGGCGGAGAAAGAGGGGCGGACAAGGGCGGAGAAAGAGGGGCGGACAAGGGCGGAGAAAGAGGGGCGGACAAGGGCAGAGAAAGAGGGGCGGACAAGGGCAGAGAAAGAGGGGCGGACAAGGGCAGAGAAAGAGGGGCGGACAAGGGCAGAGAAAGAGGGGCGGACAAGGGCAGAGAAAGAGGGGCGGACAAGGGCGGAGAATACGAGACAAGGGCGGAGAATACGAGACAAGGGCGGAGAATACGAGACAAGGGCGGAGAATACGAGACAAGGGCGGAGAATACGAGACAAGGGCGGAGAAAGAGGGGCGGCCAAGGGCGGAGAAAGAGGGGCGGCCAAGGGCAGAGAAAGAGGGGCGGCCAAGGGCAGAGAAAGAGGGGCGGCCAAGGGCAGAGAAAGAGGGGCGGCCAAGGGCAGAGAAAGAGGGGCGGACAAGGGCGGAGAATACGAAACAAGGGCAGACAAAGAGGGGCGGACAAGGGCGGAGAATACGAGACAAGGGCAGACAAAGAGGGGCGGACAAGGGCGGAGAATACGAGACAAGGGCAGACAAAGAGGGGCGGACAAGGGCAGAGAAAGAGGGGCGGACAAGGGCAGAGAAAGAGGGGCGGACAAGGGCAGAGAAAGAGGGGCGGAGAAGGGCAGAGAAAGAGGGGCGGACAAGGGCAGAGAAAGAGGGGCGGACAAGGGCAGAGAGAGAGGGGCGGACAAGGGCAGAGAGAGAGGGGCGGACAAGGGCAGAGAGAGAGGGGCGGACAAGGGCAGAGAGAGAGGGGCGGACAAGGGCAGAGAGAGAGGGGCGGACAAGGGCAGAGAGAGAGGGGCGGACAAGGGCAGAGAGAGAGGGGCGGACAAGGGCAGAGAGAGAGGGGCGGACAAGGGCAGAGAGAGAGGGGCGGACAAGGGCAGAGAGAGAGGGGCGGACAAGGGCAGAGAGAGAGGGGCGGACAAGGGCAGAGAGAGAGGGGCGGACAAGGGCAGAGAGAGAGGGGCGGACAAGGGCAGAGAGAGAGGGGCGGACAAGGGCAGAGAGAGAGGGGCGGACAAGGGCAGAGAGAGAGGGGCGGACAAGGGCAGAGAGGGGCGGACAAGGGCAAAGAGGGGCGGACAAGGGCGGAGAATACGGGACAAGGGCAAAGAGGGGCGGCCAAGGGCGGAGAATACGGGACAAGGGCAAAGAGGGGCGGCCAAGGGCGGAGAATACGGGACAAGGGCAAAGAGGGGCGGCCAAGGGCGGAGAATACGGGACAAGGGCAAAGAGGGGCGGCCAAGGGCGGAGAATACGGGACAAGGGCAAAGAGGGGCGGCCAAGGGCGGAGAATACGGGACAAGGGCAAAGAGGGGCGGCCAAGGGCGGAGAATACGGGACAAGGGCAAAGAGGGGCGGCCAAGGGCAAAGAGGGGCGGCCAAGGGCAAAGAGGGGCGGCCAAGGGCAAAGAGGGGCGGCCAAGGGCAAAGAGGGGCGGCCAAGGGCAAAGAGGGGCGGCCAAGGGCAAAGAGGGGCGGCCAAGGGCAAAGAGGGGCGGCCAAGGGCAAAGAGGGGCGGCCAAGGGCAAAGAGGGGCGGCCAAGGGCAAAGAGGGGCGGCCAAGGGCAAAGAGGGGCGGCCAAGGGCAAAGAGGGGCGGCCAAGGGCAAAGAGGGGCGGCCAAGGGCAAAGAGGGGCGGCCAAGGGCAAAGAGGGGCGGCCAAGGGCAAAGAGGGGCGGCCAAGGGCGGAGAATACGGGACAAGGGCAAAGAGGGGCGGCCAAGGGCGGAGAATACGGGACAAGGGCAAAGAGGGGCGGCCAAGGGCGGAGAATACGGGACAAGGGCAAAGAGGGGCGGCCAAGGGCGGAGAATACGGGACAAGGGCAAAGAGGGGCGGCCAAGGGCGGAGAATACGGGACAAGGGCAAAGAGGGGCGGCCAAGGGCGGAGAATACGGGACAAGGGCAAAGAGGGGCGGCCAAGGGCGGAGAATACGGGACAAGGGCAAAGAGGGGCGGCCAAGGGCAAAGAGGGGCGGCCAAGGGCAAAGAGGGGCGGCCAAGGGCAAAGAGGGGCGGCCAAGGGCAAAGAGGGGCGGCCAAGGGCAAAGAGGGGCGGCCAAGGGCAAAGAGGGGCGGCCAAGGGCAAAGAGGGGCGGCCAAGGGCAAAGAGGGGCGGCCAAGGGCAAAGAGGGGCGGCCAAGGGCGGAGAATACGGGACAAGGGCAAAGAGGGGCGGCCAAGGGCGGAGAATACGGGACAAGGGCAAAGAGGGGCGGCCAAGGGCGGAGAATACGGGACAAGGGCAAAGAGGGGCGGCCAAGGGCGGAGAATACGGGACAAGGGCAAAGAGGGGCGGCCAAGGGCGGAGAATACGGGACAAGGGCAAAGAGGGGCGGCCAAGGGCAAAGAGGGGCGGCCAAGGGCAAAGAGGGGCGGCCAAGGGCAAAGAGGGGCGGCCAAGGGCAAAGAGGGGCGGCCAAGGGCAAAGAGGGGCGGCCAAGGGCAAAGAGGGGCGGCCAAGGGCAAAGAGGGGCGGCCAAGGGCAAAGAGGGGCGGCCAAGGGCAAAGAGGGGCGGCCAAGGGCAAAGAGGGGCGGCCAAGGGCAAAGAGGGGCGGCCAAGGGCAAAGAATACGGGACAAGGGCAAAGAATACGGGACAAGGGCAAAGAATACGGGACAAGGGCAAAGAATACGGGACAAGGGCAAAGAATACGGGACAAGGGCAAAGAATACGGGACAAGGGCAAAGAATACGGGACAAGGGCAAAGAATACGGGACAAGGGCAAAGAATACGGGACAAGGGCAAAGAATACGGGACAAGGGCAAAGAATACGGGACAAGGGCAAAGAATACGGGACAAGGGCAAAGAATACGGGACAAGGGCAAAGAATACGGGACAAGGGCAAAGAGGGGCGGCCAAGGGCGGAGAATACGGGACAAGGGCAAAGAGGGGCGGCCAAGGGCAAAGAGGGGCGGCCAAGGGCAAAGAGGGGCGGCCAAGGGCAAAGAGGGGCGGCCAAGGGCAAAGAGGGGCGGCCAAGGGCAAAGAGGGGCGGCCAAAGGCAAAGAGGGGCGGCCAAGGGCAAAGAGGGGCGGCCAAGGGCAAAGAGGGGCGGCCAAGGGCAAAGAGGGGCGGCCAAGGGCAAAGAGGGGCGGCCAGGGGCAAAGAGGGGCGGCCAAGGGCAAAGAGGGGCGGCCAGGGGCAAAGAGGGGCGGCCAGGGGCAAAGAGGGGCGGCCAGGGGCAAAGAGGGGCGGCCAGGGGCAAAGAGGGGCGGCCAGGGGCAAAGAGGGGCGGCCAGGGGCAAAGAGGGGCGGCCAGGGGCAAAGAGGGGCGGCCAGGGGCAAAGAGGGGCGGCCAGGGGCGGAGAATACGGGACAAGGGCAAAGAGGGGCGGCCAGGGGCGGAGAATACGGGACAAGGGCAAAGAGTGGCGGACAAGGGCAAAGAAAGAGGGTCGGACAAGGGCAAAGAGATAGGGGCGGACAAGGGCAAAGAGATAGGGGCGGACAAGGGCAAAGAGATAGGGGCGGACAAGGGCAAAGAGATAGGGGCGGACAAGGGCAAAGAGATAGGGGCGGACAAGGGCAAAGAGATAGGGGCGGACAAGGGCAAAGAAAGAGGGGCGGACAAGGGCAAAGAAAGAGGGGCGGACAAGGGCAAAGAAAGAGGGGCGGACAAGGGCAAAGAAAGAGGGGCGGACAAGGGCAAAGAAAGAGGGGCGGACAAGGGCAAAGAGATAGGGGCGGACAAGGGCAAAGAGATAGGGGCGGACAAGGGCAAAGAGATAGGGGCGGACAAGGGCAAAGAGATAGGGGCGGACAAGGGCAAAGAGATAGGGGCGGACAAGGGCAAAGAGATAGGGGCGGACAAGGGCAAAGAGATAGGGGCGGACAAGGGCAAAGAGATAGGGGCGGACAAGGGCAAAGAGATAGGGGCGGACAAGGGCAAAGAGATAGGGGCGGACAAGGGCGGAGAATACGGGACAAGGGCAAAGAAAGAGGGGCGGACAAGGGCGGAGAATACGGGACAAGGGCAAAGAAAGAGGGGCGGACAAGGGCGGAGAATACGGGACAAGGGCAAAGAAAGAGGGGCGGACAAGGTCAAAGAAAGAGGGGCGGACAAGGGCGGAGAATACGGGACAATGGCAAAGAAAGAGGGGCGGACAAGGGCAAAGAAAGAGGGGCGGACAAAGGCGGAGAATACGGGACAAGGGCAAAGAAAGAGGGGCGGACAAGGGCGGAGAATACGGGACAAGGGCAAAGAAAGAGGGGCGGACAAGGGCAAAGAAAGAGGGGCGGACAAGGGCAAAGAAAGAGGGGCGGACAAGGGCGGAGAATACGGGACAAGGGCAAAGAAAGAGGGGCGGACAAGGGCGGAGAATACAGGACAAGGGCAAAGAAAGAGGGGCGGACAAGGGCAAAGAAAGAGGGGCGGACAAGGGCAAAGAAAGAGGGGCGGACAAGGGCAAAGAAAGAGGGGCGGACAAGGGCAAAGAAAGAGGGGCGGACAAGGGCAAAGAAAGAGGGGCGGACAAGGGCAAAGAAAGAGGGGCGGACAAGGGCAAAGAAAGAGGGGCGGACAAGGGCAAAGAAAGAGGGGCGGACCAGGGCGGAGAATACGGGACAAGGGCAAAGAAAGAGGGGCGGACAAGGGCGGAGAATACGGGACAAGGGCAAAGAAAGAGGGGCGGACAAGGGCGGAGAATACGGGACAAGGGCAAAGAAAGAGGGGCGGACAAGGTCAAAGAAAGAGGGGCGGACAAGGGCGGAGAATACGGGACAAGGGCAAAGAAAGTGGGGCGGACAAGGGCGGAGAATACGGGACAAGGGCAAAGAAAGAGGGGCGGACAAGGGCAAAGAAAGAGGGGCGGACAAGGGCAAAGAAAGAGGGGCGGACAAGGGCGGAGAATACGGGACAAGGGCAAAGAAAGAGGGGCGGACAAGGGCGGAGAATACGGGACAAGGGCAAAGAAAGAGGGGCGGACAAGGGCGGAGAATACGGGACAAGGGCAAAGAAAGAGGGGCGGACAAGGTCAAAGAAAGAGGGGCGGACAAGGGCGGAGAATACGGGACAAGGGCAAAGAAAGTGGGGCGGACAAGGGCAAAGAAAGAGGGGCGGACAAGGGCGGAGAATACGGGACAAGGGCAAAGAAAGAGGGGCGGACAAGGGCGGAGAATACGGGACAAGGGCAAAGAAAGAGGGGCGGACAAGGGCAAAGAAAGAGGGGCGGACAAGGGCGGAGAATACGGGACAAGGGCAAAGAAAGAGGGGCGGACAAGGGCAAAGAAAGAGGGGCGGACAAGGGCGGAGAATACGGGACAAGGGCAAACCAAGAAGGGCGGACAAGGGCAAAGAAAGAGGGGCGGACAAGGGCAAAGAAAGAGGGGCGGACAAGGGCAAAGAAAAAGGGGCGGACAAGGGCAAAGTAAAAGGGGCGGACAAGGGCAAAGTAAAAGGGGCGGACAAGGGCAAAGAAAGAGGGGCGGACAAGGGCAAAGAAAGAGGGGCGGACAAGGGCAAAGAAAGAGGGGCGGACAAGGGCGGAGAATACGGGACAAGGGCAAAGAAAGAGGGGCGGACAAGTGCAGAGAATACGGGACAAGGGCAAAGAAAGAGGGGCAGACAAGGGCGGAGAATACGGGACAAGGGCAAAGAAAGAGGGGCGGACAAGGGCAAAGAAATAGGGGCGGACAAGGGCGGAGAATACGGGACAAGGGCAAAGAAAGAGGGGCGGACAAGGGCGGAGAATACGGGACAAGGGCAAAGAAAGAGGGGCGGACAAGGGCAAAGAAAGAGGGGCGGACAAGGGCGGAGAATACGGGACAAGGGCAAAGAAAGAGGGGCGGACAAGGGCAAAGAAAGAGGGGCGGACAAGGGCAAAGAAAGAGGGGCGGACAAGGGCGGAGAATACGGGACAAGGGCAAAGAAAGAGGGGCGGACAAGGGCAAAGAAAGAGGGGCGGACAAGGGCAGAGAAAGAGGGGCGGACAAGGGCAGAGAAAGAGGGGCGGACAAGGGCAGAGAAAGAGGGGCGGACAAGGGCAGAGAAAGAGGGGCGGACAAGGGCAGAGAAAGAGGGGCGGACAAGGGCGGAGAATACGAGACAAGGGCGGAGAAAGAGGGGCGGACAAGGGCGGAGAAAGAGGGGCGGACAAGGGCGGAGAAAGAGGGGCGGACAAGGGCGGAGAAAGAGGGGCGGACAAGGGCGGAGAAAGAGGGGCGGACAAGGGCGGAGAAAGAGGGGCGGACAAGGGCGGAGAAAGAGGGGCGGACAAGGGCGGAGAAAGAGGGGCGGACAAGGGCGGAGAAAGAGGGGCGGACAAGGGCGGAGAAAGAGGGGCGGACAAGGGCGGAGAAAGAGGGGCGGACAAGGGCGGAGAATACGAGACAAGGGCGGAGAATACGAGACAAGGGCGGAGAATACGAGACAAGGGCGGAGAATACGAGACAAGGGCGGAGAATACGAGACAAGGGCGGAGAATACGAGACAAGGGCGGAGAAAGAGGGGCGGCCAAGGGCGGAGAAAGAGGGGCGGCCAAGGGCGGAGAAAGAGGGGCGGCCAAGGGCGGAGAAAGAGGGGCGGCCAAGGGCGGAGAAAGAGGGGCGGCCAAGGGCGGAGAAAGAGGGGCGGCCAAGGGCGGAGAAAGAGGGGCGGCCAAGGGCGGAGAAAGAGGGGCGGCCAAGGGCGGAGAAAGAGGGGCGGCCAAGGGCGGAGAAAGAGGGGCGGCCAAGGGCGGAGAAAGAGGGGCGGCCAAGGGCGGAGAAAGAGGGGCGGCCAAGGGCGGAGAAAGAGGGGCGGCCAAGGGCGGAGAAAGAGGGGCGGCCAAGGGCGGAGAAAGAGGGGCGGCCAAGGGCGGAGAAAGAGGGGCGGCCAAGGGCGGAGAAAGAGGGGCGGCCAAGGGCGGAGAAAGAGGGGCGGCCAAGGGCGGAGAAAGAGGGGCGGCCAAGGGCGGAGAAAGAGGGGCGGCCAAGGGCGGAGAATACGAGACAAGGGCAGAGAAAGAGGGGCGGACAAGGGCAAAGAAAGAGGGGCGGACAAGGGCAAAGAAAGAGGGGCGGACAAGGGCAAAGAAAGAGGGGCGGACAAGGGCGGAGAATACGGGACAAGGGCAAAGAAAGAGGGGCGGACAAGTGCAGAGAATACGGGACAAGGGCAAAGAAAGAGGGGCAGACAAGGGCGGAGAATACGGGACAAGGGCAAAGAAAGAGGGGCGGACAAGGGCAAAGAAAGAGGGGCGGACAAGGGCGGAGAATACGGGACAAGGGCAAAGAAAGAGGGGCGGACAAGGGCGGAGAATACGGGACAAGGGCAAAGAAAGAGGGGCGGACAAGGGCAAAGAAAGAGGGGCGGACAAGGGCGGAGAATACGGGACAAGGGCAAAGAAAGAGGGGCGGACAAGGGCAAAGAAAGAGGGGCGGACAAGGGCGGAGAATACGGGACAAGGGCAAAGAAAGAGGGGCGGACAAGGGCAAAGAAAGAGGGGCGGACAAGGGCAAAGAAAGAGGGGCGGACAAGGGCAAAGAAAGAGGGGCGGACAAGGGCAAAGAAAGAGGGGCGGACAAGGGCAAAGAAAGAGGGGCGGACAAGGGCGGAGAATACGGGACAAGGGCAAAGAAAGAGGGGCGGACAAGGGCGGAGAATACGGGACAAGGGCAAAGAAAGAGGGGCGGACAAGGGCAAAGAAAGAGGGGCGGACAAGGGCAAAGAAAGAGGGGCGGACAAGGGCAAAGAAAGAGGGGCGGACAAGGGCAAAGAAAGAGGGGCGGACAAGGGCAAAGAAAGAGGGGCGGACAAGGGCAAAGAAAGAGGGGCGGACAAGGGCGGAGAATACGGGACAAGGGCAGAGAAAGAGGGGCGGACAAGGGCAAAGAAAGAGGGGCGGACAAGGGCGGAGAATACGGGACAAGGGCAAAGAAAGAGGGGCGGACAAGGGCAGAGAAAGAGGGGCGGACAAGGGCAGAGAAAGAGGGGCGGCCAAGGGCAGAGAAAGAGGGGCGGACAAGGGCGGAGAATACGGGACAAGGGCAAAGAAAGAGGGGCGGACAAGGGCAGAGAAAGAGGGGCGGACAAGGGCAGAGAAAGAGGGGCGGACAAGGGCAGAGAAAGAGGGGCGGACAAGGGCAGAGAATACGGGACAAGGGCAGAGAAAGAGGGGCGGACAAGGGCAGAGAAAGAGGGGCGGACAAGGGCAGAGAAAGAGGGGCGGACAAGGGCAGAGAATACGAGACAAGGGCGGAGAATACGAGACAAGGGCGGAGAATACGAGACAAGGGCGGAGAAAGAGGGGCGGACAAGGGCGGAGAAAGAGGGGCGGACAAGGGCGGAGAAAGAGGGGCGGACAAGGGCGGAGAAAGAGGGGCGGACAAGGGCGGAGAAAGAGGGGCGGACAAGGGCGGAGAAAGAGGGGCGGACAAGGGCGGAGAATACGAGACAAGGGCGGAGAATACGAGACAAGGGCGGAGAATACGAGACAAGGGCGGAGAATACGAGACAAGGGCGGAGAATACGAGACAAGGGCGGAGAATACGAGACAAGGGCGGAGAATACGAGACAAGGGCGGAGAATACGAGACAAGGGCGGAGAATACGAGACAAGGGCGGAGAATACGAGACAAGGGCGGAGAATACGAGACAAGGGCGGAGAATACGAGACAAGGGCGGAGAAAGAGGGGCGGCCAAGGGCGGAGAAAGAGGGGCGGCCAAGGGCGGAGAAAGAGGGGCGGCCAAGGGCGGAGAAAGAGGGGCGGCCAGGGGCAGAGAAAGAGGGGCGGCCAGGGGCAAAGAAAGAGGGGCGGCCAGGGGCAAAGAAAGAGGGGCGGCCAGGGGCAAAGAAAGAGGGGCGGCCAGGGGCAAAGAAAGAGGGGCGGCCAGGGGCAAAGAAAGAGGGGCGGCCAGGGGCAAAGAAAGAGGGGCGGCCAGGGGCAAAGAAAGAGGGGCGGCCAGGGGCAAAGAAAGAGGGGCGGCCAGGGGCAAAGAAAGAGGGGCGGCCAGGGGCAAAGAAAGAGGGGCGGCCAGGGGCAAAGAAAGAGGGGCGGCCAGGGGCAAAGAAAGAGGGGCGGCCAGGGGCAAAGAGGGGCGGCCAGGGGCGGAGAATACGGGACAAGGGCAAAGAGGGGCGGACAAGGGCGGAGAATACGGGACAAGGGCAAAGAGGGGCGGACAAGGGCGGAGAATACGGGACAAGGGCAAAGAGTGGCGGCCAAGGGCGGAGAATACGGGACAAGGGCAAAGAAAGAGGGGCGGCCAAGGGCAAAGAAAGAGGGGCGGCCAAGGGCAGAGAAAGAGGGGCGGCCAAGGGCAGAGAAAGAGGGGCGGCCAAGGGCAGAGAAAGAGGGGCGGCCAAGGGCAGAGAAAGAGGGGCGGCCAAGGGCAGAGAAAGAGGGGCGGCCAAGGGCAGAGAAAGAGGGGCGGCCAAGGGCAAAGAAAGAGGGGCGGCCAAGGGCAAAGAAAGAGGGGCGGCCAAGGGCAAAGAAAGAGGGGCGGCCAAGGGCAAAGAAAGAGGGGCGGCCAAGGGCAAAGAAAGAGGGGCGGCCAAGGGCAAAGAAAGAGGGGCGGCCAAGGGCGGAGAATACGGGACAAGGGCAAAGAGGGGCGGCCAAGGGCGGAGAATACGGGACAAGGGCAAAGAGGGGCGGCCAAGGGCGGAGAATACGGGACAAGGGCAAAGAGGGGCGGCCAAGGGCAAAGAGGGGCGGCCAAGGGCAAAGAGGGGCGGCCAAGGGCAAAGAGGGGCGGCCAAGGGCAAAGAGGGGCGGCCAAGGGCAAAGAGGGGCGGCCAAGGGCAAAGAGGGGCGGCCAAGGGCAAAGAGGGGCGGCCAAGGGCAAAGAGGGGCGGCCAAGGGCAAAGAGGGGCGGCCAAGGGCAAAGAGGGGCGGCCAAGGGCAAAGAGGGGCGGCCAAGGGCAAAGAGGGGCGGCCAAGGGCAAAGAGGGGCGGCCAAGGGCAAAGAGGGGCGGCCAAGGGCAAAGAGGGGCGGCCAAGGGCAAAGAGGGGCGGCCAAGGGCAAAGAGGGGCGGCCAAGGGCAAAGAGGGGCGGCCAAGGGCAAAGAGGGGCGGCCAAGGGCAAAGAGGGGCGGCCAAGGGCAAAGAGGGGCGGCCAAGGGCAAAGAGGGGCGGCCAAGGGCGGAGAATACGGGACAAGGGCAAAGAGGGGCGGCCAAGGGCGGAGAATACGGGACAAGGGCAAAGAGGGGCGGCCAAGGGCGGAGAATACGGGACAAGGGCAAAGAGGGGCGGCCAAGGGCAAAGAGGGGCGGCCAAGGGCAAAGAGGGGCGGCCAAGGGCAAAGAGGGGCGGCCAAGGGCAAAGAGGGGCGGCCAAGGGCAAAGAGGGGCGGCCAAGGGCAAAGAGGGGCGGCCAAGGGCAAAGAGGGGCGGCCAAGGGCAAAGAGGGGCGGCCAAGGGCAAAGAGGGGCGGCCAAGGGCAAAGAGGGGCGGCCAAGGGCAAAGAGGGGCGGCCAAGGGCAAAGAGGGGCGGCCAAGGGCAAAGAGGGGCGGCCAAGGGCAAAGAGGGGCGGCCAAGGGCAAAGAGGGGCGGCCAAGGGCGGAGAATACGGGACAAGGGCGGAGAATACGGGACAAGGGCGGAGAATACGGGACAAGGGCGGAGAATACGGGACAAGGGCGGAGAATACGGGACAAGGGCGGAGAATACGGGACAAGGGCGGAGAATACGGGACAAGGGCGGAGAATACGGGACAAGGGCGGAGAATACGGGACAAGGGCGGAGAATACGGGACAAGGGCGGAGAATACGGGACAAGGGCGGAGAATACGGGACAAGGGCGGAGAATACGGGACAAGGGCGGAGAATACGGGACAAGGGCGGAGAATACGGGACAAGGGCGGAGAATACGGGACAAGGGCAAAGAATACGGGACAAGGGCAAAGAATACGGGATAAGGGCAAAGAGGGGCGGCCACGGGCAAAGAGGGGCGGCCACGGGCAAAGAGGGGCGGCCACGGGCAAAGAGGGGCGGCCACGGGCAAAGAGGGGCGGCCACGGGCAAAGAGGGGCGGCCACGGGCAAAGAGGGGCGGCCACGGGCAAAGAGGGGCGGCCACGGGCAAAGAGGGGCGGCCACGGGCAAAGAGGGGCGGCCAAGGGCAAAGAAAGAGGGGCGGACAAGGGCGGAGAAAGAGGGGCGGACAAGGGCGGAGAATACGGGACAAGGGCAAAGAAAGAGGGGCGGACAAGGGCGGAGAATACGGGACAAGGGCAAAGAAAGAGGGGCGGACAAGGGCAAAGAAAGAGGGGCGGACAAGGGCAAAGAAAGAGGGGCGGACAAGGGCAAAGAAAGAGGGGCGGACAAGGGCAAAGAAAGAGGGGCGGACAAGGGCAAAGAAAGAGGGGCGGACAAGGGCAAAGAAAGAGGGGCGGACAAGGGCGGAGAAAGAGGGGCGGACAAGGGCAAAGAAAGAGGGGCGGACAAGGGCGGAGAATACGGGACAAGGGCAAAGAAAGAGGGGCGGACAAGGGCGGAGAATACGGGACAAGGGCAAAGAAAGAGGGGCGGACAAGGGCAAAGAAAGAGGGGCGGACAAGGGCAAAGAAAGAGGGGCGGACAAGGGCAAAGAAAGAGGGGCGGACAAGGGCGGAGAATACGGGACAAGGGCAAAGAAAGAGGGGCGGACAAGGGCAAAGAAAGAGGGGCGGACAAGGTCGGAGATTACGGGACAAGGGCAAAGAAAGAGGGGCGGACAAGGGCAAAGAAAGAGGGGCGGACAAGGGCAAAGAAAGAGGGGCGGACAAGGGCAAAGAAAGAGGGGCGGACAAGGGCAAAGAAAGAGGGGCGGACAAGGGCAAAGAAAGAGGGGCGGACAAGGGCAAAGAAAGAGGGGCGGACAAGGGCAAAGAAAGAGGGGCGGACAAGGGCAAAGAAAGAGGGGCGGACAAGGGCAAAGAAAGAGGGGCGGACAAGGGCAAAGAAAGAGGGGCGGACAAGGGCGGAGAATACGGGACAAGGGCAAAGAAAGAGGGGCGGACAAGTGCGGAGAATACGGGACAAGGGCAAAGAAAGAGGGGCGGACAAGGTCAAAGAAAGAGGGGCGGACAAGGGCGGAGAATACGGGACAAGGGCAAAGAAAGAGGGGCGGACAAGGGCAAAGAAAGAGGGGCGGACAAGGGCAAAGAAAGTGGGGCGGACAAGGGCGGAGAATACGGGACAAGGGCAAAGAAAGAGGGGCGGACAAGGGCGGAGAATACGGGACAAGGGCAAAGAAAGAGGGGCGGACAAGGGCAAAGAAAGAGGGGCGGACAAGGGCAAAGAAAGAGGGGCGGACAAGGGCAAAGAAAGAGGGGCGGACAAGGGCAAAGAAAGAGGGGCGGACAAGGGCAAAGAAAGAGGGGCGGACAAGGGCAAAGAAAGAGGGGCGGACAAGGGCGGAGAATACGGGACAAGGGCAAAGAAAGAGGGGCGGACAAGGGCAAAGAATGAGGGGCGGACAAGGGCAAAGAAAGAGGGGCGGACAATGGCGGAGTATACGGGACAAGGGCAAAGAAAGAGGGGCGGACAAGGGCAAAGAAAGAGGGGCGGACAAGGGCAAAGAAAGAGGGGCGGACAAGGGCAAAGAAAGAGGGGCGGACAAGGGCAAAGAAAGAGGGGCGGACAAGGGCAAAGAAAGAGGGGCGGACAAGGGCGGAGAATACGGGACAAGGGCAAAGAAAGAGGGGCGGACAAGGGCGGAGAATACGGGACAAGGGCAAAGAAAGAGGGGCGGACAAGGGCGGAGAATACGGGACAAGGGCAAAGAAAGAGGGGCGGACAAGGTCAAAGAAAGAGGGGCGGACAAGGGCGGAGAATACGGGACAAGGGCAAAGAAAGAGGGGCGGACAAGGGCAAAGAAAGAGGGGCGGACAAGGGCGGAGAATACGGGACAAGGGCAAAGAAAGAGGGGCGGACAAGGGCGGAGAATACGGGACAAGGGCAAAGAAAGAGGGGCGGACAAGGGCAAAGAAAGAGGGGCGGACAAGGGCAAAGAAAGAGGGGCGGACAAGGGCAAAGAAAGAGGGGCGGACAAGGGCAAAGAAAGAGGGGCGGACAAGGGCAAAGAAAGAGGGGCGGACAAGGGCAAAGAAAGAGGGGCGGACAAGGGCAAAGAAAGAGGGGCGGACAAGGGCAAAGAAAGAGGGGCGGACAAGGGCGGAGAATACGGGACAAGGGCAAAGAAAGAGGGGCGGACAAGGGCAAAGAAAGAGGGGCGGACAAGGGCAAAGAAAGAGGGGCGGACAAGGGCGGAGAATACGGGACAAGGGCAAACAAAGAGGGGCGGACAAGGGCAAACAAAGAGGGGCGGACAAGGGCAAACAAAGAGGGGCGGACAAGGGCAAACAAAGAGGGGCGGACAAGGGCAAACAAAGAGGGGCGGACAAGGGCAAACAAAGAGGGGCGGACAAGGGCAAACAAAGAGGGGCGGACAAGGGCAAACAAAGAGGGGCGGACAAGGGCAAAGAAAGAGGGGCGGACAAGGGCAAAGAAAGAGGGGCGGACAAGGGCAAAGAAAGAGGGGCGGACAAGGGCAAAGAAAGAGGGGCGGACAAGGGCAAAGAAAGAGGGGCGGACAAGGGCGGAGAATACGGGACAAGGGCAAAGAAAGAGGGGCGGACAAGGGCGGAGAATACGGGACAAGGGCAAAGAAAGAGGGGCGGACAAGGGCAAAGAAAGAGGGGCGGACAAGGGCAAAGAAAGAGGGGCGGACAAGGGCAAAGAAAGAGGGGCGGACAAGGGCGGAGAATACGGGACAAGGGCAAAGAAAGAGGGGCGGACAAGGGCAAAGAAAGAGGGGCGGACAAGGTCGGAGATTACGGGACAAGGGCAAAGAAAGAGGGGCGGACAAGGGCAAAGAAAGAGGGGCGGACAAGGGCAAAGAAAGAGGGGCGGACAAGGGCAAAGAAAGAGGGGCGGACAAGGGCAAAGAAAGAGGGGCGGACAAGGGCAAAGAAAGAGGGGCGGACAAGGGCAAAGAAAGAGGGGCGGACAAGGGCAAAGAAAGAGGGGCGGACAAGGGCAAAGAAAGAGGGGCGGACAAGGGCAAAGAAAGAGGGGCGGACAAGGGCAAAGAAAGAGGGGCGGACAAGGGCGGAGAATACGGGACAAGGGCAAAGAAAGAGGGGCGGACAAGTGCGGAGAATACGGGACAAGGGCAAAGAAAGAGGGGCGGACAAGGTCAAAGAAAGAGGGGCGGACAAGGGCGGAGAATACGGGACAAGGGCAAAGAAAGAGGGGCGGACAAGGGCAAAGAAAGAGGGGCGGACAAGGGCAAAGAAAGTGGGGCGGACAAGGGCGGAGATTACGGGACAAGGGCAGAGAAAGAGGGGCGGACAAGGGCAGAGAAAGAGGGGCGGACAAGGGCAGAGAAAGAGGGGCGGACAAGGGCAGAGAAAGAGGGGCGGACAAGGGCAGAGAAAGAGGGGCGGACAAGGGCAGAGAAAGAGGGGCGGACAAGGGCAGAGAAAGAGGGGCGGACAAGGGCAGAGAAAGAGGGGCGGACAAGGGCAGAGAAAGAGGGGCGGACAAGGGCGGAGAATACGGGCCAAGGGCAGAGAAAGAGGGGCGGACAAGGGCGGAGAATACGGGCCAAGGGCAGAGAAAGAGGGGCGGACAAGGGCGGAGAATACGGGCCAAGGGCAAAGAGGGGCGGCCAAGGGCGGAGAATACGGGCCAAGGGCAAAGAGGGGCGGCCAAGGGCGGAGAATACGGGCCAAGGGCAAAGAGGGGCGGCCAAGGGCGGAGAATACGGGCCAAGGGCAAAGAGGGGCGGCCAAGGGCGGAGAATACGGGCCAAGGGCAAAGAGGGGCGGCCAAGGGCGGAGAATACGGGCCAAGGGCAAAGAGGGGCGGCCAAGGGCGGAGAATACGGGCCAAGGGCAAAGAGGGGCGGCCAAGGGCAAAGAGGGGCGGCCAAGGGCAAAGAGGGGCGGCCAAGGGCAAAGAGGGGCGGCCAAGGGCAAAGAGGGGCGGCCAAGGGCAAAGAGGGGCGGCCAAGGGCAAAGAGGGGCGGCCAAGGGCAAAGAGGGGCGGCCAAGGGCAAAGAGGGGCGGCCAAGGGCAAAGAGGGGCGGCCAAGGGCAAAGAGGGGCGGCCAAGGGCAAAGAGGGGCGGCCAAGGGCAAAGAGGGGCGGCCAAGGGCAAAGAGGGGCGGCCAAGGGCAAAGAGGGGCGGCCAAGGGCAAAGAGGGGCGGCCAAGGGCAAAGAGGGGCGGCCAAGGGCAAAGAGGGGCGGCCAAGGGCAAAGAGGGGCGGCCAAGGGCAAAGAGGGGCGGCCAAGGGCAAAGAGGGGCGGCCAAGGGCAAAGAGGGGCGGACAAGGGCAGAGAAAGAGGGGCGGACAAGGGCGGAGAATACGGGCCAAGGGCAGAGAAAGAGGGGCGGACAAGGGCGGAGAATACGGGCCAAGGGCAGAGAAAGAGGGGCGGCCAAGGGCGGAGAATACGGGCCAAGGGCAAAGAGGGGCGGCCAAGGGCGGAGAATACGGGCCAAGGGCAAAGAGGGGCGGCCAAGGGCGGAGAATACGGGCCAAGGGCAAAGAGGGGCGGCCAAGGGCGGAGAATACGGGCCAAGGGCAAAGAGGGGCGGCCAAGGGCGGAGAATACGGGCCAAGGGCAAAGAGGGGCGGCCAAGGGCGGAGAATACGGGCCAAGGGCAAAGAGGGGCGGCCAAGGGCAAAGAGGGGCGGCCAAGGGCAAAGAGGGGCGGCCAAGGGCAAAGAGGGGCGGCCAAGGGCAAAGAGGGGCGGCCAAGGGCAAAGAGGGGCGGCCAAGGGCAAAGAGGGGCGGCCAAGGGCAAAGAGGGGCGGCCAAGGGCAAAGAGGGGCGGCCAAGGGCAAAGAGGGGCGGCCAAGGGCAAAGAGGGGCGGCCAAGGGCAAAGAGGGGCGGCCAAGGGCAAAGAGGGGCGGCCAAGGGCAAAGAGGGGCGGCCAAGGGCAAAGAGGGGCGGCCAAGGGCAAAGAGGGGCGGCCAAGGGCAAAGAGGGGCGGCCAAGGGCAAAGAGGGGCGGCCAAGGGCAAAGAGGGGCGGCCAAGGGCAAAGAGGGGCGGCCAAGGGCAAAGAGGGGCGGCCAAGGGCAAAGAGGGGCGGCCAAGGGCAAAGAGGGGCGGCCAAGGGCAAAGAGGGGCGGCCAAGGGCAAAGAGGGGCGGCCAAGGGCGGAGAATACGGGCCAAGGGCAAAGAGGGGCGGCCAAGGGCGGAGAATACGGGCCAAGGGCAAAGAGGGGCGGCCAAGGGCGGAGAATACGGGCCAAGGGCAAAGAGGGGCGGCCAAGGGCAAAGAGGGGCGGCCAAGGGCAAAGAGGGGCGGCCAAGGGCAAAGAGGGGCGGCCAAGGGCAAAGAGGGGCGGCCAAGGGCAAAGAGGGGCGGCCAAGGGCAAAGAGGGGCGGCCAAGGGCAAAGAGGGGCGGCCAAGGGCAAAGAGGGGCGGCCAAGGGCAAAGAGGGGCGGCCAAGGGCGGAGAATACGAGACAAGGGCGGAGAATACGAGACAAGGGCGGAGAATACGAGACAAGGGCGGAGAATACGAGACAAGGGCGGAGAATACGAGACAAGGGCGGAGAATACGAGACAAGGGCGGAGAATACGAGACAAGGGCGGAGAAAGAGGGGCGGACAAGGGCAGAGAATACGAGACAAGGGCGGACAAGGGCAGAGAATACGAGACAAGGGCGGACAAGGGCAGAGAATACGAGACAAGGGCGGACAAGGGCAGAGAATACGAGACAAGGGCGGACAAGGGCAGAGAAAGAGGGGCGGGCAGAGAAAGAGGGGCGGCCAGAGAAAGAGGGGCGGCCAGAGAAAGAGGGGCGGCCAGAGAAAGAGGGGCGGCCAGAGAAAGAGGGGCGGCCAGAGAAAGAGGGGCGGCCAGAGAAAGAGGGGCGGCCAGAGAAAGAGGGGCGGCCAGAGAAAGAGGGGCGGCCAGAGAAAGAGGGGCGGCCAGAGAAAGAGGGGCGGCCAGAGAAAGAGGGGCGGCCAGAGAAAGAGGGGCGGCCAGAGAAAGAGGGGCGGCCAGAGAAAGAGGGGCGGCCAGAGAAAGAGGGGCGGGCAAGGGCAAAGAAAGGGGGGCGGGCAAGGGCAAAGAAAGGGGGGCGGGCAAGGGCAAAGAAAGGGGGGCGGGCAAGGGCAAAGAAAGGGGGGCGGGCAAGGGCAAAGAAAGGGGGGCGGGCAAGGGCAAAGAAAGGGGGGCGGGCAAGGGCAAAGAAAGGGGGGCGGGCAAGGGCAAAGAAAGGGGGGCGGGCAAGGGCAAAGAAAGGGGGGCGGGCAAGGGCAAAGAAAGGGGGGCGGGCAAGGGCAAAGAAAGGGGGGCGGGCAAGGGCAAAGAAAGGGGGGCGGGCAAGGGCAAAGAAAGGGGGGCGGGCAAGGGCAAAGAAAGGGGGGCGGGCAAGGGCAAAGAAAGGGGGGCGGGCAAGGGCAAAGAAAGGGGGGCGGGCAAGGGCAAAGAAAGGGGGGCGGGCAAGGGCAAAGAAAGGGGGGCGGGCAAGGGCAAAGAAAGGGGGGCGGGCAAGGGCAAAGAAAGGGGGGCGGGCAAGGGCAAAGAAAGGGGGGCGGGCAAGGGCAAAGAAAGGGGGGCGGGCAAGGGCAAAGAAAGGGGGGCGGGCAAGGGCAAAGAAAGGGGGGCGGGCAAGGGCAAAGAAAGGGGGGCGGGCAAGGGCAAAGAAAGGGGGGCGGGCAAGGGCAAAGAAAGGGGGGCGGGCAAGGGCAAAGAAAGAGGGGCGGGCAAGGGCAAAGAAAGAGGGGCGGGCAAGGGCAAAGAAAGAGGGGCGGGCAAGGGCAAAGAAAGAGGGGCGGGCAAGGGCAAAGAAAGAGGGGCGGGCAAGGGCAAAGAAAGAGGGGCGGGCAAGGGCAAAGAAAGAGGGGCGGGCAAGGGCAAAGAAAGAGGGGCGGGCAAGGGCAAAGAAAGAGGGGCGGGCAAGGGCAAAGAAAGAGGGGCGGGCAAGGGCAAAGAAAGAGGGGCGGGCAAGGGCAAAGAATACGGGACACCTGCCCAGAGGGGCGGACACGGGCCCAGAGGGGCGGACACGGGCCCAGAGGGGCGGACACGGGCCCAGAGGGGCGGACAAGTGCGGATAATACGGGACAAGGCCACAGAGGGGCGGACAAGGGCCCAGAGGGGCGGACACGGGCCCAGAGGGGCGGACACGGGCCCAGAGGGGCGGACAAGGGCGGAGAACACGGGACAAGGCCACAGATTGGCGGACAAGGGCGGAGAACACGGGATAAGGGCACAGAGGGGCGGACAAGGGCGGAGAACACGGGACAAGGGCACAGAGGGGCGGACAAGGGCGGAGAACACGGGACAAGGGCCCAAGTCGGGCCGGGAGGGGCCCAAATTGGGCCAGGCATGTGCGGAAAATACCGGACAAGGGTAAGAGCAGGGCCGCAGGGGGTAAGAGCAGGGCCGCAGGGGGTAAGAGCAGGGCCGCAGGGGGTAAGAGCAGGGCCGCAGGGGGTAAGAGCAGGGCCGCAGGGGGTAAGAGCAGGGCCGCAGGGGGTAAGAGCAGGGCCGCAGGGGGTAAGAGCAGGGCCGCAGGGGGTAAGAGCAGGGCCGCAGGGGGTAAGAGCAGGGCCGCAGGGGGTAAGAGCAGGGCCGCAGGGGGTAAGAGCAGGGCCGCAGGGGGTAAGAGCAGGGCCGCAGGGGGTAAGAGCAGGGCCGCAGGGGGTAAGAGCAGGGCCGCAGGGGGTAAGAGCAGGGCCGCAGGGGGTAAGAGCAGGGCCGCAGGGGGTAAGAGCAGGGCCGCAGGGGGTAAGAGCAGGGCCGCAGGGGGTAAGAGCAGGGCCGCAGGGGGTAAGAGCAGGGCCGCAGGGGGTAAGAGCAGGGCCGCAGGGGGCGGAGGTGCAGTTCAGTCTCAACTCAGTACCTTATATTAAACGTTCTGTTAGTCGAGCTTAACCAGCTTGAAGTGAAAGCACTTCCGGAGAAGACTCTACTGAGAGCCAGCATTTGATTGTAGCAGATTCCCCGCAGTCCTTGTGCTGAACGGTATGAAATTTCAAAGTGACACTTTAACCGCCATTCTGATATTACTGTACACAAGCCGAGACTGAACATTCTACAAGCCTTGCTTTGCACTGAAAGCACTCTAAGAGAAGACATTCAGAAACAGCAGCATTCCATGCTAGCATCTTCCCTGCGGGAGACACTCTCTTTTCCCAAATCGCCTTATTAGGCGAAAGTAAGTCACAATTCAGTACCCTATACTAAACCGTTCTGTTAGACATTCTTCTGCAGCTTGCAGTGAAGGCGCTTCCAGAGAAGACTCTAACAAAAGCCAGAATTTGATCATAGCAGCTTCCCTACAGTACTTCTCTGCATCCCCTCCATGGTTTCAGAGACTAGCAGAAACTACCACACTTAGGGCTGCTAGCTCTCCAAAGTAATGGATGCCCCTAGACTGCATGGTCTAGTCACATTAAAACATTAAGATAAGAACCGGGCCGCTATACCTTGGCTGACTCTTATCACCTCCTCCATGCACCAGGCAGAGCAGCTTGAACTGGACACAAATACACACGGAACACTAACACACAAGACCGATGTCGTGAACCAAGGACAAAAGAAGATTTGCAGCAACATGGAGGACTCTTGGACCACGCTTGCCAATGGGCAAGGCAATGGACAGGGCTCTGAGGAAGAACCTACGGTAGCCCTGGAAAAGCAAAGATGGTTCCAAAGAGATGTGGCTGCAACTGGCAAGATGAACGGGCAAGAAACCCTTTTAAAGTCCTAAAGATGCAGAGGATGGATGGAACAAGTCCCAGAACAGGGATCCAACAAAACGGAAGACTAACTATCCTGGATAATAAGGCCGGCTGCAAGGCTGCAGCAGAAGACAACTGACCGGATGCTTCCAAAACACAAGAGCGATCCACGCTTTAAAAATGTGAAGAAAGAAAAGCAGTGCCCCATCGACACTGCTTTGATCAGTACGAGCATTTGGGACCCTAGACATGGTGCCCAAGGCACATCCAGCATGCCTTGAGTACAAAAGAGGACATCAAGACCTGCAGAAAATTTCAGACACAGCACAGTGACTACACAAACTAGATAACAACAGATACAGGCTGGAACTGCCCTGCCCATGCAGGGTTTGGGCTCAGAAGTACGCCCCTCTGCCTTCACCTGCCCAAAGAGGACTCTCCCTGCACAGCCTAGGCTACCTTCAAAACCCCTCCCTGCTATCCCCAACCCGCCTCCCGCTTCCCAAATCTGGTCCCTCAACTTAGCTTTCAGAGGGCCACGAATGAAGCTGTCCTTGGCCAAAGCAGCTCAAATCACATCAGCTAACAGAAATAATCCTGCAGTCACTGGGTTCCTCTTCAGCATCTGCAAGGAAAACAAGGAGAAAAACACAGTGCCAAAACACGAGAACGATCCCGGCTTTAGGAGCACGATGCAAGAAAAGCAGTGCCCAATCGACAGTGCATTGATGGGTACAAGCATTCAGGACCCTAGATATGGTGCTCGAGGCATGTCCGGCATGCTGTAAAGGATCCCTCATTACAACGGGATGTGGCCAAGACTGGGATGATGTACGTGAGAGGATCACCTTTTAAATGTCTAAAGACACAAGATGCATGGAAAAAGTCTTAGGCCTACAGGGATCCTTGAAAATATAAGACTAGCGATTGTGGCCACCAACACAGTCTGCAAAGTCACAGGAAAAGATGGCTGACTAGAAACTTTGAAAATGTGAAGCCAATCCACACTTAGGTTATGATGCAAGAAGAACAGTGCCTAATTGGTATTGTACCCATGAGTACAGGCATTCAAGACCCTCGAGATGCTGCTCAAGTCATATGCTGCATTTCTTTAAAGCAAAGGGGACATCAAGGCTTAAGAAACATGAAAGAGAAACAGAATATAAAGCACACAGCACAGACAAGCTGGAACGGCCCTACCTGGAACATGCTAGCTTTGGGCTGAGAAGTAACACCCTCCAGCTCTCCATGCCCAAAGGGGACATTTCCTGCACAGCCCTCTCCCCTAGGCTACTTTTAAAACTCCACCCTGCCATCCCCAGCCTTCTCCCCTCTGTCACACCCCACCCCTGCCCCCGTCCCTCAACTTAGCTTTCAGACCACCAGGAGGCTTCCTCAGCAGAAAAAACTCCAAGAGCATCAGCTCCCTGGGATGATCCTACAGTTGCCAGGTTCCACTTGGCCATCTGTAAGAAAACCAATGAGAAAACTAAAATAGTGCCAACAGCCAGCATTGCACTGATCAATGTCAGCACCTTACATGACAACTTGCTCTGCCTAACTGCCATGTTCTTCCACTCACTTGCTCCATAGCAGTTCTTATGTCAGATGCTGCAGCTGTTATCACCCAGGGTAATTAAATTAAGAGAATTACTCACACCTGTGAGAAGTCTGCCCCATGCTCCTTCTCCCTACTACCCAGCTCATCTCAAATGCTCTTCCCATTCCCAAGGTGGCCCACACAGTGCCTGCCAAACCAAAAGTAAATACTATGTTGCCAAATAATACTTTGCTCTTCTAGACATGCTCAACTTCCTCCTCACCATCAGCCCCACAATGATGAGAAAAAGCCTGACTACCTCACCGGCACCCCAAAATTCTCTGCTGTCTGCTTACTTCTCCTCTCCTCCTCACCACTTAAGTTGTAGGACCAGTAGTGGTGATACCCAGGACAAAAGAAAGATGAGCCATGGAGATCCTAATTCTAGGAAGTTACCAGACTTTAGTCACAGGAGTAAACAAGAAGAACTTGAAAAAGAATATTCTTATCAAAACCCAGTAAAGATTATTAACACCGAAGACCTAAAAACACAGGACACTCACCACACAGCAATGGAGACTGGAATTACAGAGGCAGTCAGCCAATGAAAAACTCGCAACAGTGGGATTTGACTGCTCTAAGACCTAAATTGGAAACTCAATGACTGTAAAAAAACACAATGGATAACAGGGACAAGGTAACAACCGCTGTAAGCAATAACAAAGCAAACCTCACTGGTAAGTTCAGGAAAAATCCAAAACTCTACTAAATAAGGGAGGCTTGTGTGCCCACAGACCAGATGAAAAAGAGTTGCTCAGCTGCTAACTGTTACGAGCCAAAACAATATCCAATCTCTTCCCTGAGAAATGCAAGGGAAACAAGCGGCAGAATCCTGCACTGTAGATAGGCAGTGAGTCCATATGTTTAAGTAGCAAGGTGTCTGATATTCATAGGATCACCCGGTTGGAAAAGACCCATTGGATCATTGAGTCCAACCATTCCTATCAATCACTAAACCACATCCCTCAGCACTTCGGCCACCCGTCCTTTAAACACCTCCAGGGAAGGTGACTCTACCACCTCCTTGGGCAGCCTTTGCCCATCCCTAATAACCCTTTCAGTGAAATATTTTTTCCTGATGTACAGCCTGAACCTTCCCTGGCAGAGCTTAAGGCTATTCCCTCTTGTCCTGTCCCCTGTCACTTTGGAGAGGTGGCCAGCTCCCTTATCTCCACAACCTCCTTTCAGCAATGAGGTCTCCCCTCAGCCTCCTCTTCTCCAGGCTAAACACCCCCAGCCCTCTCAGCCACTCCTCATAAGGCTTATTCACCAGCCCCCTCACCAGCTACAGTACTCTTCTCTGGACATTCAGATGGATGGAGACAGGATGGATGCAAAGAAGTTGGTTGAGGAACACAATAAGTAGAAAGTATAAGGGAGCAGAGATCTCCAAGCCCTAGAGATTACATTTCTTAGGATAACTAACGCTTTTCAACTTGTGTCTCAACCTCATCGTTACCTCGTTGGCTACAGAGAGACTAGAACAACAGACACCTGAATGGCACTTGCATCTGACCACCAAACTGACCCAAGAAAGACTGATGAACCCATCTCCCTTTCCCCAAACCATTAAAGCCTTTTTCTACCCCTGAAGTATCAGAGAAGGAACCCTGCTCCTTCTTAACAGAACCTGTCCTATATTTTAACCCCCCTGACCCTTCTGTGTTGCTGTTCCTTGGGAGCTGGGCTCCTGAGCCCTTCCCAAGGCTCCCCTGGCCCCTTCTATCTTCCACCAACCCACAGACTCAACTTCCTACCACAGGCCAACAAGGCTCATTCCAGGTTATTATCACCCACAAGATGCCCATTACAAACTGCAGAGCCCCTAGGGCCAATACATCATGCCACACAGAATGAGGAACAACAACAAATCATCCCATAACTAAAAACTCGAGGCAAAGCACCCAGAAAAAAAACAAAGGAAAACAAACCATTAAAACATCTTGCCCCCTCCAACACCCAATCAAAAATTACTGACAAAAAAGCCCCATAGTTACAGCTGTATGTGCTGCTTTGCCTGGACTCTTCCAAAGCTCATACCTCCTCCAACAGATGCCTCTGCTTCTTTAGAGGATCAGAAAAAAAAATCAAAAAAAAAAAGCCAAAAAACACCACTTACCCAATTAGCCTAAAATATATAATGAATTGAAACAGCAGCAAAACTCTAATCTCAAGGATAAACCACAACCTAAATGACCTCCAGAGGCAAGGCCTGTAGCTTATATACCCCCTGGCCCTTCCCACCCACCACCTGTGACTGGGGTGTGGTGAAGCCCTCACAGGTATAAAGAGTGCCTGGGGAGCAGCTGTGTTTTATTAACTCTGCCTTACATTCTCAGCTAGAACAACACTACTATGTGTCTGAAAGCATCCTTACAAGAAATAACAGTATGCGTGCTGTCACTGCAACATTGCTAGTTGTGACAGTGATGGAACTAGGTAACGAACATTTTAGACCTGGACTTTTTTGTTCCTTTCATTTATCGTGCTGCTACAATTACTGTTCCCAGGTATCCCTATACCCCTACTCTTTAATTTTTCTGTGCTCTTTTCTCTCTCTTTTTTCCCCCAGTCTTCAGTATCAGTTCTCTGTCCATATTTTTTTCTCCTTTTCCATCTTTCTACCAATTTGCGTTCCTCATTCTGTTGATACTCCCCTTTGCTCCTCTTGCTGTTTCTGAATCTTTGTGCTAGTCCCTGCCCCTTTTTATAATCCTCTGTCTGTCTGTAGTGATCCTAGTTCCTCTCAAAAAAGTCAGCGCTTTTTTATGTACACACATGGCCTCATGAGAAACAGCTGAGAGGACTGAGGTTGTTTAGTCTGGAGAAAAGGAGGCTGAGGGGAGACTTCATTGCTCTCTACAATTACCTGAAAGGAGATTGTAGAGAGGAGGATGATGGCCATTTCTCCCAAGTGACAGGGGACAGGACAAGAGGGAATGGCCTCAAGCTCCACCAGGGGAATCTGCAGCTTGCAGTGAAAGCGCTTCCAGAGGGAAGTCTAATGAGGGCAAACACTTGATGGTAGCAGCTTCCCTGCGGGAGATACTCTCTTTTCCAAAATCACTTTATTAGGGGAAAGTAAGTTACAATTCAGTACCCTATCCTAAAGCTTGCTGTTAGGAGGGAATCTGCAGCTTGCAGTGAAAGCGCTTCCAGAGGGGAGTCTAATGAGGGCAAACATTTGATGGTAGCAGCTTCCCTGCGGGAGATACTCTCTTTTCCAAAATCGCATTATTAGGCAAAAGTACGTTACAATTAAGTACCCTATCCTACAGCTTGCTGTTAGGAGGGAATCTGCAGCTTGCCGTGAAAGCGCTTCCAGAGGGGAGTCTAATGAGGGCAAACACTTGATGGTAGCAGCTTCCCTGCGGGAGATACTCTCTTTTCCAAAATCGCATTATAAGGCGAAAGTAAGTTACAATTCAGTACCCTATCCTAAAGCTTGCTGTTAGGAGGGAATCTGCAGCTTGCCGTGAAAGTGCTTCCAGAGGGGAGTCTAATGAGGGCAAACATTTGATGGTAGCAGCTTCCCTGCGGGAGATACTCTCTTTTCCAAAATCGCATTATTAGGCGCATTAAAGATACAATTCAGTACACTGTCCTACAGCTTCCTGTTAGGAGGGAATCTGCAGCTTGCAGTGAAAGCGCTTCCAGAGGGGAGTCTAATGAGGGCAAACACTTGATGGTAGCAGCTTCCCTGCGGGAGATACTCTCTTTGCCAAAATCGCATTATTAGGCGAAAGTAAGTTACACTTCAGTACCTTATCCTAAAGCTTTCTGTTAGGAGGGAATCTGCAGCTTGCACTGAAAGCGCTTCCAGAGGGGAGTCTAATGAGGGAAAATGCTTCACGGTAGCAGCTTCCCTGCGGGAGATTCTCTCTTTTCCAAAATCGCATTTTTAGGCGAAAGTAAGATACAATTCAGTACCCTATCCTACAGCTTGCTGTTAGGAGGGAATCTGCAGCTTGCTTCGCGCAGGGAAGCTGCTACCATCAAATGTTTGCACTCGTTAGACTCCCCTCTGGAAGCGCTTTCTCTGCAAGCTGCAGATTCCCTCCTAACAGCAAGCTTTAGGACAGGGTACTGAATTGTAACTTACTTTCGCCTAATAATGCGATTTTGAAAAAGAGACTATCTCCCGCAGGGAAGCTGCTACCATCAAGTGTTTGCCCTCATTAGACTCCCCTCTGGAAGTGCTTTCACTGCAAGCTGCAGATTCCCTCCTAACAGCAAGCTTTAGGATAGGGTACTGAATTGTAACTTACTTCCGCCTAATAATGCGATTTTGGCAAAGAGAGTATCTCCCGCAGGAAAGCTGCTACCATCAAATGCTGGCTCTCGTTAGATTCATCTCTTGAAGCACTTTCACTGCAAGCTGCAGATTCCCTCCTAACAGCAAGCTTTAGGATAGGGTACTGAATTGTAACTTACTTTCGCCTAATAATGCGTTTTTAGCAAAGAGAGTATCTCCCGCAGGGAAGCTGCTACCATCAAATGTTTGCCCTCATTAGACTCCCCTCTGGAAGCGCTTTCACTGCAAGCTGCAGATTCCCTCCTAACAGCAAGCTTTAGGATAGGGTACTGAATTGTAACTTACTTTCGCCTAATAATGCGATTTTGGCAAAAAGACTATCTCCCGCAGGGAAGCTGCTACCATCAAATGTTTGCCCTCGTTAGACTCCCCTCTGGAAGCGCTTTCTCTGCAAGCTGCAGATTCCCTCCTAACAGCAAGCTTTAGGATAGGGTACTGAATTGTATCTTAACTGCGGCTAATAAGGCGATTGTGTCAAAGAGAGTATCTCCCGCAGGGAAGCTGCTACCATCAAATGCTGGCTCGCGTTAGATTCCTCTCTTGAAGCACTTTCACTGCAAGCTGCAGATTCCCTCCTAACAGCTAGCTTTACGATAGGGTACTGAATTGTAACTTACTTCCGCCTAATAATGCGATTATGGCAAAGAGAGTATCTCCCGCAGGAAAGCTGCTACCATCAAATGTTTCCCCTCATTGGACTCCCCTCTGGAAGCGCTTTCACTGCAAGCTGCAGATTCCCTCCTAACAGCAAGCTTTAGGATAGGGTACTGAATTGTAACTTACTTTCGCCTAATAATGCGATTTTGGCAAAGAGAGTATCTCCCGCAGGGAAGCTGCTACCATCAAGTGTTTGCCCTCATTAGACTCCCCTCTGGAAGCGCTTTCACTGCAAGCTGCAGATTCCCTCCTAACAGCAAGCTTTAGGATAGGGTACTGAATTGTATCTTAACTGCGACTAATAAGGTGATTTTGGCAAAGAGAGTATCTCCCGCAGGGAAGCTGCTACCATCAAATGTTTGCCCTCATTCGACTCCCCTCTGGAAGTGCTTTCACTGCAAGCTGCAGATTCCCTCCTAACAGCTAGCTTTAGGATAGTGTACTGAATTGTAACTTACTTTCGCCTAATAATGCGATTTTGGCAAAGAGAGTATCTCCCGCAGGGAAGCTGCTACCATCAAATGTTTGCCCTCATTAGACTCCCCTCTGGAAGCGTTTTCACTGCAAGCTGCAGATTCCCTCCTAACAGCAAGCTTTAGGATAGGGTACTGAATTGTAACTTAACTACAGCTAATAAGGCGATTTTGGCAAAGAGAGTATCTCCCACAGGGAAGCTGCTACCATCAAATGTTTGCCCTCATTAGACTCCCCTCTGGAAGCGCTTTCACTGCAAGCTGCAGATTCCCTCCTAACAGCAAGCTTTAGGATAGGGTACTGAATTGTAACTTACTTTCGCCTAATAATGCGATTTTGAAAAAGAGACTATCTCCCGCAGGAAAGCTGCTACCATCAAATGTTTGCCCTCATTAGACTCCCCTCTGGAAGCGCTTTCACTGCAAGCTGCAGATTCCGTCCTAACAGCAAGCTTTAGGATAGGGTACTGAATTGTAACTTACTTCCGCCTAATAATGCGATTTTGGCAAAGAGAGTATCTCCCGCTGGAAAGCTGCTACCATCAAATGCTGGCTCTCGTTAGATTCATCTCTTGAAGCACTTTCACTGCAAGCTGCAGATTCCCTCCTAACAGCAAGCTTTAGGATAGGGTACTGAATTGTAACTTACTTTCGCCTAATAAGGCGATTTTGGCAAAAGACTATCTCCCGCAGGGAAGCTGCTACCATCAAATGTTTGCCCTCGTTAGAATCCCCTCTGGAAGCGCTTTCTCAGCAAGCTGCAGATTCCCTCCTAACAGCAAGCTTTAGGATAGGGTACTGAATTGTATCTTAACTGCGGCTAATAATGCGATTTTGGAAAAGAGAGTATCTCCCGCAGGAAAGCTGCTACCATCAAATGTTAACTCTCATTAGACTCCCCTCTGGAAGCGCTTTCACTGCAAGCTGCAGATTCCCTCCTAACAGCTAGCTTTAGGATAGGGTACTGAATTGTAACTTACTTTCGCCTAATAATGCGATTTTGGCAAAGAGAGTATCTCCCGCAGGGAAGCTGCTACCATCAAATGCTGGCTCTCGTTAGATTCCTCTCTTGAAGCACTTTCACTGCAAGCTGCAGATTCCCTCCTAACAGCAAGCTTTAGGATAGGGTACTGAATTGTAACTTACTTTCGCCTAATAATGCGTTTTTAGCAAAAAGAGTATCTCCCGCAGGGAAGCTGCTACCATCAAATGTTTGCCCTCATTAGACTCCCCTCTGGAAGCGCTTTCACTGCAAGCTGCAGATTCCCTCCTAACAGCAATCTTTAGGATAGGGTACTGAATTGTATCTTAACTGCGGCTAATAAGGCGATTGTGTCAAAGAGAGTATCTCCCGCAGGGAAGCTGCTACCATCAAATGCTGGCTCTCGTTAGATTCCTCTCTTGAAGCACTTTCTCTGCAAGCTGCAGATTCCCTCCTAACAGCTAGCTTTACGATAGGGTACTGAATTGTATCTTAACTGCGGCTAATAAGGCGATTGTGTCAAAGAGAGTATCTCCCGCAGGGAAGCTGCTACCATCAAATGTTTGCCGTCATTAGACTCCCCTCTGGAAGCGCTTTCACTGCAAGCTGCAGATTCCCTCCAAACAGCAAGCTTTAGGATAGGGTACTGAATTGTAACTTACTTTCGCCTAATAATGCGATTTTGGAAAAGAGAGTATCTCCCGCAGGAAAGCTGCTACCATCAAATGTTAACTCTCATTAGACTCCCCTCTGGAAGTGCTTTCACTGCAAGCTGCAGATTCCCTCCTAACAGCAAGCTTTAGGATAGGGTACTGAATTGTAACTTACTTTCGCCTAATAATGCGATTTTGGCAAAGAGAGTATCTCCCGCAGGGAAGCTGCTACCATCAAATGCTGGCTCTCGTTAGATTCCTCTCTTGAAGCACTTTCACTGCAAGCTGCAGATTCCCTCCTAACAGCAAGCTTTAGGATAGGGTACTGAATTGTAACTTACTTTCGCCTAATAATGCGTTTATAGCAAAAAGAGTATCTCCCGCAGGGAAGCTGCTACCATCAAATGTTTGCCCTCATTAGACTCCCCTCTGGAAGCGCTTTCACTGCAAGCTGCAGATTCCCTCCTAACAGCAAGCTTTAGGATAGGGTACTGAATTGTAACTTACTTTCGCCTAATAATGCGATTTTGGCAAAGAGACTATCTCCCGCAGGGAACTGCTACCATCAAATGTTTGCCCTCATTAGACTCCCCTCTGGAAGCGCTTTCACTGCAAGCTGCAGATTCCCTCCTAACAGCAATCTTTAGGATAGGGTACTGAATTGTATCTTAACTGCGGCTAATAAGGCGATTTTGGAAAAGAGAGTATCTCCCGCAGGGAAACTGCTACCATCAAATGCTGGCTCTTGTTAGATTCCTCTCTTGAAGCACTTTCACTGCAAGCTGCAGATTCCCTCCTAACAGCTAGCTTTACGATAGGGTACTGAATTGTATCTTAACTGCGGCTAATAAGGTGATTTTGGAAAAGAGAGTATCTCCCGCAGGGAAGCTGCTACCATCAAATGTTTGCCGTCATTAGACTCCCCTCTGGAAGCGCTTTCAGTGCAAGCTGCAGATTCCCTCCTAACAGCAAGCTTTAGGATAGGGTACTGAATTGTAACTTACTTTCGCGTAATAATGCGATTTTGGCAAAGAGAGTATCTCCCGCAGGAAAGCTGCTACCATCAAATGTTTCCCCTCATTGGACTCCCCTCTAGAAGCGCTTTCACTGCAAGCTGCAGATTCCCTCCTAACAGCAAGCTTTAGGATAGGGTACTGAATTGTAACTTACTTCCGCCTAATAATGCGATTTTGGCAAAGAGAGTATCTCCCGCAGGAAAGCTGCTACCATCAAATGTTTGCCCTCGTTAGACTCCCCTCTGGAAGCGCTTTCACGGCAAGCTGCAGATTCCCTCCTAACAGCAAGCTTTAGGATAGTGTACTGAATTATAACTTACTTTCGAGTAATAATGCGATTTTGGCAAAGAGAGTATCTCCCGCAGGGAAGCTGCTACCATCAAGTGTTTGCCCTCATTAGACTCCCCTCTGGAAGCGCTTTCACTGCAAGCTGCAGATTCCCTCCTAACAGCAAGCTTTAGGATAGGGTACTGAATTGTAACTTACTTTCGCCTAATAATGCGATTTTGGCAAAGAGAGTATCTCCCGCAGGAAAGCTGCTACCATCAAATGTTAACCCTCATTAGACTCCCCTCTGGAAGCGCTTTCACTGCAAGCTGCAGATTCCCTCCTAACAGCTAGCTTTAGGATAGGGTACTGAATTGTAACTTACTTTCGCCTAATAATGCGATTTTGGAAAAGAGAGTATCTCCCGCAGGGAAGCTGCTACCATCAAATGCTGGCTCTCGTTAGATTCCTGTCTTGAAGCACTTTCACTGCAAGCTGCAGATTCCCTCCTAACAGCAAGCTTTAGGATAGGGTACTGAATTGTAACTTACTTTCGCCTAATAATGCGTTTTTAGCAATAAGAGTATCTCCCGCAGGGAAGCTGCTACCATCAAATGTTTGCCCTCATTAGACTCCCCTCTGGAAGTGCTTTCACTGCAAGCTGCAGATTCCCTCCTAACAGCAAGCTTTAGGATAGGGTACTGAATTGTAACTTACTTTCGCCTAATAATGCGATTTTGGCAAAGAGAGTATCTCCCGCAGGGAACTGCTACCATCAAATGTTTGCCCTCATTAGACTCCCCTCTGGAAGCGCTTTCTCTGCAAGCTGCAGATTCCCTCCTAACAGCAAGCTTTAGGGTAGGGTACTGAATTGTATCTTAACTGCGGCTAATAAGGCGATTTTGGAAAAGAGAGTATCTCCCGCAGGGAAACTGCTACCATCAAATGCTGGCTCTCGTTAGATTCCTCTCTTGAAGCACTTTCACTGCAAGCTGCAGATTCCCTCCTAACAGCTAGCTTTACGATAGGGTACTGAATTGTATCTTAACTGCGGCTAATAAGGTGATTTTGGAAAAGAGAATATCTCCCGCAGGGAAGCTGCTACCATCAAATGTTTGCCCTCATTAGACTCCCCTCTGGAAGCGCTTTCACTGCAAGCTGCAGATTCCCTCCTAACAGCAAGCTTTAGGATAGGGTACTGAATTGTAACTTACTTTCGCCTAATAAGGCGATTTTGGCAAAGAGAGTATCTCCCGCAGGGAAGCTGCTACCATCAAATGTTTGCCCTCATTAGACTCCCCTCTGGAAGCGCTTTCTCTGCAAGCTGCAGATTCCCTCCTAACAGCAAGCTTTAGGATAGGGTACTGAATTGTAACTTACTTTCCCCTAATAACGCGATTTTGCAAAGAGAGTATCTCCCGCAGGGAAGCTGCTACCATCAAATGTTTGCCCTCATTAGACTCCCCTCTGGAAGCGCTTTCACTGCAAGCTGCAGATTCCCTCCTAACAGCAAGCTTTAGGATAGGGTACTGAATTGTAACTTACTTTCGCCTAATAATGCGATTTTAGCAAAGAGAGTATCTCCCGCAGGGAAGCTGCTACCATCAAATGTTTGCCCTCATTAGACTCCCCTCTGGAAGCGCTTTCACTGCAAGCTGCAGATTCCCTCCTAACAGCAAGCTTTAGGATAGGGTACTGAATTGTAACTTACTTTCGCCTAATAATGCGATTTTGGCAAAGAGACTATCTCCCGCAGGGAAGCTGCTACCATCAAATGTTAACCCTCATTAGACTCCCCTCTGGAAGCGCTTTCACTGCAAGCTGCAGATTCCCTCCTAACAGCAAGCTTTAGGATAGGGTACTGAATTGTAACTTACTTTCGCCTAATAATGCGATTTTGGCAAAGAGACTATCTCCCGCAGGGAAGCTGCTACCATCAAATGTTTGCCCTCATTAGACTCCCCTCTGGAAGCGCTTTCACTGCAAGCTGCAGATTCCCTCCTAACAGCAAGCTTTAGGATAGGGTACTGAATTGTAACTTATTTTCGCCTAATAAGGCGATTTTGGCAAAGAGACTATCTCCCGCAGGGAAGCTGCTACCATCAAATGTTTGCCCTCATTAGACTCCCCTCTGGAAGCGCTTTCACGGCAAGCTGCAGATTCCCTCCTAACAGCAAGCTTTAGGATAGGGTACTGAATTGTAACTTACTTTCGCCTAATAAGGCGATTTTGGCAAAGAGAGTATCTCCCGCAGGGAAGCTGCTACCATCAAATGTTTGCCCTCATTAGACTCCCCTCTGGAAGCGCTTTCACTGCAAGCTGCAGATTCCCTCCTAACAGCAAGCTTTAGGATAGGGTACTGAATTGTAACTTACTTTCGCCTAATAATGCGATTTTGGCAAAGAGAGTATCTCCCGCAGAGAAGCTGCTACCATCAAATGTTTGCCCTCATTAGACTCCCCTCTGGAAGCGCTTTCACGGCAAGCTGCAGATTCCCTCCTAACAGCAATCTTTAGGATAGGGTACTGAATTGTATCTTAACTGCGGCTAATAAGGCGATTTTGGAAAAGAGAGTATCTCCCGCAGGGAAACTGCTACCATCAAATGCTGGCTCTCGTTAGATTCCTCTCTTGAAGCACTTTCACTGCAAGCTGCAGATTCCCTCCTAACAGCTAGCTTTACGATAGGGTACTGAATTGTATCTTAACTGCGGCTAATAAGGCGATTGTGTCAAAGAGAGTATCTCCCGCAGGGAAGCTGCTACCATCAAATGTTTGCCGTCATTAGACTCCCCTCTGGAAGCGCTTTCACTGCAAGCTGCAGATTCCCTCCTAACAGCAAGCTTTAGGATAGGGTACTGAATTGTAACTTACTTTCGCCTAATAATGCGATTTTGGAAAAGAGAGTATCTCCCGCAGGAAAGCTGCTACCATCAAATGTTAACTCTCATTAGACTCCCCTCTGGAAGCGCTTTCACTGCAAGCTGCAGATTCCCTCCTAACAGCTAGCTTTAGGATAGGGTACTGAATTGTAACTTACTTTCGCCTAATAATGCGATTTTGGCAAAGAGAGTATCTCCCGCAGGGAAGCTGCTACCATCAAATGCTGGCTCTCGTTAGATTCCTCTCTTGAAGCACTTTCACTGCAAGCTGCAGATTCCCTCCTAACAGCAAGCTTTAGGATAGGGTACTGAATTGTAACTTACTTTCGCCTAATAATGCGTTTTTAGCAAAAAGAGTATCTCCCGCAGGGAAGCTGCTACCATCAAATGTTTGCCCTCATTAGACTCCCCTCTGGAAGCGCTTTCACTGCAAGCTGCAGATTCCCTCCTAACAGCAAGCTTTAGGATAGGGTACTGAATTGTAACTTACTTTCGCCTAATAATGCGATTTTGGCAAAGAGAGTATCTCCCGCAGGGAACTGCTACCATCAAATGTTTGCCCTCATTAGACTCCCCTCTGGAAGCGCTTTCAATGCAAGCTGCAGATTCCCTCCTAACAGCAATCTTTAGGATAGGGTACTGAATTGTATCTTAACTGCGGCTAATAAGGCGATTGTGTCAAAGAGAGTATCTCCCGCAGGGAAGCTGCTACCATCAAATGCTGGCTCTCGTTAGATTCCTCTCTTGAAGCACTTTCACTGCAAGCTGCAGATTCCCTCCTAACAGCTAGCTTTACGATAGGGTACTGAATTGTATCTTAACTGCGGCTAATAAGGTGATTTTGGAAAAGAGAGTATCTCCCGCAGGGAAGCTGCTACCATCAAATGTTTGCCGTCATTAGACTCCCCTCTGGAAGCGCTTTCAGTGCAAGCTGCAGATTCCCTCCTAACAGCAAGCTTTAGGATAGGGTACTGAATTGTAACTTACTTTCGCGTAATAATGCGATTTTGGCAAAGAGAGTATCTCCCGCAGGAAAGCTGCTACCATCAAATGTTTCCCCTCATTGGACTCCCCTCTGGAAGCGCTTTCACTGCAAGCTGCAGATTCCCTCCTAACAGCAAGCTTTAGGATAGGGTACTGAATTGTATCTTACTTTCGCCTAATAATGCGATTTTGGCAAAGAGAGTATCTCCCGCAGGGAAGCTGCTACCATCAAATGTTTGCCCTCGTTAGACTCCCCTCTGGAAGCGCTTTCTCTGCAAGCTGCAGATTCCGTCCTAACAGCAAGCTTTAGGATAGTGTACTGAATTGTAACTTACTTTCGCCTAATAATGCGATTTTGGCAAAGAGAGTATCTCCCGCAGGGAAGCTGCTACCATCAAGTGTTTGCCCTCATTAGACTCCCCTCTGGAAGCGCTTTCACTGCAAGCTGCAGATTCCCTCCTAACAGCAAGCTTTAGGATAGGGTACTGAATTGTATCTTAACTGCGACTAATAAAGCGATTTTGGCAAAGAGACTATCTCCCGCAGGGAAGCTGCTACCATCAAATGTTTGCCCTCATTAGACTCCCCTCTGGAAGCGCTTTCACTGCAAGCTGCAGATTCCCTCCTAACAGCAAGCTTTAGGATAGTGTACTGAATTGTAACATACTTTCGCCTAATAATGCGTTTTTAGCAAAGAGAGTATCTCCCGCAGGGAAGCTGCTACCATCAAATGTTTGCCCTCATTAGACTCCCCTCTGGAAGCGTTTTCACTGCAAGCTGCAGATTCCCTCCTAACAGCAAGCTTTAGGATTGGGTACTGAATTGTATCTTAACTGCGGCTAATAAGGCGATTATGGAAAAGAGAGTATCTCCCGCAGGGAAACTGCTACCATCAAATGCTGGCTCTCGTTAGATTCCTCTCTTGAAGCACTTTCACTGCAAGCTGCAGATTCCCTCCTAACAGCTAGCTTTACGATAGGGTACTGAATTGTATCTTAACTGCGGCTAATAAGGTGATTTTGGCAAAGAGACTATCTCCCGCAGGGAAGCTGCTACCATCAAATGTTTCCCCTCGTTAGACTCCCCTCTGGAAGCGCTTTCTCTGCAAGCTGCAGATTCCGTCCTAACAGCAAGCTTTAGGATAGGGTACTGAATTGTAACTTACTTTCGCCTAATAATGCGATTTTGGCAAAGAGACTATCTCCCGCAGGGAAGCTGCTACCATCAAATGTTTGCCCTCATTAGACTCCCCTCTGCAAGCGCTTTCACTGCAAGCTGCAGATTCCCTCCTAGCAGCAAGCTTTAGGATAGGGTACTGAATTGTATCTTAACTGCGACTAATAAGGTGATTTTGGCAAAGAGAGTATCTCCCGCAGGGAAACTGCTACCATCAAATGTTTGCCCTCGTTAGACTCCCCTCTGGAAGCGCTTTCACGGCAAGCTGCAGATTCCCTCCTAACAGCAAGCTTTAGGATAGGGTACTGAATTGTATCTTAACAGCGGCTAATAAGGCGATTGTGTCAAAGAGAGTATCTCCCGCAGGGAAGCTGCTACCATCAAATGCTGTCTCGCGTTAGATTCCTCTCTTGAAGCACTTTCACTGCAAGCTGCAGATTCCCTCCTAACAGCTAGCTTTACGATAGGGTACTGAATTGTATCTTAACTGCGGCTACTAAGGTGATTTTGGCAAAGAGAGTATCTCCCGCAGGGAAGCTGCTACCATCAAATGTTTGCCCTCATTAGACTCCCCTCTGGAAGCGCTTTCACGGCAAGCTGCAGATTCCCTCCTAACAGCAAGCTTTAGGATAGGGTACTGAATTGTAACTTACTTTCGCCTAATAATGCGATTTTGGCAAAGAGAGTATCTCCCGCAGGGAAGCTGCTACCATCAAATGTTTGCCCTCATTAGACTCCCCTCTGGAAGCGCTTTCACTGCAAGCTGCAGATTCCCTCCTAACAGCAAGCTTTAGGATAGGGTACTGAATTGTAACTTACTTTCGCCTAATAATGCGATTTTGGCAAAGAGAGTATCTCCCGCAGGGAAGCTGCTACCATCAAGTGTTTGCCCTCATTAGACTCCCCTCTGGAAGCGCTTTCACTGCAAGCTGCAGATTCCCTCCTAACAGCAAGCTTTAGGATAGGGTACTGAATTGTATCTTAACTGCGACTTATAAGGTGATTTTGGCAAAGAGAGTATCTCCCGCAGGGAAGCTGCTACCATCAAATGTTTGCCCTCATTAGACTCCCCTCTGGAAGCGCTTTCACTGCAAGCTGCAGATTCCCTCCTAACAGCAAGCTTTAGGATAGGGTACTGAATTGTAACTTACTTTCGCCTAATAATGCGTTTTTAGCAAAGAGAGTATCTCCCGCAGGGAAGCTGCTACCATCAAATGTTTGCCCTCATTAGACTCCCCTCTGGAAGCGCTTTCTCTGCAAGCTGCAGATTCCCTCCTAACAGCAAGCTTTAGGATAGGGTACTGAATTGTAACTTACTTTCGCCTAATAATGCGATTTTGGCAAAGAGACTATCTCCCGCAGGGAAGCTGCTACCATCAAATGTTTGCCCTCATTAGACTCCCCTCTGGAAGCGCTTTCACTGCAAGCTGCAGATTCCCTCCTAACAGCAAGCTTTAGGATAGGGTACTGAATTGTAACTTACTTTCGCCAAATAATGCGATTTTGGCAAAGAGAGTATCTCCCGCAGGGAAGCTGCTACCATCAAATGTTTGCCCTCATTAGACTCCCCTCTGGAAGCGCTTTCACGGCAAGCTGCAGATTCCCTCCTAACAGCAAGCTTTAGGATAGGGTACTGAATTGTAACTTACTTTCGCCTAATAATGCGATTTTGGCAAAGAGAGTATCTCCCGCAGGGAAGCTGCTACCATCAAGTGTTTGCCCTCATTAGACTCCCCTCTGGAAGCGCTTTCACGGCAAGCTGCAGATTCCCTCCTAACAGCAAGCTTTAGGATAGGGTACTGAATTGTAACTTACTTTCGCTTAATAATGCGATTTTGGCAAAGAGAGTATCTCCCGCAGGGAAGCTGCTACCATCAAATGTTTGCCCTCATTAGACTCCCCTCTGGAAGCGCTTTCACGGCAAGCTGCAGATTCCCTCCTAACAGCAAGCTTTAGGATAGGGTACTGAATTGTAACTTACTTTCGCCTAATAATGCGATTTTGGCAAAGAGAGTATCTCCCGCAGGGAAGCTGCTACCATCAAATGTTTGCCCTCATTAGACTCCCCTCTGGAAGCGCTTTCACGGCAAGCTGCAGATTCCCTCCTAACAGCAAGCTTTAGGATAGGGTACTGAATTGTAACTTACTTTCGCCTAATAAGGCGATTTTGGCAAAGAGAGTATCTCCCGCAGGGAAGCTGCTACCATCAAATGCTGGCTCTCGTTAGATTCCTGTCTTGAAGCACTTTCACTGCAAGCTGCAGATTCCCTCCTAACAGCAAGCTTTAGGATAGGGTACTGAATTGTAACTTACTTTCGCCTAATAATGCGTTTTTAGCAAAGAGAGTATCTCCCGCAGGGAAGCTGCTACCATCAAATGTTTGCCCTCATTAGACTCCCCTCTGGAAGCGCTTTCACTGCAAGCTGCAGATTCCCTCCTAACAGCAAGCTTTAGGATAGGGTACTGAATTGTAACTTACTTTCGCCTAATAATGCGATTTTGGCAAAGAGACTATCTCCCGCAGGGAACTGCTACCATCAAATGTTTGCCCTCATTAGACTCCCCTCTGGAAGCGCTTTCTCTGCAAGCTGCAGATTCCCTCCTAACAGCAAGCTTTAGGATAGGGTACTGAATTGTATCTTAACTGCGGCTAATAAGGCGATTATGGAAAAGAGAGTATCTCTCGCAGGGAAACTGCTACCATCAAATGCTGGCTCTCGTTAGATTCCTCTCTTGAAGCACTTTCACTGCAAGCTGCAGATTCCCTCCTAACAGCTAGCTTTACGATAGGGTACTGAATTGTATCTTAACTGCGGCTAATAAGGTGATTTTGGCAAAGACACTATCTCCCGCAGGGAAGCTGCTACCATCAAATGTTTCCCCTCATTGGACTCACCTCTGGAAGCGCTTTCACTGCAAGCTGCAGATTCCCTCCTAACAGCAAGCTTTAGGATAGTGTACTGAATTGTAACTTAAAAGCTGCTAAAAATGCGATTATAGCAAAGAGAGTATCTCCCGCAGGGAAGCTGCTACCATCAAATGTTTGCCCTCGTTAGACTCCCCTCTGGAAGCGCTTTCTCTGCAAGCTGCAGATTCCGTCCTAACAGCAAGCTTTAGGATAGGGTACTGAATTGTAACTTACTTTCGCCTAATAATGCGATTTTGGCAAAGAGAGTATCTCCCGCAGGGAAGCTGCTACCATCAAATGTTTGCCCTCATTAGACTCCCCTCTGGAAGCGCTTTCACTGCAAGCTGCAGATTCCCTCCTAGCAGCAAGCTTTAGGATAGGGTACTGAATTGTATCTTAACTGCGACTAATAAGGTGATTTTGGCAAAGAGAGTATCTCCCGCAGGGAAACTGCTACCATCAAATGTTTGCCCTCGTTAGACTCCCCTCTGGAAGCGCTTTCTCTGCAAGCTGCAGATTCCCTCCTAACAGCAAGCTTTAGGATAGGGTACTGAATTGTATCTTAACTGCGGCTAATAAGGCGATTGTGTCAAAGAGAGTATCTCCCGCAGGGAAGCTGCTACCATCAAATGCTGGCTCGCGTTAGATTCCTCTCTTGAAGCACTTTCACTGCAAGCTGCAGATTCCCTCCTAACAGCTAGCTTTACGATAGGGTACTGAATTGTATCTTAACTGCGGCTACTAAGGTGATTTTGGCAAAGAGAGTATCTCCCGCAGGGAAGCTGCTACCATCAAATGTTTGCCCTCATTAGACTCCCCTCTGGAAGCGCTTTCACTGCAAGCGGCAGATTCCCTCCTAACAGCAAGCTTTAGGATAGGGTACTGAATTGTAACTTACTTTCGCCTAATAATGCGATTTTGGCAAAGAGAGTATCTCCCGCAGGGAAGCTGCTACCATCAAATCTTTGCCCTCATTAGACTCCCCTCTGGAAGCGCTTTCACTGCAAGCTGCAGATTCCCTCCTAACAGCAAGCTTTAGGATAGGGTACTGAATTGTAACTTACTTTCGCCTAATAATGCGATTTTGGCAAAGAGAGTATCTCCCGCAGGGAAGCTGCTACCATCAAGTGTTTGCCCTCATTAGACTCCCCTCTGGAAGCGCTTTCACTGCAAGCTGCAGATTCCCTCCTAACAGCAAGCTTTAGGATAGGGTACTGAATTGTATCTTAACTGCGACTAATAAGGTGATTTTGGCAAAGAGAGTTTCTCCCGCAGGGAAGCTGCTACCATCAAATGTTTGCCCTCATTAGACTCCCCTCTGGAAGCGCTTTCACTGCAAGCTGCAGATTCCCTCCTAACAGCAAGCTTTAGGATAGGGTACTGAATTGTAACTTACTTTCGCCTAATAATGCGATTTTGGCAAAGAGAGTATCTCCCGCAGGGAAGCTGCTACCATCAAATGTTTGCCCTCATTAGACTCCCCTCTGGAAGCGCTTTCACGGCAAGCTGCAGATTCCCTCCTAACAGCAAGCTTTAGGATAGGGTACTGAATTGTAACTTACTTTCGCCTAATAATGCGATTTTGGCAAAGAGAGTATCTCCCGCAGGGAAGCTGCTACCATCAAATGTTTGCCCTCATTAGACTCCCCTCTGGAAGCGCTTTCACGGCAAGCTGCAGATTCCCTCCTAACAGCAAGCTTTAGGATAGGGTACTGAATTGTAACTTACTTTCGCTTAATAATGCGATTTTGGCAAAGAGAGTATCTCCCGCAGGGAAGCTGCTACCATCAAATGTTTGCCCTCATTAGACTCCCCTCTGGAAGCGCTTTCACGGCAAGCTGCAGATTCCCTCCTAACAGCAAGCTTTAGGATAGGGTACTGAATTGTAACTTACTTTCGCCTAATAATGCGATTTTGGCAAAGAGAGTATCTCCCGCAGGGAAGCTGCTACCATCAAATGTTTGCCCTCATTAGACTCCCCTCTGGAAGCGCTTTCACGGCAAGCTGCAGATTCCCTCCTAACAGCAAGCTTTAGGATAGGGTACTGAATTGTAACTTACTTTCGCCTAATAATGCGATTTTGGAAAAGAGACTATCTCCCGCAGGGAAGCTGCTACCATCAAATGTTTGCCCTCATTAGACTCCCCTCTGGAAGCGCTTTCACGGCAAGCTGCAGATTCCCTCCTAACAGCAAGCTTTAGGATAGGGTACTGAATTGTAACTTACTTTCGCCTAATAATGCGATTTTGGCAAAGAGAGTATCTCCCGCAGGGAAGCTGCTACCATCAAATGTTTGCCCTCATTAGACTCCCCTCTGGAAGCGCTTTCACTGCAAGCTGCAGATTCCCTCCTAACAGCAAGCTTTAGGATAGGGTACTGAATTGTAACTTACTTTCGCCTAATAATGCGATTTTGGCAAAGAGAGTATCTCCCGCAGGGAAGCTGCTACCATCAAATGTTTGCCCTCATTAGACTCCCCTCTGGAAGCGCTTTCACTGCAAGCTGCAGATTCCCTCCTAACAGCAAGCTTTAGGATAGGGTACTGAATTGTAACTTACTTTCGCCTAATAATGCGATTTTGGCAAAGAGAGTATCTCCCGCAGGGAAGCTGCTACCATCAAATGTTTGCCCTCATTAGACTCCCCTCTGGAAGCGCTTTCACTGCAAGCTGCAGATTCCCTCCTAACAGCAAGCTTTAGGATAGGGTACTGAATTGTAACTTACTTTCGCCTAATAATGCGATTTTGGCAAAGAGAGTATCTCCCGCAGGGAAGCTGCTACCATCAAATGTTTGCCCTCATTAGACTCCCCTCTGGAAGCGCTTTCTCTGCAAGCTGCAGATTCCCTCCTAACAGCAAGCTTTAGGATAGGGTACTGAATTGTAACTTACTTTCGCCTAATAATGCGATTTTGGCAAAGAGAGTATCTCCCGCAGGGAAGCTGCTACCATCAAATGTTTGCCCTCATTAGACTCCCCTCTGGAAGCACTTTCACGGCAAGCTGCAGATTCCCTCCTAACAGCAAGCTTTAGGATAGGGTACTGAATTGTAACTTACTTTCGCTTAATAATGCGATTTTGGCAAAGAGAGTATCTCCCGCAGGGAAGCTGCTACCATCAAATGTTTGCCCTCATTAGACTCCCCTCTGGAAGCGCTTTCACGGCAAGCTGCAGATTCCCTCCTAACAGCAAGCTTTAGGATAGGGTACTGAATTGTAACTTACTTTCGCCTAATAATGCGATTTTGGCAAAGAGAGTATCTCCCGCAGGGAAGCTGCTACCATCAAATGTTTGCCCTCATTAGACTCCCCTCTGGAAGCGCTTTCACTGCAAGCTGCAGATTCCCTCCTAACAGCAAGCTTTAGGATAGGGTACTGAATTGTAACTTACTTTCGCCTAATAATGCGATTTTGGAAAAGAGAGTATCTCCCGCAGGAAAGCTGCTACCATCAAATGTTAACTCTCATTAGACTCCCCTCTGGAAGTGCTTTCACTGCAAGCTGCAGATTCCCTCCTAACAGCAAGCTTTAGGATAGGGTACTGAATTGTAACTTACTTTCGCCTAATAATGCGATTTTGGCAAAGAGAGTATCTCCCGCAGGGAAGCTGCTACCATCAAATGCTGGCTCTCGTTAGATTCCTCTCTTGAAGCACTTTCACTGCAAGCTGCAGATTCCCTCCTAACAGCAAGCTTTAGGATAGGGTACTGAATTGTAACTTACTTTCGCCTAATAATGCGTTTTTAGCAAAAAGAGTATCTCCCGCAGGGAAGCTGCTACCATCAAATGTTTGCCCTCATTAGACTCCCCTCTGGAAGCGCTTTCACTGCAAGCTGCAGATTCCCTCCTAACAGCAAGCTTTAGGATAGGGTACTGAATTGTAACTTACTTTCGCCTAATAATGCGATTTTGGCAAAGAGAGTATCTCCCGCAGGGAAACTGCTACCATCAAATGCTGGCTCTTGTTAGATTCCTCTCTTGAAGCACTTTCACTGCAAGCTGCAGATTCCCTCCTAACAGCTAGCTTTACGATAGGGTACTGAATTGTATCTTAACTGCGGCTAATAAGGTGATTTTGGAAAAGAGAGTATCTCCCGCAGGGAAGCTGCTACCATCAAATGTTTGCCGTCATTAGACTCCCCTCTGGAAGCGCTTTCAGTGCAAGCTGCAGATTCCCTCCTAACAGCAAGCTTTAGGATAGGGTACTGAATTGTAACTTACTTTCGCGTAATAATGCGATTTTGGCAAAGAGAGTATCTCCCGCAGGAAAGCTGCTACCATCAAATGTTTCCCCTCATTGGACTCCCCTCTAGAAGCGCTTTCACTGCAAGCTGCAGATTCCCTCCTAACAGCAAGCTTTAGGATAGGGTACTGAATTGTAACTTACTTTCGCCTAATAATGCGATTTTGGCAAAGAGAGTATCTCCCGCAGGAAAGCTGCTACCATCAAATGTTTGCCCTCGTTAGACTCCCCTCTGGAAGCGCTTTCTCTGCAAGCTGCAGATTCCGTCCTAACAGCAAGCTTTAGGATAGTGTACTGAATTATAACTTACTTTCGAGTAATAATGCGATTTTGGCAAAGAGAGTATCTCCCGCAGGGAAGCTGCTACCATCAAGTGTTTGCCCTCATTAGACTCCCCTCTGGAAGCGCTTTCACTGCAAGCTGCAGATTCCCTCCTAACAGCAAGCTTTAGGATAGGGTACTGAATTGTAACTTACTTTCGCCTAATAATGCGATTTTGGCAAAGAGAGTATCTCCCGCAGGAAAGCTGCTACCATCAAATGTTAACCCTCATTAGACTCCCCTCTGGAAGCGCTTTCACTGCAAGCTGCAGATTCCCTCCTAACAGCTAGCTTTAGGATAGGGTACTGAATTGTAACTTACTTTCGCCTAATAATGCGATTTTGGAAAAGAGAGTATCTCCCGCAGGGAAGCTGCTACCATCAAATGCTGGCTCTCGTTAGATTCCTGTCTTGAAGCACTTTCACTGCAAGCTGCAGATTCCCTCCTAACAGCAAGCTTTAGGATAGGGTACTGAATTGTAACTTACTTTCGCCTAATAATGCGTTTTTAGCAATAAGAGTATCTCCCGCAGGGAAGCTGCTACCATCAAATGTTTGCCCTCATTAGACTCCCCTCTGGAAGTGCTTTCACTGCAAGCTGCAGATTCCCTCCTAACAGCAAGCTTTAGGATAGGGTACTGAATTGTAACTTACTTTCGCCTAATAATGCGATTTTGGCAAAGAGAGTATCTCCCGCAGGGAACTGCTACCATCAAATGTTTGCCCTCATTAGACTCCCCTCTGGAAGCGCTTTCTCTGCAAGCTGCAGATTCCCTCCTAACAGCAAGCTTTAGGGTAGGGTACTGAATTGTATCTTAACTGCGGCTAATAAGGCGATTTTGGAAAAGAGAGTATCTCCCGCAGGGAAACTGCTACCATCAAATGCTGGCTCTCGTTAGATTCCTCTCTTGAAGCACTTTCACTGCAAGCTGCAGATTCCCTCCTAACAGCTAGCTTTACGATAGGGTACTGAATTGTATCTTAACTGCGGCTAATAAGGTGATTTTGGAAAAGAGAATATCTCCCGCAGGGAAGCTGCTACCATCAAATGTTTGCCCTCATTAGACTCCCCTCTGGAAGCGCTTTCACTGCAAGCTGCAGATTCCCTCCTAACAGCAAGCTTTAGGATAGGGTACTGAATTGTAACTTACTTTCGCCTAATAAGGCGATTTTGGCAAAGAGAGTATCTCCCGCAGGGAAGCTGCTACCATCAAATGTTTGCCCTCATTAGACTCCCCTCTGGAAGCGCTTTCTCTGCAAGCTGCAGATTCCCTCCTAACAGCAAGCTTTAGGATAGGGTACTGAATTGTAACTTACTTTCCCCTAATAACGCGATTTTGCAAAGAGAGTATCTCCCGCAGGGAAGCTGCTACCATCAAATGTTTGCCCTCATTAGACTCCCCTCTGGAAGCGCTTTCACTGCAAGCTGCAGATTCCCTCCTAACAGCAAGCTTTAGGATAGGGTACTGAATTGTAACTTACTTTCGCCTAATAATGCGATTTTAGCAAAGAGAGTATCTCCCGCAGGGAAGCTGCTACCATCAAATGTTTGCCCTCATTAGACTCCCCTCTGGAAGCGCTTTCACTGCAAGCTGCAGATTCCCTCCTAACAGCAAGCTTTAGGATAGGGTACTGAATTGTAACTTACTTTCGCCTAATAATGCGATTTTGGCAAAGAGACTATCTCCCGCAGGGAAGCTGCTACCATCAAATGTTAACCCTCATTAGACTCCCCTCTGGAAGCGCTTTCACTGCAAGCTGCAGATTCCCTCCTAACAGCAAGCTTTAGGATAGGGTACTGAATTGTAACTTACTTTCGCCTAATAATGCGATTTTGGCAAAGAGACTATCTCCCGCAGGGAAGCTGCTACCATCAAATGTTTGCCCTCATTAGACTCCCCTCTGGAAGCGCTTTCACTGCAAGCTGCAGATTCCCTCCTAACAGCAAGCTTTAGGATAGGGTACTGAATTGTAACTTATTTTCGCCTAATAATGCGATTTTGGCAAAGAGACTATCTCCCGCAGGGAAGCTGCTACCATCAAATGTTTGCCCTCATTAGACTCCCCTCTGGAAGCGCTTTCACGGCAAGCTGCAGATTCCCTCCTAACAGCAAGCTTTAGGATAGGGTACTGAATTGTAACTTACTTTCGCCTAATAATGCGATTTTGGCAAAGAGAGTATCTCCCGCAGGGAAGCTGCTACCATCAAATGTTTGCCCTCATTAGACTCCCCTCTGGAAGCGCTTTCACTGCAAGCTGCAGATTCCCTCCTAACAGCAAGCTTTAGGATAGGGTACTGAATTGTAACTTACTTTCGCCTAATAATGCGATTTTGGCAAAGAGAGTATCTCCCGCAGAGAAGCTGCTACCATCAAATGTTTGCCCTCATTAGACTCCCCTCTGGAAGCGCTTTCACTGCAAGCTGCAGATTCCCTCCTAACAGCAAGCTTTAGGATAGGGTACTGAATTGTATCTTAACTGCGGCTAATAAGGCGATTTTGGAAAAGAGAGTATCTCCCGCAGGGAAACTGCTACCATCAAATGCTGGCTCTCGTTAGATTCCTCTCTTGAAGCACTTTCACTGCAAGCTGCAGATTCCCTCCTAACAGCTAGCTTTACGATAGGGTACTGAATTGTATCTTAACTGCGGCTAATAAGGCGATTGTGTCAAAGAGAGTATCTCCCGCAGGGAAGCTGCTACCATCAAATGTTTGCCGTCATTAGACTCCCCTCTGGAAGCGCTTTCACTGCAAGCTGCAGATTCCCTCCTAACAGCAAGCTTTAGGATAGGGTACTGAATTGTAACTTACTTTCGCCTAATAATGCGATTTTGGAAAAGAGAGTATCTCCCGCAGGAAAGCTGCTACCATCAAATGTTAACTCTCATTAGACTCCCCTCTGGAAGCGCTTTCACTGCAAGCTGCAGATTCCCTCCTAACAGCTAGCTTTAGGATAGGGTACTGAATTGTAACTTACTTTCGCCTAATAATGCGATTTTGGCAAAGAGAGTATCTCCCGCAGGGAAGCTGCTACCATCAAATGCTGGCTCTCGTTAGATTCCTCTCTTGAAGCACTTTCACTGCAAGCTGCAGATTCCCTCCTAACAGCAAGCTTTAGGATAGGGTACTGAATTGTAACTTACTTTCGCCTAATAATGCGTTTATAGCAAAAAGAGTATCTCCCGCAGGGAAGCTGCTACCATCAAATGTTTGCCCTCATTAGACTCCCCTCTGGAAGCGCTTTCACGGCAAGCTGCAGATTCCCTCCTAACAGCAAGCTTTAGGATAGGGTACTGAATTGTAACTTACTTTCGCCTAATAATGCGATTTTGGCAAAGAGAGTATCTCCCGCAGGGAACTGCTACCATCAAATGTTTGCCCTCATTAGACTCCCCTCTGGAAGCGCTTTCAATGCAAGCTGCAGATTCCCTCCTAACAGCAATCTTTAGGATAGGGTACTGAATTGTATCTTAACTGCGGCTAATAAGGCGATTGTGTCAAAGAGAGTATCTCCCGCAGGGAAGCTGCTACCATCAAATGCTGGCTCTCGTTAGATTCCTCTCTTGAAGCACTTTCACTGCAAGCTGCAGATTCCCTCCTAACAGCTAGCTTTACGATAGGGTACTGAATTGTATCTTAACTGCGGCTAATAAGGTGATTTTGGAAAAGAGAGTATCTCCCGCAGGGAAGCTGCTACCATCAAATGTTTGCCGTCATTAGACTCCCCTCTGGAAGCGCTTTCAGTGCAAGCTGCAGATTCCCTCCTAACAGCAAGCTTTAGGATAGGGTACTGAATTGTAACTTACTTTCGCGTAATAATGCGATTTTGGCAAAGAGAGTATCTCCCGCAGGAAAGCTGCTACCATCAAATGTTTCCCCTCATTGGACTCCCCTCTGGAAGCGCTTTCACTGCAAGCTGCAGATTCCCTCCTAACAGCAAGCTTTAGGATAGGGTACTGAATTGTATCTTACTTTCGCCTAATAATGCGATTTTGGCAAAGAGAGTATCTCCCGCAGGGAAGCTGCTACCATCAAATGTTTGCCCTCGTTAGACTCCCCTCTGGAAGCGCTTTCTCTGCAAGCTGCAGATTCCGTCCTAACAGCAAGCTTTAGGATAGTGTACTGAATTGTAACTTACTTTCGCCTAATAATGCGATTTTGGCAAAGAGAGTATCTCCCGCAGGGAAGCTGCTACCATCAAGTGTTTGCCCTCATTAGACTCCCCTCTGGAAGCGCTTTCACTGCAAGCTGCAGATTCCCTCCTAACAGCAAGCTTTAGGATAGGGTACTGAATTGTATCTTAACTGCGACTAATAAAGCGATTTTGGCAAAGAGACTATCTCCCGCAGGGAAGCTGCTACCATCAAATGTTTGCCCTCATTAGACTCCCCTCTGGAAGCGCTTTCACTGCAAGCTGCAGATTCCCTCCTAACAGCAAGCTTTAGGATAGTGTACTGAATTGTAACATACTTTCGCCTAATAATGCGTTTTTAGCAAAGAGAGTATCTCCCGCAGGGAAGCTGCTACCATCAAATGTTTGCCCTCATTAGACTCCCCTCTGGAAGCGTTTTCACTGCAAGCTGCAGATTCCCTCCTAACAGCAAGCTTTAGGATAGTGTACTGAATTGTAACATACTTTCGCCTAATAATGCGTTTTTAGCAAAGAGAGTATCTCCCGCAGGGAAGCTGCTACCATCAAATGTTTGCCCTCATTAGACTCCCCTCTGGAAGCGTTTTCACTGCAAGCTGCAGATTCCCTCCTAACAGCAAGCTTTAGGATAGGGTACTGAATTGTAGCTTACTTTCGCCTAATAATGCGTTTGTAACAAAGAGAGTATCTCCCGCAGGGAAGCTGCTACCATCAAATGCTGGCTCTCGTTAGATTCCTCTCTTGAAGCACTTTCACTGCAAGCTGCAGATTCCCTCCTAACAGCTAGCTTTACGATAGGGTACTGAATTGTATCTTAACTGCGGCTAATAAGGTGATTTTGGAAAAGAGAGTATCTCCCGCAGGGAAGCTGCTACCATCAAATGTTTGCCGTCATTAGACTCCCCTCTGGAAGCGCTTTCAGTGCAAGCTGCAGATTCCCTCCTAACAGCAAGCTTTAGGATAGGGTACTGAATTGTAACTTACTTTCGCGTAATAATGCGATTTTGGCAAAGAGAGTATCTCCCGCAGGAAAGCTGCTACCATCAAATGTTTCCCCTCATTGGACTCCCCTCTGGAAGCGCTTTCACTGCAAGCTGCAGATTCCCTCCTAACAGCAAGCTTTAGGATAGGGTACTGAATTGTATCTTACTTTCGCCTAATAATGCGATTTTGGCAAAGAGAGTATCTCCCGCAGGGAAGCTGCTACCATCAAATGTTTGCCCTCGTTAGACTCCCCTCTGGAAGCGCTTTCTCTGCAAGCTGCAGATTCCGTCCTAACAGCAAGCTTTAGGATAGTGTACTGAATTGTAACTTACTTTCGCCTAATAATGCGATTTTGGCAAAGAGAGTATCTCCCGCAGGGAAGCTGCTACCATCAAGTGTTTGCCCTCATTAGACTCCCCTCTGGAAGCGCTTTCACTGCAAGCTGCAGATTCCCTCCTAACAGCAAGCTTTAGGATAGGGTACTGAATTGTATCTTAACAGCGACTAATAAAGCGATTTTGGCAAAGAGACTATCTCCCGCAGGGAAGCTGCTACCATCAAATGTTTGCCCTCATTAGACTCCCCTCTGGAAGCGCTTTCACTGCAAGCTGCAGATTCCCTCCTAACAGCAAGCTTTAGGATAGTGTACTGAATTGTAACATACTTTCGCCTAATAATGCGTTTTTAGCAAAGAGAGTATCTCCCGCAGGGAAGCTGCTACCATCAAATGTTTGCCCTCATTAGACTCCCCTCTGGAAGCGTTTTCACTGCAAGCTGCAGATTCCCTCCTAACAGCAAGCTTTAGGATAGGGTACTGAATTGTAGCTTACTTTCGCCTAATAATGCGTTTGTAACAAAGAGAGTATCTCCCGCAGGGAAGCTGCTACCATCAAATGTTTGCCCTCGTTAGACTCCCCTCTGGAAGCGCTTTCTCTGCAAGCTGCAGATTCCGTCCTAATAGCAAGCTTTAGGATAGTGTACTGAATTGTAACTTACTTTCGCCTAATAATGCGATTTTGGCAAAGAGAGTATCTCCCGCAGGGAAGCTGCTACCATCAAGTGTTTGCCCTCATTAGACTCCCCTCTGGAAGCGCTTTCACTGCAAGCTGCAGATTCCCTCCTAACAGCAAGCTTTAGGATAGGGTACTGAATTGTAACTTACTTTCGCCTAATAATGCGATTTTGGAAAAGAGAGTATCTCCCGCAGGAAAGCTGCTACCATCAAATGTTAACCCTCATTAGACTCCCCTCTGGAAGCGCTTTCACTGCAAGCTGCAGATTCCCTCCTAACAGCTAGCTTTAGGATAGGGTACTGAATTGTAACTTACTTTCACCTAATAATGCGATTTTGGAAAAGAGAGTATCTCCCGCAGGGAAGCTGCTACCATCAAATGCTGGCTCTCGTTAGATTCCTGTCTTGAAGCACTTTCACTGCAAGCTGCAGATTCCCTCCTAACAGCAAGCTTTAGGATAGGGTACTGAATTGTAACTTACTTTCGCCTAATAATACGTTTTTAGCAAAGAGAGTATCTCCCGCAGGGAAGCTGCTACCATCAAATGTTTGCCCTCATTAGACTCCCCTCTGGAAGCGCTTTCACTGCAAGCTGCAGATTCCCTCCTAACAGCAAGCTTTAGGATAGGGTACTGAATTGTAACTTACTTTCGCCTAATAATGCGATTTTGGCAAAGAGACTATCTCCCGCAGGGAACTGCTACCATCAAATGTTTGCCCTCATTAGACTCCCCTCTGGAAGCGCTTTCTCTGCAAGCTGCAGATTCCCTCCTAACAGCAAGCTTTAGGATTGGGTACTGAATTGTATCTTAACTGCGGCTAATAAGGCGATTATGGAAAAGAGAGTATCTCCCGCAGGGAAACTGCTACCATCAAATGCTGGCTCTCGTTAGATTCCTCTCTTGAAGCACTTTCACTGCAAGCTGCAGATTCCCTCCTAACAGCTAGCTTTACGATAGGGTACTGAATTGTATCTTAACTGCGGCTAATAAGGTGATTTTGGCAAAGAGACTATCTCCCGCAGGGAAGCTGCTACCATCAAATGTTTCCCCTCGTTAGACTCCCCTCTGGAAGCGCTTTCTCTGCAAGCTGCAGATTCCGTCCTAACAGCAAGCTTTAGGATAGGGTACTGAATTGTAACTTACTTTCGCCTAATAATGCGATTTTGGCAAAGAGAGTATCTCCCGCAGGGAAGCTGCTACCATCAAATGTTTGCCCTCATTAGACTCCCCTCTGGAAGCGCTTTCACTGCAAGCTGCAGATTCCCTCCTAACAGCAAGCTTTAGGATAGGGTACTGAATTGTATCTTAACTGCGACTAATAAGGTGATTTTGGCAAAGAGAGTATCTCCCGCAGGGAAACTGCTACCATCAAATGTTTGCCCTCGTTAGACTCCCCTCTGGAAGCGCTTTCACGGCAAGCTGCAGATTCCCTCCTAACAGCAAGCTTTAGGATAGGGTACTGAATTGTATCTTAACTGCGGCTAATAAGGCGATTGTGTCAAAGAGAGTATCTCCCGCAGGGAAGCTGCTACCATCAAATGCTGTCTCGCGTTAGATTCCTCTCTTGAAGCACTTTCACTGCAAGCTGCAGATTCCCTCCTAACAGCTAGCTTTACGATAGGGTACTGAATTGTATCTTAACTGCGGCTACTAAGGTGATTTTGGCAAAGAGAGTATCTCCCGCAGGGAAGCTGCTACCATCAAATGTTTGCCCTCATTAGACTCCCCTCTGGAAGCGCTTTCACGGCAAGCTGCAGATTCCCTCCTAACAGCAAGCTTTAGGATAGGGTACTGAATTGTAACTTACTTTCGCCTAATAATGCGATTTTGGCAAAGAGAGTATCTCCCGCAGGGAAGCTGCTACCATCAAATGTTTGCCCTCATTAGACTCCCCTCTGGAAGCGCTTTCACTGCAAGCTGCAGATTCCCTCCTAACAGCAAGCTTTAGGATAGGGTACTGAATTGTAACTTACTTTCGCCTAATAATGCGATTTTGGCAAAGAGAGTATCTCCCGCAGGGAAGCTGCTACCATCAAGTGTTTGCCCTCATTAGACTCCCCTCTGGAAGCGCTTTCACTGCAAGCTGCAGATTCCCTCCTAACAGCAAGCTTTAGGATAGGGTACTGAATTGTATCTTAACTGCGACTTATAAGGTGATTTTGGCAAAGAGAGTATCTCCCGCAGGGAAGCTGCTACCATCAAATGTTTGCCCTCATTAGACTCCCCTCTGGAAGCGCTTTCACTGCAAGCTGCAGATTCCCTCCTAACAGCAAGCTTTAGGATAGGGTACTGAATTGTAACTTACTTTCGCCTAATAATGCGTTTTTAGCAAAGAGAGTATCTCCCGCAGGGAAGCTGCTACCATCAAATGTTTGCCCTCATTAGACTCCCCTCTGGAAGCGCTTTCTCTGCAAGCTGCAGATTCCCTCCTAACAGCAAGCTTTAGGATAGGGTACTGAATTGTAACTTACTTTCGCCTAATAATGCGATTTTGGCAAAGAGACTATCTCCCGCAGGGAAGCTGCTACCATCAAATGTTTGCCCTCATTAGACTCCCCTCTGGAAGCGCTTTCACTGCAAGCTGCAGATTCCCTCCTAACAGCAAGCTTTAGGATAGGGTACTGAATTGTAACTTACTTTCGCCAAATAATGCGATTTTGGCAAAGAGACTATCTCCCGCAGGGAAGCTGCTACCATCAAATGTTTGCCCTCATTAGACTCCCCTCTGGAAGCGCTTTCACGGCAAGCTGCAGATTCCCTCCTAACAGCAAGCTTTAGGATAGGGTACTGAATTGTAACTTACTTTCGCCTAATAATGCGATTTTGGCAAAGAGAGTATCTCCCGCAGGGAAGCTGCTACCATCAAATGTTTGCCCTCATTAGACTCCCCTCTGGAAGCGCTTTCACGGCAAGCTGCAGATTCCCTCCTAACAGCAAGCTTTAGGATAGGGTACTGAATTGTAACTTACTTTCGCTTAATAATGCGATTTTGGCAAAGAGAGTATCTCCCGCAGGGAAGCTGCTACCATCAAATGTTTGCCCTCATTAGACTCCCCTCTGGAAGCGCTTTCACGGCAAGCTGCAGATTCCCTCCTAACAGCAAGCTTTAGGATAGGGTACTGAATTGTAACTTACTTTCGCCTAATAATGCGATTTTGGCAAAGAGAGTATCTCCCGCAGGGAAGCTGCTACCATCAAATGTTTGCCCTCATTAGACTCCCCTCTGGAAGCGCTTTCACGGCAAGCTGCAGATTCCCTCCTAACAGCAAGCTTTAGGATAGGGTACTGAATTGTAACTTACTTTCGCCTAATAATGCGATTTTGGAAAAGAGACTATCTCCCGCAGGGAAGCTGCTACCATCAAATGTTTGCCCTCATTAGACTCCCCTCTGGAAGCGCTTTCACGGCAAGCTGCAGATTCCCTCCTAACAGCAAGCTTTAGGATAGGGTACTGAATTGTAACTTACTTTCGCCTAATAATGCGATTTTGGCAAAGAGAGTATCTCCCGCAGGGAAGCTGCTACCATCAAATGTTTGCCCTCATTAGACTCCCCTCTGGAAGCGCTTTCACTGCAAGCTGCAGATTCCCTCCTAACAGCAAGCTTTAGGATAGGGTACTGAATTGTAACTTACTTTCGCCTAATAATGCGATTTTGGCAAAGAGAGTATCTCCCGCAGGGAAGCTGCTACCATCAAATGTTTGCCCTCATTAGACTCCCCTCTGGAAGCGCTTTCACTGCAAGCTGCAGATTCCCTCCTAACAGCAAGCTTTAGGATAGGGTACTGAATTGTAACTTACTTTCGCCTAATAATGCGATTTTGGCAAAGAGAGTATCTCCCGCAGGGAAGCTGCTACCATCAAATGTTTGCCCTCATTAGACTCCCCTCTGGAAGCGCTTTCACTGCAAGCTGCAGATTCCCTCCTAACAGCAAGCTTTAGGATAGGGTACTGAATTGTATCTTACTTTCGCCTAATAATGCGATTTTGGCAAAGAGAGTATCTCCCGCAGGGAAGCTGCTACCATCAAATGTTTGCCCTCGTTAGACTCCCCTCTGGAAGCGCTTTCTCTGCAAGCTGCAGATTCCGTCCTAACAGCAAGCTTTAGGATAGTGTACTGAATTGTAACTTACTTTCGCCTAATAATGCGATTTTGGCAAAGAGAGTATCTCCCGCAGGGAAGCTGCTACCATCAAGTGTTTGCCCTCATTAGACTCCCCTCTGGAAGCGCTTTCACTGCAAGCTGCAGATTCCCTCCTAACAGCAAGCTTTAGGATAGGGTACTGAATTGTATCTTAACTGCGACTAATAAAGCGATTTTGGCAAAGAGACTATCTCCCGCAGGGAAGCTGCTACCATCAAATGTTTGCCCTCATTAGACTCCCCTCTGGAAGCGCTTTCACTGCAAGCTGCAGATTCCCTCCTAACAGCAAGCTTTAGGATAGTGTACTGAATTGTAACATACTTTCGCCTAATAATGCGTTTTTAGCAAAGAGAGTATCTCCCGCAGGGAAGCTGCTACCATCAAATGTTTGCCCTCGTTAGACTCCCCTCTGGAAGCGCTTTCTCTGCAAGCTGCAGATTCCGTCCTAATAGCAAGCTTTAGGATAGTGTACTGAATTGTAACTTACTTTCGCCTAATAATGCGATTTTGGCAAAGAGAGTATCTCCCGCAGGGAAGCTGCTACCATCAAGTGTTTGCCCTCATTAGACTCCCCTCTGGAAGCGCTTTCACTGCAAGCTGCAGATTCCCTCCTAACAGCAAGCTTTAGGATAGGGTACTGAATTGTAACTTACTTTCGCCTAATAATGCGATTTTGGAAAAGAGAGTATCTCCCGCAGGAAAGCTGCTACCATCAAATGTTAACCCTCATTAGACTCCCCTCTGGAAGCGCTTTCACTGCAAGCTGCAGATTCCCTCCTAACAGCTAGCTTTAGGATAGGGTACTGAATTGTAACTTACTTTCACCTAATAATGCGATTTTGGAAAAGAGAGTATCTCCCGCAGGGAAGCTGCTACCATCAAATGCTGGCTCTCGTTAGATTCCTGTCTTGAAGCACTTTCACTGCAAGCTGCAGATTCCCTCCTAACAGCAAGCTTTAGGATAGGGTACTGAATTGTAACTTACTTTCGCCTAATAATGCGTTTTTAGCAAAGAGAGTATCTCCCGCAGGGAAGCTGCTACCATCAAATGTTTGCCCTCATTAGACTCCCCTCTGGAAGCGCTTTCACGGCAAGCTGCAGATTCCCTCCTAACAGCAAGCTTTAGGATAGGGTACTGAATTGTAACTTACTTTCGCCTAATAATGCGATTTTGGCAAAGAGACTATCTCCCGCAGGGAACTGCTACCATCAAATGTTTGCCCTCATTAGACTCCCCTCTGGAAGCGCTTTCTCTGCAAGCTGCAGATTCCCTCCTAACAGCAAGCTTTAGGATTGGGTACTGAATTGTATCTTAACTGCGGCTAATAAGGCGATTATGGAAAAGAGAGTATCTCCCGCAGGGAAACTGCTACCATCAAATGCTGGCTCTCGTTAGATTCCTCTCTTGAAGCACTTTCACTGCAAGCTGCAGATTCCCTCCTAACAGCTAGCTTTACGATAGGGTACTGAATTGTATCTTAACTGCGGCTAATAAGGTGATTTTGGCAAAGAGACTATCTCCCGCAGGGAAGCTGCTACCATCAAATGTTTGCCCTCGTTAGACTCCCCTCTGGAAGCGCTTTCTCTGCAAGCTGCAGATTCCCTCCTAACAGCAAGCTTTAGGATAGGGTACTGAATTGTAACTTACTTTCGCCTAATAATGCGATTTTGGCAAAGAGAGTATCTCCCGCAGGGAAGCTGCTACCATCAAATGTTTGCCCTCATTAGACTCCCCTCTGGAAGCGCTTTCACTGCAAGCTGCAGATTCCCTCCTAGCAGCAAGCTTTAGGATAGGGTACTGAATTGTATCTTAACTGCGACTAATAAGGTGATTTTGGCAAAGAGAGTATCTCCCGCAGGGAAACTGCTACCATCAAATGTTTGCCCTCGTTAGACTCCCCTCTGGAAGCGCTTTCACGGCAAGCTGCAGATTCCCTCCTAACAGCAAGCTTTAGGATAGGGTACTGAATTGTATCTTAACTGCGGCTAATAAGGCGATTGTGTCAAAGAGAGTATCTCCCGCAGGGAAGCTGCTACCATCAAATGCTGTCTCGCGTTAGATTCCTCTCTTGAAGCACTTTCACTGCAAGCTGCAGATTCCCTCCTAACAGCTAGCTTTACGATAGGGTACTGAATTGTATCTTAACTGCGGCTACTAAGGTGATTTTGGCAAAGAGAGTATCTCCCGCAGGGAAGCTGCTACCATCAAATGTTTGCCCTCATTAGACTCCCCTCTGGAAGCGCTTTCACGGCAAGCTGCAGATTCCCTCCTAACAGCAAGCTTTAGGATAGGGTACTGAATTGTAACTTACTTTCGCCTAATAATGCGATTTTGGCAAAGAGAGTATCTCCCGCAGGGAAGCTGCTACCATCAAATGTTTGCCCTCATTAGACTCCCCTCTGGAAGCGCTTTCACTGCAAGCTGCAGATTCCCTCCTAACAGCAAGCTTTAGGATAGGGTACTGAATTGTAACTTACTTTCGCCTAATAATGCGATTTTGGCAAAGAGAGTATCTCCCGCAGGGAAGCTGCTACCATCAAGTGTTTGCCCTCATTAGACTCCCCTCTGGAAGCGCTTTCACTGCAAGCTGCAGATTCCCTCCTAACAGCAAGCTTTAGGATAGGGTACTGAATTGTATCTTAACTGCGACTTATAAGGTGATTTTGGCAAAGAGAGTATCTCCCGCAGGGAAGCTGCTACCATCAAATGTTTGCCCTCATTAGACTCCCCTCTGGAAGCGCTTTCACTGCAAGCTGCAGATTCCCTCCTAACAGCAAGCTTTAGGATAGGGTACTGAATTGTAACTTACTTTCGCCTAATAATGCGTTTTTAGCAAAGAGAGTATCTCCCGCAGGGAAGCTGCTACCATCAAATGTTTGCCCTCATTAGACTCCCCTCTGGAAGCGCTTTCTCTGCAAGCTGCAGATTCCCTCCTAACAGCAAGCTTTAGGATAGGGTACTGAATTGTAACTTACTTTCGCCTAATAATGCGATTTTGGCAAAGAGACTATCTCCCGCAGGGAAGCTGCTACCATCAAATGTTTGCCCTCATTAGACTCCCCTCTGGAAGCGCTTTCACTGCAAGCTGCAGATTCCCTCCTAACAGCAAGCTTTAGGATAGGGTACTGAATTGTAACTTACTTTCGCCAAATAATGCGATTTTGGCAAAGAGACTATCTCCCGCAGGGAAGCTGCTACCATCAAATGTTTGCCCTCATTAGACTCCCCTCTGGAAGCGCTTTCACGGCAAGCTGCAGATTCCCTCCTAACAGCAAGCTTTAGGATAGGGTACTGAATTGTAACTTACTTTCGCCTAATAATGCGATTTTGGCAAAGAGAGTATCTCCCGCAGGGAAGCTGCTACCATCAAATGTTTGCCCTCATTAGACTCCCCTCTGGAAGCGCTTTCACGGCAAGCTGCAGATTCCCTCCTAACAGCAAGCTTTAGGATAGGGTACTGAATTGTAACTTACTTTCGCTTAATAATGCGATTTTGGCAAAGAGAGTATCTCCCGCAGGGAAGCTGCTACCATCAAATGTTTGCCCTCATTAGACTCCCCTCTGGAAGCGCTTTCACGGCAAGCTGCAGATTCCCTCCTAACAGCAAGCTTTAGGATAGGGTACTGAATTGTAACTTACTTTCGCCTAATAATGCGATTTTGGCAAAGAGAGTATCTCCCGCAGGGAAGCTGCTACCATCAAATGTTTGCCCTCGTTAGACTCCCCTCTGGAAGCGCTTTCACGGCAAGCTGCAGATTCCCTCCTAACAGCAAGCTTTAGGATAGGGTACTGAATTGTAACTTACTTTCGCCTAATAATGCGATTTTGGAAAAGAGACTATCTCCCGCAGGGAAGCTGCTACCATCAAATGTTTGCCCTCATTAGACTCCCCTCTGGAAGCGCTTTCACGGCAAGCTGCAGATTCCCTCCTAACAGCAAGCTTTAGGATAGGGTACTGAATTGTAACTTACTTTCGCCTAATAATGCGATTTTGGCAAAGAGAGTATCTCCCGCAGGGAAGCTGCTACCATCAAATGTTTGCCCTCATTAGACTCCCCTCTGGAAGCGCTTTCACTGCAAGCTGCAGATTCCCTCCTAACAGCAAGCTTTAGGATAGGGTACTGAATTGTAACTTACTTTCGCCTAATAATGCGATTTTGGCAAAGAGAGTATCTCCCGCAGGGAAGCTGCTACCATCAAATGTTTGCCCTCATTAGACTCCCCTCTGGAAGCGCTTTCACTGCAAGCTGCAGATTCCCTCCTAACAGCAAGCTTTAGGATAGGGTACTGAATTGTAACTTACTTTCGCCTAATAATGCGATTTTGGCAAAGAGAGTATCTCCCGCAGGGAAGCTGCTACCATCAAATGTTTGCCCTCATTAGACTCCCCTCTGGAAGCGCTTTCACTGCAAGCTGCAGATTCCCTCCTAACAGCAAGCTTTAGGATAGGGTACTGAATTGTAACTTACTTTCGCCTAATAATGCGATTTTGGCAAAGAGAGTATCTCCCGCAGGGAAGCTGCTACCATCAAATGTTTGCCCTCATTAGACTCCCCTCTGGAAGCGCTTTCTCTGCAAGCTGCAGATTCCCTCCTAACAGCAAGCTTTAGGATAGGGTACTGAATTGTAACTTACTTTCGCCTAATAATGCGATTTTGGCAAAGAGAGTATCTCCCGCAGGGAAGCTGCTACCATCAAATGTTTGCCCTCATTAGACTCCCCTCTGGAAGCACTTTCACGGCAAGCTGCAGATTCCCTCCTAACAGCAAGCTTTAGGATAGGGTACTGAATTGTAACTTACTTTCGCTTAATAATGCGATTTTGGCAAAGAGAGTATCTCCCGCAGGGAAGCTGCTACCATCAAATGTTTGCCCTCATTAGACTCCCCTCTGGAAGCGCTTTCACGGCAAGCTGCAGATTCCCTCCTAACAGCAAGCTTTAGGATAGGGTACTGAATTGTAACTTACTTTCGCCTAATAATGCGATTTTGGCAAAGAGAGTATCTCCCGCAGGGAAGCTGCTACCATCAAATGTTTGCCCTCATTAGACTCCCCTCTGGAAGCGCTTTCACTGCAAGCTGCAGATTCCCTCCTAACAGCAAGCTTTAGGATAGGGTACTGAATTGTAACTTACTTTCGCCTAATAATGCGATTTTGGCAAAGAGAGTATCTCCCGCAGGGAAGCTGCTACCATCAAATGTTTGCCCTCATTAGACTCCCCTCTGGAAGCGCTTTCACTGCAAGCTGCAGATTCCCTCCTAACAGCAAGCTTTAGGATAGGGTACTGAATTGTAACTTACTTTCGCCTAATAATGCGATTTTGGCAAAGAGAGTATCTCCCGCAGGGAAGCTGCTACCATCAAATGTTTGCCCTCATTAGACTCCCCTCTGGAAGCCCTTTCACTGCAAGCTGCAGATTCCCTCCTAACAGCAAGCTTTAGGATAGGGTACTGAATTGTAACTTACTTTCGCCTAATAAGGCGATTTTGGCAATGAGAGTATCTCCCACAGGGAAGCTGCTACCATCAAATGTTTGCCCTCATTAGACTCCCCTCTGGAAGCGCTTTCACTGCAAGCTGCAGATTCCCTCCTAACAGCAAGCTTTAGGATAGGGTACTGAATTGTAACTTACTTTCGCCTAATAATGCGATTTTGGCAAAGAGACTATCTCCCGCAGGGAAGCTGCTACCATCAAATGTTTGCCCTCATTAGACTCCCCTCTGGAAGCGCTTTCACTGCAAGCTGCAGATTCCCTCCTAACAGCAAGCTTTAGGATAGGGTACTGAATTGTAACTTACTTTCGCCTAATAATGCGATTTTGGCAAAGAGAGTATCTCCCGCAGGGAAGCTGCTACCATCAAATGTTTGCCCTCATTAGACTCCCCTCTGCAAGCGCTTTCACTGCAAGCTGCAGATTCCCTCCTAGCAGCAAGCTTTAGGATAGGGTACTGAATTGTATCTTAACTGCGACTAATAAGGTGATTTTGGCAAAGAGAGTATCTCCCGCAGGGAAACTGCTACCATCAAATGTTTGCCCTCGTTAGACTCCCCTCTGGAAGCGCTTTCTCTGCAAGCTGCAGATTCCCTCCTAACAGCAAGCTTTAGGATAGGGTACTGAATTGTATCTTAACTGCGGCTAATAAGGAGATTGTGTCAAAGAGAGTATCTCCCGCAGGGAAGCTGCTACCATCAAATGCTGGCTCGCGTTAGATTCCTCTCTTAAAGCACTTTCACAGCAAGATGCAGATTCCCTCCTAACAGCTAGCTTTACGATAGGGTACTGAATTGTATCTTAACTGCGGCTACTAAGGTGATATTGGCAAAGAGAGTATCTCCCGCAGGGAAGCTGCTACCATCAAATGTTTGCCCTCATTAGACTCCCCTCTGGAAGCGCTTTCACTGCAAGCTGCAGATTCCCTCCTAACAGCAAGCTTTAGGATAGGGTACTGAATTGTAACTTACTTTCGCCTAATAATGCGATTTTGGCAAAGAGAGTATCTCCCGCAGGGAAGCTGCTACCATCAAGTGTTTGCCCTCATTAGACTCCCCTCTGGAAGCGCTTTCACTGCAAGCTGCAGATTCCCTCCTAACAGCAAGCTTTAGGATAGGGTACTGAATTGTATCTTAACTGCGACTAATAATGCGATTTTGGCAAAGAGAGTATCTCCCGCAGGGAAGCTGCTACCATCAAATGTTTGCCCTCATTAGACTCCCCTCTGGAAGCGCTTTCACGGCAAGCTGCAGATTCCCTCCTAACAGCAAGCTTTAGGATAGGGTACTGAATTGTAACTTACTTTCGCCTAATAATGCGATTTTGGCAAAGAGAGTATCTCCCGCAGGGAAGCTGCTACCATCAAATGTTTGCCCTCATTAGACTCCCCTCTGGAAGCGCTTTCACTGCAAGCTGCAGATTCCCTCCTAACAGCAAGCTTTAGGATAGGGTACTGAATTGTAACTTACTTTCACTTAATAATGCGATTTTGGCAAAGAGAGTATCTCCCGCAGGGAAGCTGCTACCATCAAATGTTTGCCCTCATTAGACTCCCCTCTGGAAGCGCTTTCACGGCAAGCTGCAGATTCCCTCCTAACAGCAAGCTTTAGGATAGGGTACTGAATTGTAACTTACTTTCGCCTAATAATGCGATTTTGGCAAAGAGAGTATCTCCCGCAGGGAAGCTGCTACCATCAAATGTTTGCCCTCATTAGACTCCCCTCTGGAAGCCCTTTCACTGCAAGCTGCAGATTCCCTCCTAACAGCAAGCTTTAGGATAGGGTACTGAATTGTAACTTACTTTCGCCTAATAATGCGATTTTGGCAAAGAGAGTATCTCCCGCAGGGAAGCTGCTACCATCAAATGTTTGCCCTCATTAGACTCCCCTCTGGAAGCGCTTTCACTGCAAGCTGCAGATTCCCTCCTAACAGCAAGCTTTAGGATAGGGTACTGAATTGTAACTTACTTTCGCCTAATAATGCGATTTTGGCAAAGAGAGTATCTCCCGCAGGGAAGCTGCTACCATCAAATGTTTGCCCTCATTAGACTCCCCTCTGGAAGCGCTTTCTCTGCAAGCTGCAGATTCCCTCCTAACAGCAAGCTTTAGGATAGGGTACTGAATTGTAACTTACTTTCGCCTAATAATGCGATTTTGGCAAAGAGAGTATCTCCCGCAGGGAAGCTGCTACCATCAAATGTTTGCCCTCATTAGACTCCCCTCTGGAAGCACTTTCACGGCAAGCTGCAGATTCCCTCCTAACAGCAAGCTTTAGGATAGGGTACTGAATTGTAACTTACTTTCGCTTAATAATGCGATTTTGGCAAAGAGAGTATCTCCCGCAGGGAAGCTGCTACCATCAAATGTTTGCCCTCATTAGACTCCCCTCTGGAAGCGCTTTCACGGCAAGCTGCAGATTCCCTCCTAACAGCAAGCTTTAGGATAGGGTACTGAATTGTAACTTACTTTCGCCTAATAATGCGATTTTGGCAAAGAGAGTATCTCCCGCAGGGAAGCTGCTACCATCAAATGTTTGCCCTCATTAGACTCCCCTCTGGAAGCGCTTTCACTGCAAGCTGCAGATTCCCTCCTAACAGCAAGCTTTAGGATAGGGTACTGAATTGTAACTTACTTTCGCCTAATAATGCGATTTTGGCAAAGAGAGTATCTCCCGCAGGGAAGCTGCTACCATCAAATGTTTGCCCTCATTAGACTCCCCTCTGGAAGCGCTTTCACTGCAAGCTGCAGATTCCCTCCTAACAGCAAGCTTTAGGATAGGGTACTGAATTGTAACTTACTTTCGCCTAATAATGCGATTTTGGCAAAGAGAGTATCTCCCGCAGGGAAGCTGCTACCATCAAATGTTTGCCCTCATTAGACTCCCCTCTGGAAGCCCTTTCACTGCAAGCTGCAGATTCCCTCCTAACAGCAAGCTTTAGGATAGGGTACTGAATTGTAACTTACTTTCGCCTAATAATGCGATTTTGGCAATGAGAGTATCTCCCACAGGGAAGCTGCTACCATCAAATGTTTGCCCTCATTAGACTCCCCTCTGGAAGCGCTTTCACGGCAAGCTGCAGATTCCCTCCTAACAGCAAGCTGTAGGATAGGGTACTGAATTGTAACTTACTTTCGCCTAATAATGCGATTTTGGCAAAGAGAGTATCTCCCGCAGGGAAGCTGCTACCATCAAATGTTTGCCCTCATTAGACTCCCCTCTGGAAGCGCTTTCACGGCAAGCTGCAGATTCCCTCCTAACAGCAAGCTGTAGGATAGGGTACTGAATTGTAACTTACTTTCGCCTAATAAGGCGATTTTGGCAAAGAGACTATCTCCCGCAGGGAAGCTGCTACCATCAAATGTTTGCCCTCATTAGACTCCCCTCTGGAAGCGCTTTCACGGCAAGCTGCAGATTCCCTCCTAACAGCAAGCTTTAGGATAGGGTACTGAATTGTAACTTACTTTTGCCTAATAAGGCGATTTTGGCAAAGAGAGTATCTCCCGCAGGGAAGCTGCTACCATCAAATGTTTGCCCTCATTAGACTCCCCTCTGGAAGCGCTTTCACGGCAAGCTGCAGATTCCCTCCTAACAGCAAGCTTTAGGATAGGGTACTGAATTGTAACTTACTTTCGCCTAATAATGCGATTTTGGCAAAGAGACTATCTCCCGCAGGGAAGCTGCTACCATCAAATGTTTGCCCTCATTAGACTCCCCTCTGCAAGCGCTTTCACTGCAAGCTGCAGATTCCCTCCTAGCAGCAAGCTTTAGGATAGGGTACTGAATTGTATCTTAACTGCGACTAATAAGGTGATTTTGGCAAAGAGAGTATCTCCCGCAGGGAAACTGCTACCATCAAATGTTTGCCCTCGTTAGACTCCCCTCTGGAAGCGCTTTCTCTGCAAGCTGCAGATTCCCTCCTAACAGCAAGCTTTAGGATAGGGTACTGAATTGTATCTTAACTGCGGCTAATAAGGAGATTGTGTCAAAGAGAGTATCTCCCGCAGGGAAGCTGCTACCATCAAATGCTGGCTCGCGTTAGATTCCTCTCTTAAAGCACTTTCACAGCAAGCTGCAGATTCCCTCCTAACAGCAAGCTTTAGGATAGGGTACTGAATTGTAACTTACTTTCGCCTAATAATGCGATTTTGGCAAAGAGAGTATCTCCCGCAGGGAAGCTGCTACCATCAAATGTTTGCCCTCATTAGACTCCCCTCTGGAAGCGCTTTCACGGCAAGCTGCAGATTCCCTCCTAACAGCAAGCTTTAGGATAGGGTACTGAATTGTAACTTACTTTCGCCTAATAATGCGATTTTGGCAAAGAGAGTATCTCCCGCAGGGAAGCTGCTACCATCAAATGTTTGCCCTCATTAGACTCCCCTCTGGAAGCGCTTTCACGGCAAGCTGCAGATTCCCTCCTAACAGCAAGCTTTAGGATAGGGTACTGAATTGTAACTTACTTTCGCCTAATAATGCGATTTTGGCAAAGAGACTATCTCCCGCAGGGAAGCTGCTACCATCAAATGTTTGCCCTCATTAGACTCCCCTCTGGAAGCGCTTTCACTGCAAGCTGCAGATTCCCTCCTAACAGCAAGCTTTAGGATAGGGTACTGAATTGTAACTTACTTTCGCCTAATAATGCGATTTTGGCAAAGAGAGTATCTCCCGCAGGGAAGCTGCTACCATCAAATGTTTGCCCTCATTAGACTCCCCTCTGGAAGCGCTTTCACGGCAAGCTGCAGATTCCCTCCTAGCAGCAAGCTTTAGGATAGGGTACTGAATTGTAACTTACTTTCGCCTAATAAGGCGATTTTGGCAAAGAGACTATCTCCCGCAGGGAAGCTGCTACCATCAAATGTTTGCCCTCATTAGACTCCCCTCTGGAAGCGCTTTCACTGCAAGCTGCAGATTCCCTCCTAACAGCAAGCTTTAGGATAGGGTACTGAATTGTAACTTACTTTCGCCTAATAATGCGATTTTGGCAAAGAGAGTATCTCCCGCAGGGAAGCTGCTACCATCAAATGTTTGCCCTCATTAGACTCCCCTCTGGAAGCGCTTTCACGGCAAGCTGCAGATTCCCTCCTAACAGCAAGCTGTAGGATAGGGTACTGAATTGTAACTTACTTTCGCCTAATAAGGCGATTTTGGCAAAGAGACTATCTCCCGCAGGGAAGCTGCTACCATCAAATGTTTGCCCTCATTAGACTCCCCTCTGGAAGCGCTTTCACGGCAAGCTGCAGATTCCCTCCTAACAGCAAGCTTTAGGATAGGGTACTGAATTGTAACTTACTTTTGCCTAATAAGGCGATTTTGGCAAAGAGAGTATCTCCCGCAGGGAAGCTGCTACCATCAAATGTTTGCCCTCATTAGACTCCCCTCTGGAAGCGCTTTCACTGCAAGCTGCAGATTCCCTCCTAACAGCAAGCTTTAGGATAGGGTACTGAATTGTAACTTACTTTCGCCTAATAATGCGATTTTGGCAAAGAGAGTATCTCCCGCAGGGAAGCTGCTACCATCAAATGTTTGCCCTCATTAGACTCCCCTCTGCAAGCGCTTTCACTGCAAGCTGCAGATTCCCTCCTAGCAGCAAGCTTTAGGATAGGGTACTGAATTGTATCTTAACTGCGACTAATAAGGTGATTTTGGCAAAGAGAGTATCTCCCGCAGGGAAACTGCTACCATCAAATGTTTGCCCTCGTTAGACTCCCCTCTGGAAGCGCTTTCTCTGCAAGCTGCAGATTCCCTCCTAACAGCAAGCTTTAGGATAGGGTACTGAATTGTATCTTAACTGCGGCTAATAAGGAGATTGTGTCAAAGAGAGTATCTCCCGCAGGGAAGCTGCTACCATCAAATGCTGGCTCGCGTTAGATTCCTCTCTTGAAGCACTTTCACAGCAAGCTGCAGATTCCCTCCTAACAGCTAGCTTTACGATAGGGTACTGAATTGTATCTTAACTGCGGCTACTAAGGTGATATTGGCAAAGAGAGTATCTCCCGCAGGGAAGCTGCTACCATCAAATGTTTGCCCTCATTAGACTCCCCTCTGGAAGCGCTTTCACTGCAAGCTGCAGATTCCCTCCTAACAGCAAGCTTTAGGATAGGGTACTGAATTGTAACTTACTTTCGCCTAATAATGCGATTTTGGCAAAGAGAGTATCTCCCGCAGGGAAGCTGCTACCATCAAGTGTTTGCCCTCATTAGACTCCCCTCTGGAAGCGCTTTCACTGCAAGCTGCAGATTCCCTCCTAACAGCAAGCTTTAGGATAGGGTACTGAATTGTATCTTAACTGCGACTAATAATGCGATTTTGGCAAAGAGAGTATCTCCCGCAGGGAAGCTGCTACCATCAAATGTTTGCCCTCATTAGACTCCCCTCTGGAAGCGCTTTCACGGCAAGCTGCAGATTCCCTCCTAACAGCAAGCTTTAGGATAGGGTACTGAATTGTAACTTACTTTCGCCTAATAATGCGATTTTGGCAAAGAGAGTATCTCCCGCAGGGAAGCTGCTACCATCAAATGTTTGCCCTCATTAGACTCCCCTCTGGAAGCGCTTTCACTGCAAGCTGCAGATTCCCTCCTAACAGCAAGCTTTAGGATAGGGTACTGAATTGTAACTTACTTTCGCTTAATAATGCGATTTTGGCAAAGAGAGTATCTCCCGCAGGGAAGCTGCTACCATCAAATGTTTGCCCTCATTAGACTCCCCTCTGGAAGCGCTTTCACGGCAAGCTGCAGATTCCCTCCTAACAGCAAGCTTTAGGATAGGGTACTGAATTGTAACTTACTTTCGCCTAATAATGCGATTTTGGCAAAGAGAGTATCTCCCGCAGGGAAGCTGCTACCATCAAATGTTTGCCCTCATTAGACTCCCCTCTGGAAGCGCTTTCACGGCAAGCTACAGATTCCCTCCTAACAGCAAGCTTTAGGATAGGGTACTGAATTGTAACTTACTTTCGCCTAATAATGCGATTTTGGAAAAGAGACTATCTCCCGCAGGGAAGCTGCTACCATCAAATGTTTGCCCTCATTAGACTCCCCTCTGGAAGCGCTTTCACTGCAAGCTGCAGATTCCCTCCTAACAGCAAGCTTTAGGATAGGGTACTGAATTGTAACTTACTTTCGCCTAATAATGCGATTTTGGCAAAGAGAGTATCTCCCGCAGGGAAGCTGCTACCATCAAATGTTTGCCCTCATTAGACTCCCCTCTGGAAGCGCTTTCACTGCAAGCTGCAGATTCCCTCCTAACAGCAAGCTTTAGGATAGGGTACTGAATTGTAACTTACTTTCGCCTAATAATGCGGTTTTGGCAAAGAGAGTATCTCCCGCAGGGAAGCTGCTACCATCAAATGTTTGCCCTCATTAGACTCCCCTCTGGAAGCGCTTTCACTGCAAGCTGCAGATTCCCTCCTAACAGCAAGCTTTAGGATAGGGTACTGAATTGTAACTTACTTTCGCCTAATAATGCGATTTTGGCAAAGAGAGTATCTCCCGCAGGGAAGCTGCTACCATCAAATGTTTGCCCTCATTAGACTCCCCTCTGGAAGCGCTTTCACTGCAAGCTGCAGATTCCCTCCTAACAGCAAGCTTTAGGATAGGGTACTGAATTGTAACTTACTTTCGGCTAATAATGCGATTTTGGCAAAGAGAGTATCTCCCGCAGGGAAGCTGCTACCATCAAATGTTTGCCCTCATTAGACTCCCCTCTGGAAGCGCTTTCACGGCAAGCTGCAGATTCCCTCCTAACAGCAAGCTTTAGGATAGGGTACTGAATTGTAACTTACTTTCGCCTAATAATGCGATTTTGGCAAAGAGAGTATCTCCCGCAGGGAAGCTGCTACCATCAAATGTTTGCCCTCATTAGACTCCCCTCTGGAAGCGCTTTCACTGCAAGCTGCAGATTCCCTCCTAACAGCAAGCTTTAGGATAGGGTACTGAATTGTAACTTACTTTCGCCTAATAATGCGATTTTGGCAATGAGAGTATCTCCCACAGGGAAGCTGCTACCATCAAATGTTTGCCCTCATTAGACTCCCCTCTGGAAGCGCTTTCACTGCAAGCTGCAGATTCCCTCCTAACAGCAAGCTTTAGGATAGGGTACTGAATTGTAACTTACTTTCGCCTAATAATGCGATTTTGGCAAAGAGAGTATCTCCCGCAGGGAAGCTGCTACCATCAAATGTTTGCCCTCATTAGACTCCCCTCTGGAAGCGCTTTCACTGCAAGCTGCAGATTCCCTCCTAACAGCAAGCTTTAGGATAGGGTACTGAATTGTAACTTACTTTCGCCTAATAAGGCGATTTTGGCAAAGAGACTATCTCCCGCAGGGAAGCTGCTACCATCAAATGTTTGCCCTCATTAGACTCCCCTCTGGAAGCGCTTTCACTGCAAGCTGCAGATTCCCTCCTAACAGCAAGCTTTAGGATAGGGTACTGAATTGTAACTTACTTTCACCTAATAATGCGATTTTGGCAAAGAGAGTATCTCCCGCAGGGAAGCTGCTACCATCAAATGTTTGCCCTCATTAGACTCCCCTCTGGAAGCGCTTTCACGGCAAGCTGCAGATTCCCTCCTAACAGCAAGCTGTAGGATAGGGTACTGAATTGTAACTTACTTTCGCCTAATAAAGCGATTTTGGCAAAGAGACTATCTCCCGCAGGGAAGCTGCTACCATCAAATGTTTGCCCTCATTAGACTCCCCTCTGGAAGCGCTTTCACGGCAAGCTGCAGATTCCCTCCTAACAGCAAGCTTTAGGATAGGGTACTGAATTGTAACTTACTTTCGCCTAATAAGGCGATTTTGGCAAAGAGAGTATCTCCCGCAGGGAAGCTGCTACCATCAAATGTTTGCCCTCATTAGACTCCCCTCTGGAAGCGCTTTCACGGCAAGCTGCAGATTCCCTCCTAACAGCAAGCTTTAGGATAGGGTACTGAATTGTAACTTACTTTCGCCTAATAATGCGATTTTGGCAAAGAGACTATCTCCCGCAGGGAAGCTGCTACCATCAAGTGTTTGCCCTCATTAGACTCCCCTCTGGAAGCGCTTTCACTGCAAGCTGCAGATTCCCTCCTAACAGCAAGCTTTAGGATAGGGTACTGAATTGTAACTTACTTTCGCCTAATAATGCGATTTTGGCAAAGAGAGTATCTCCCGCAGGGAAGCTGCTACCATCAAATGTTTGCCCTCATTAGACTCCCCTCTGGAAGCGCTTTCACTGCAAGCTGCAGATTCCCTCCTAACAGCAAGCTTTAGGATAGGGTACTGAATTGTAACTTACTTTCGCCTAATAATGCGGTTTTGGCAAAGAGAGTATCTCCCGCAGGGAAGCTGCTACCATCAAATGTTTGCCCTCATTAGACTCCCCTCTGGAAGCGCTTTCACTGCAAGCTGCAGATTCCCTCCTAACAGCAAGCTTTAGGATAGGGTACTGAATTGTAACTTACTTTCGCCTAATAATGCGATTTTGGCAAAGAGAGTATCTCCCGCAGGGAAGCTGCTACCATCAAATGTTTGCCCTCATTAGACTCCCCTCTGGAAGCGCTTTCACTGCAAGCTGCAGATTCCCTCCTAACAGCAAGCTTTAGGATAGGGTACTGAATTGTAACTTACTTTCGCCTAATAATGCGATTTTGGCAAAGAGAGTATCTCCCGCAGGGAAGCTGCTACCATCAAATGTTTGCCCTCATTAGACTCCCCTCTGGAAGCGCTTTCACGGCAAGCTGCAGATTCCCTCCTAACAGCAAGCTTTAGGATAGGGTACTGAATTGTAACTTACTTTCGCCTAATAATGCGATTTTGGCAAAGAGAGTATCTCCCGCAGGGAAGCTGCTACCATCAAATGTTTGCCCTCATTAGACTCCCCTCTGGAAGCGCTTTCACTGCAAGCTGCAGATTCCCTCCTAACAGCAAGCTTTAGGATAGGGTACTGAATTGTAACTTACTTTCGCCTAATAATGCGATTTTGGCAATGAGAGTATCTCCCACAGGGAAGCTGCTACCATCAAATGTTTGCCCTCATTAGACTCCCCTCTGGAAGCGCTTTCACTGCAAGCTGCAGATTCCCTCCTAACAGCAAGCTTTAGGATAGGGTACTGAATTGTAACTTACTCTCGCCTAATAATGCGATTTTGGCAAAGAGAGTATCTCCCGCAGGGAAGCTGCTACCATCAAATGTTTGCCCTCATTAGACTCCCCTCAGGAAGCGCTTTCACTGCAAGCTGCAGATTCCCTCCTAACAGCAAGCTTTAGGATAGGGTACTGAATTGTAACTTACTTTCGCCTAATAATGCGATTTTGGCAAAGAGACTATCTCCCGCAGGGAAGCTGCTACCATCAAATGTTTGCCCTCATTAGACTCCCCTCTGGAAGCGCTTTCACGGCAAGCTGCAGATTCCCTCCTAGCAGCAAGCTTTAGGATAGGGTACTGAATTGTAACTTACTTTCGCCTAATAAGGCGATTTTGGCAAAGAGACTATCTCCCGCAGGGAAGCTGCTACCATCAAATGTTTGCCCTCATTAGACTCCCCTCTGGAAGCGCTTTCACTGCAAGCTGCAGATTCCCTCCTAACAGCAAGCTTTAGGATAGGGTACTGAATTGTAACTTACTTTCACCTAATAATGCGATTTTGGCAAAGAGAGTATCTCCCGCAGGGAAGCTGCTACCATCAAATGTTTGCCCTCATTAGACTCCCCTCTGGAAGCGCTTTCACGGCAAGCTGCAGATTCCCTCCTAACAGCAAGCTTTAGGATAGGGTACTGAATTGTAACTTACTTTCGCCTAATAAGGCGATTTTGGCAAAGAGAGTATCTCCCGCAGGGAAGCTGCTACCATCAAATGTTTGCCCTCATTAGACTCCCCTCTGGAAGCGCTTTCACGGCAAGCTGCAGATTCCCTCCTAACAGCAAGCTTTAGGATAGGGTACTGAATTGTAACTTACTTTCGCCTAATAATGCGATTTTGGCAAAGAGGGTATCTCCCGCAGGGAAGCTGCTACCATCAAATGTTTGCCCTCATTAGACTCCCCTCTGGAAGCGCTTTCAGGGCAAGCTGCAGATTCCCTCCTAACAGCAAGCTTTAGGATAGGGTACTGAATTGTAACTTACTTTCGCCTAATAATGCGATTTTGGCAAAGAGAGTATCTCCCGCAGGGAAGCTGCTACCATCAAATGTTTGCCGTCATTAGACTCCCCTCTGGAAGCGCTTTCACTGCAAGCTGCAGATTCCCTCCTAACAGCAAGCTTTAGGATAGGGTACTGAATTGTAACTTACTTTCGCCTAATAATGCGATTTTGGCAAAGAGAGTATCTCCCGCAGGGAAGCTGCTACCATCAAATGTTTGCCCTCATTAGACTCCCCTCTGGAAGCGCTTTCACGGCAAGCTGCAGATTCCCTCCTAACAGCAAGCTTTAGGATAGGGTACTGAATTGTAACTTACTTTCGCTTAATAATGCGATTTTGGCAAAGAGAGTATCTCCCGCAGGGAAGCTGCTACCATCAAATGTTTGCCCTCATTAGACTCCCCTCTGGAAGCGCTTTCACGGCAAGCTGCAGATTCCCTCCTAACAGCAAGCTTTAGGATAGGGTACTGAATTGTAACTTACTTTCGCCTAATAATGCGATTTTGGCAAAGAGAGTATCTCCCGCAGGGAAGCTGCTACCATCAAATGTTTGCCCTCATTAGACTCCCCTCTGGAAGCGCTTTCACGGCAAGCTGCAGATTCCCTCCTAACAGCAAGCTTTAGGATAGGGTACTGAATTGTAACTTACTTTCGCCTAATAATGCGATTTTGGAAAAGAGACTATCTCCCGCAGGGAAGCTGCTACCATCAAATGTTTGCCCTCATTAGACTCCCCTCTGGAAGCGCTTTCACGGCAAGCTGCAGATTCCCTCCTAACAGCAAGCTTTAGGATAGGGTACTGAATTGTAACTTACTTTCGCCTAATAATGCGATTTTGGCAAAGAGAGTATCTCCCGCAGGGAAGCTGCTACCATCAAATGTTTGCCCTCATTAGACTCCCCTCTGGAAGCGCTTTCACTGCAAGCTGCAGATTCCCTCCTAACAGCAAGCTTTAGGATAGGGTACTGAATTGTAACTTACTTTCGCCTAATAATGCGATTTTGGCAAAGAGAGTATCTCCCGCAGGGAAGCTGCTACCATCAAATGTTTGCCCTCATTAGACTCCCCTCTGGAAGCGCTTTCACTGCAAGCTGCAGATTCCCTCCTAACAGCAAGCTTTAGGATAGGGTACTGAATTGTAACTTACTTTCGCCTAATAATGCGATTTTGGCAAAGAGAGTATCTCCCGCAGGGAAGCTGCTACCATCAAATGTTTGCCCTCATTAGACTCCCCTCTGGAAGCGCTTTCACTGCAAGCTGCAGATTCCCTCCTAACAGCAAGCTTTAGGATAGGGTACTGAATTGTAACTTACTTTCGCCTAATAATGCGATTTTGGCAAAGAGAGTATCTCCCGCAGGGAAGCTGCTACCATCAAATGTTTGCCCTCATTAGACTCCCCTCTGGAAGCGCTTTCACTGCAAGCTGCAGATTCCCTCCTAACAGCAAGCTTTAGGATAGGGTACTGAATTGTAACTTACTTTCGTCTAATAATGCGATTCTGGCAAAGAGAGTATCTCCCGCAGGGAAGCTGCTACCATCAAATGTTTGCCCTCATTAGACTCCCCTCTGGAAGCACTTTCACGGCAAGCTGCAGATTCCCTCCTAACAGCAAGCTTTAGGATAGGGTACTGAATTGTAACTTACTTTCGCTTAATAATGCGATTTTGGCAAAGAGAGTATCTCCCGCAGGGAAGCTGCTACCATCAAATGTTTGCCCTCATTAGACTCCCCTCTGGAAGCGCTTTCACGGCAAGCTGCAGATTCCCTCCTAACAGCAAGCTTTAGGATAGGGTACTGAATTGTAACTTACTTTCGCCTAATAATGCGATTTTGGCAAAGAGAGTATCTCCCGCAGGGAAGCTGCTACCATCAAATGTTTGCCCTCATTAGACTCCCCTCTGGAAGCGCTTTCACTGCAAGCTGCAGATTCCCTCCTAACAGCAAGCTTTAGGATAGGGTACTGAATTGTAACTTACTTTCGCCTAATAATGCGATTTTGGCAAAGTGAGTATCTCCCGCAGGGAAGCTGCTACCATCAAATGTTTGCCCTCCTTAGACTCCCCTCTGGAAGCGCTTTCACTGCAAGCTGCAGATTCCCTCCTAACAGCAAGCTTTAGGATAGGGTACTGAATTGTAACTTACTTTCGCCTAATAATGCGATTTTGGCAAAGAGAGTATCTCCCGCAGGGAAGCTGCTACCATCAAATGTTTGCCCTCATTAGACTCCCCTCTGGAAGCGCTTTCACTGCAAGCTGCAGATTCCCTCCTAACAGCAAGCTTTAGGATAGGGTACTGAATTGTAACTTACTTTCGCCTAATAATGCGATTTTGGCAATGAGAGTATCTCCCACAGGGAAGCTGCTACCATCAAATGTTTGCCCTCATTAGACTCCCCTCTGGAAGCGTTTTCACTGCAAGCTGCAGATTCCCTCCTAACAGCAAGCTTTAGGATAGGGTACTGAATTGTAACTTACTTTCGCCTAATAATGCGATTTTGGCAAAGAGGGTATCTCCCGCAGGGAAGCTGCTACCATCAAATGTTTGCCCTCATTAGACTCCCCTCTGGAAGCGCTTTCACGGCAAGCTGCAGATTCCCTCCTAACAGCAAGCTTTAGGATAGGGTACTGAATTGTAACTTACTTTCGCCTAATAATGCGATTTTGGCAAAGAGAGTATCTCCCGCAGGGAAGCTGCTACCATCAAATGTTTGCCGTCATTAGACTCCCCTCTGGAAGCGCTTTCACTGCAAGCTGCAGATTCCCTCCTAACAGCAAGCTTTAGGATAGGGTACTGAATTGTAACTTACTTTCGCCTAATAATGCGATTTTGGCAAAGAGAGTATCTCCCGCAGGGAAGCTGCTACCATCAAATGTTTGCCCTCATTAGACTCCCCTCTGGAAGCGCTTTCACGGCAAGCTGCAGATTCCCTCCTAACAGCAAGCTTTAGGATAGGGTACTGAATTGTAACTTACTTTCGCCTAATAATGCGATTTTGGAAAAGAGACTATCTCCCGCAGGGAAGCTGCTACCATCAAATGTTTGCCCTCATTAGACTCCCCTCTGGAAGCGCTTTCACGGCAAGCTGCAGATTCCCTCCTAACAGCAAGCTTTAGGATAGGGTACTGAATTGTAACTTACTTTCGCCTAATAATGCGATTTTGGCAAAGAGAGTATCTCCCGCAGGGAAGCTGCTACCATCAAATGTTTGCCCTCATTAGACTCCCCTCTGGAAGCGCTTTCACGGCAAGCTGCAGATTCCCTCCTAACAGCAAGCTTTAGGATAGGGTACTGAATTGTAACTTACTTTCGCCTAATAATGCGATTTTGGAAAAGAGACTATCTCCCGCAGGGAAGCTGCTACCATCAAATGTTTGCCCTCATTAGACTCCCCTCTGGAAGCGCTTTCACGGCAAGCTGCAGATTCCCTCCTAACAGCAAGCTTTAGGATAGGGTACTGAATTGTAACTTACTTTCGCCTAATAATGCGATTTTGGCAAAGAGAGTATCTCCCGCAGGGAAGCTGCTACCATCAAATGTTTGCCCTCATTAGACTCCCCTCTGGAAGCGCTTTCACTGCAAGCTGCAGATTCCCTCCTAACAGCAAGCTTTAGGATAGGGTACTGAATTGTAACTTACTTTCGCCTAATAATGCGATTTTGGCAAAGAGAGTATCTCCCGCAGGGAAGCTGCTACCATCAAATGTTTGCCCTCATTAGACTCCCCTCTGGAAGCGCTTTCACTGCAAGATGCAGATTCCCTCCTAACAGCAAGCTTTAGGATAGGGTACTGAATTGTAACTTACTTTCGCCTAATAATGCGATTTGGCAAAGAGAGTATCTCCCGCAGGGAAGCTGCTACCATCAAATGTTTGCCTCATTAGACTCCCCTCTGGAAGCACTTTCACGGCAAGCTGCAGATTCCCTCCTAACAGCAAGCTTTAGGATAGGGTACTGAATTGTAACTTACTTTCGCTTAATAATGCGATTTTGGCAAAGAGAGTATCTCCCGCAGGGAAGCTGCTACCATCAAATGTTTGCCCTCATTAGACTCCCCTCTGGAAGCGCTTTCACGGCAAGCTGCAGATTCCCTCCTAACAGCAAGCTTTAGGATAGGGTACTGAATTGTAACTTACTTTCGCCTAATAATGCGATTTTGGCAAAGAGAGTATCTCCCGCAGGGAAGCTGCTACCATCAAATGTTTGCCCTCATTAGACTCCCCTCTGGAAGCGCTTTCACTGCAAGCTGCAGATTCCCTCCTAACAGCAAGCTTTAGGATAGGGTACTGAATTGTAACTTACTTTCGCCTAATAATGCGATTTTGGCAAAGAGAGTATCTCCCGCAGGAAGCTGCTACCATCAAATGTTTGCCCTCATTAGACTCCCCTCTGGAAGCGCTTTCACTGCAAGCTGCAGATTCCCTCCTAACAGCAAGCTTTAGGATAGGGTACTGAATTGTAACTTACTTTCGCCTAATAATGCGATTTTGGCAAAGAGAGTATCTCCCGCAGGGAAGCTGCTACCATCAAATGTTTGCCCTCATTAGACTCCCCTCTGGAAGCGCTTTCACTGCAAGCTGCAGATTCCCTCCTAACAGCAAGCTTTAGGATAGGGTACTGAATTGTAACTTACTTTCGCCTAATAATGCGATTTTGGCAAAGTGAGTATCTCCCGCAGGGAAGCTGCTACCATCAAATGTTTGCCCTCCTTAGACTCCCCTCTGGAAGCGCTTTCACTGCAAGCTGCAGATTCCCTCCTAACAGCAAGCTTTAGGATAGGGTACTGAATTGTAACTTACTTTCGCCTAATAATGCGATTTTGGCAAAGAGAGTATCTCCCGCAGGGAAGCTGCTACCATCAAATGTTTGCCCTCATTAGACTCCCCTCTGGAAGCGCTTTCACTGCAAGCTGCAGATTCCCTCCTAACAGCAAGCTTTAGGATAGGGTACTGAATTGTAACTTACTTTCGCCTAATAATGCGATTTTGGCAATGAGAGTATCTCCCACAGGGAAGCTGCTACCATCAAATGTTTGCCCTCATTAGACTCCCCTCTGGAAGCGTTTTCACTGCAAGCTGCAGATTCCCTCCTAACAGCAAGCTTTAGGATAGGGTACTGAATTGTAACTTACTTTCGCCTAATAATGCGATTTTGGCAAAGAGGGTATCTCCCGCAGGGAAGCTGCTACCATCAAATGTTTGCCCTCATTAGACTCCCCTCTGGAAGCGCTTTCACGGCAAGCTGCAGATTCCCTCCTAACAGCAAGCTTTAGGATAGGGTACTGAATTGTAACTTACTTTCGCCTAATAATGCGATTTTGGCAAAGAGAGTATCTCCCGCAGGGAAGCTGCTACCATCAAATGTTTGCCGTCATTAGACTCCCCTCTGGAAGCGCTTTCACTGCAAGCTGCAGATTCCCTCCTAACAGCAAGCTTTAGGATAGGGTACTGAATTGTAACTTACTTTCGCCTAATAATGCGATTTTGGCAAAGAGAGTATCTCCCGCAGGGAAGCTGCTACCATCAAATGTTTGCCCTCATTAGACTCCCCTCTGGAAGCGCTTTCACGGCAAGCTGCAGATTCCCTCCTAACAGCAAGCTTTAGGATAGGGTACTGAATTGTAACTTACTTTCGCCTAATAATGCGATTTTGGCAAAGAGAGTATCTCCCGCAGGGAAGCTGCTACCATCAAATGTTTGCCCTCATTAGACTCCCCTCTGGAAGCGCTTTCACGGCAAGCTGCAGATTCCCTCCTAACAGCAAGCTTTAGGATAGGGTACTGAATTGTAACTTACTTTCGCCTAATAATGCGATTTTGGCAAAGAGAGTATCTCCCGCAGGGAAGCTGCTACCATCAAATGTTTGCCCTCATTAGACTCCCCTCTGGAAGCGCTTTCACGGCAAGCTGCAGATTCCCTCCTAACAGCAAGCTTTAGGATAGGGTACTGAATTGTAACTTACTTTCGCCTAATAATGCGATTTTGGAAAAGAGACTATCTCCCGCAGGGAAGCTGCTACCATCAAATGTTTGCCCTCATTAGACTCCCCTCTGGAAGCGCTTTCACGGCAAGCTGCAGATTCCCTCCTAACAGCAAGCTTTAGGATAGGGTACTGAATTGTAACTTACTTTCGCCTAATAATGCGATTTTGGCAAAGAGAGTATCTCCCGCAGGGAAGCTGCTACCATCAAATGTTTGCCCTCATTAGACTCCCCTCTGGAAGCGCTTTCACTGCAAGCTGCAGATTCCCTCCTAACAGCAAGCTTTAGGATAGGGTACTGAATTGTAACTTACTTTCGCCTAATAATGCGATTTTGGCAAAGAGAGTATCTCCCGCAGGGAAGCTGCTACCATCAAATGTTTGCCCTCATTAGACTCCCCTCTGGAAGCGCTTTCACTGCAAGCTGCAGATTCCCTCCTAACAGCAAGCTTTAGGATAGGGTACTGAATTGTAACTTACTTTCGCCTAATAATGCGATTTTGGCAAAGAGAGTATCTCCCGCAGGGAAGCTGCTACCATCAAATGTTTGCCCTCATTAGACTCCCCTCTGGAAGCACTTTCACGGCAAGCTGCAGATTCCCTCCTAACAGCAAGCTTTAGGATAGGGTACTGAATTGTAACTTACTTTCGCTTAATAATGCGATTTTGGCAAAGAGAGTATCTCCCGCAGGGAAGCTGCTACCATCAAATGTTTGCCCTCATTAGACTCCCCTCTGGAAGCGCTTTCACGGCAAGCTGCAGATTCCCTCCTAACAGCAAGCTTTAGGATAGGGTACTGAATTGTAACTTACTTTCGCCTAATAATGCGATTTTGGCAAAGAGAGTATCTCCCGCAGGGAAGCTGCTACCATCAAATGTTTGCCCTCATTAGACTCCCCTCTGGAAGCGCTTTCACTGCAAGCTGCAGATTCCCTCCTAACAGCAAGCTTTAGGATAGGGTACTGAATTGTAACTTACTTTCGCCTAATAATGCGATTTTGGCAAAGAGAGTATCTCCCGCAGGGAAGCTGCTACCATCAAATGTTTGCCCTCATTAGACTCCCCTCTGGAAGCGCTTTCACTGCAAGCTGCAGATTCCCTCCTAACAGCAAGCTTTAGGATAGGGTACTGAATTGTAACTTACTTTCGCCTAATAATGCGATTTTGGCAAAGAGACTATCTCCCGCAGGGAAGCTGCTACCATCAAATGTTTGCCCTCATTAGACTCCCCTCTGGAAGCGCTTTCACTGCAAGCTGCAGATTCCCTCCTAACAGCAAGCTTTAGGATAGGGTACTGAATTGTAACTTACTTTCGCCTAATAATGCGATTTTGGCAATGAGAGTATCTCCCACAGGGAAGCTGCTACCATCAAATGTTTGCCCTCATTAGACTCCCCTCTGGAAGCGCTTTCACTGCAAGCTGCAGATTCCCTCCTAACAGCAAGCTTTAGGATAGGGTACTGAATTGTAACTTACTTTCGCCTAATAATGCGATTTTGGCAAAGAGACTATCTCCCGCAGGGAAGCTGCTACCATCAAATGTTTGCCCTCATTAGACTCCCCTCTGGAAGCGCTTTCACTGCAAGCTGCAGATTCCCTCCTAACAGCAAGCTTTAGGATAGGGTACTGAATTGTAACTTACTTTCGCCTAATAATGCGATTTTGGCAAAGAGAGTATCTCCCGCAGGGAAGCTGCTACCATCAAATGTTTGCCCTCATTAGACTCCCCTCTGGAAGCGCTTTCACTGCAAGCTGCAGATTCCCTCCTAACAGCAAGCTTTAGGATAGGGTACTGAATTGTAACTTACTTTCGCCTAATAATGCGATTTTGGCAATGAGAGTATCTCCCACAGGGAAGCTGCTACCATCAAATGTTTGCCCTCATTAGACTCCCCTCTGGAAGCGCTTTCACTGCAAGCTGCAGATTCCCTCCTAACAGCAAGCTTTAGGATAGGGTACTGAATTGTAACTTACTTTCGCCTAATAATGCGATTTTGGCAAAGAGACTATCTCCCGCAGGGAAGCTGCTACCATCAAATGTTTGCCCTCATTAGACTCCCCTCTGGAAGCGCTTTCACTGCAAGCTGCAGATTCCCTCCTAACAGCAAGCTTTAGGATAGGGTACTGAATTGTAACTTACTTTCGCCTAATAATGCGATTTTGGCAAAGAGAGTATCTCCCGCAGGGAAGCTGCTACCATCAAATGTTTGCCCTCATTAGACTCCCCTCTGGAAGCGCTTTCACGGCAAGCTGCAGATTCCCTCCTAGCAGCAAGCTTTAGGATAGGGTACTGAATTGTAACTTACTTTCGCCTAATAAGGCGATTTTGGCAAAGAGACTATCTCCCGCAGGGAAGCTGCTACCATCAAATGTTTGCCCTCATTAGACTCCCCTCTGGAAGCGCTTTCACTGCAAGCTGCAGATTCCCTCCTAACAGCAAGCTTTAGGATAGGGTACTGAATTGTAACTTACTTTCACCTAATAATGCGATTTTGGCAAAGAGAGTATCTCCCGCAGGGAAGCTGCTACCATCAAAAGTTTGCCCTCATTAGACTCCCCTCTGGAAGCGCTTTCACGGCAAGCTGCAGATTCCCTCCTAACAGCAAGCTGTAGGATAGGGTACTGAATTGTAACTTACTTTCGCCTAATAAGGCGATATTGGCAAAGAGACTATCTCCCGCAGGGAAGCTGCTACCATCAAATGTTTGCCCTCATTAGACTCCCCTCTGGAAGCGCTTTCACGGCAAGCTGCAGATTCCCTCCTAACAGCAAGCTTTAGGATAGGGTACTGAATTGTAACTTACTTTTGCCTAATAAGGCGATTTTGGCAAAGAGAGTATCTCCCGCAGGGAAGCTGCTACCATCAAATGTTTGCCCTCATTAGACTCCCCTCTGGAAGCGCTTTCACGGCAAGCTGCAGATTCCCTCCTAACAGCAAGCTTTAGGATAGGGTACTGAATTGTAACTTACTTTCGCCTAATAATGCGATTTTGGCAAAGAGACTATCTCCCGCAGGGAAGCTGCTACCATCAAATGTTTGCCCTCATTAGACTCCCCTCTGCAAGCGCTTTCACTGCAAGCTGCAGATTCCCTCCTAGCAGCAAGCTTTAGGATAGGGTACTGAATTGTATCTTAACTGCGACTAATAAGGTGATTTTGGCAAAGAGAGTATCTCCCGCAGGGAAACTGCTACCATCAAATGTTTGCCCTCGTTAGACTCCCCTCTGGAAGCGCTTTCACTGCAAGCTGCAGATTCCCTCCTAACAGCAAGCTTTAGGATAGGGTACTGAATTGTATCTTAACTGCGGCTAATAAGGAGATTGTGTCAAAGAGAGTATCTCCCGCAGGGAAGCTGCTACCATCAAATGCTGGCTCGCGTTAGATTCCTCTCTTGAAGCACTTTCACTGCAAGCTGCAGATTCCCTCCTAACAGCTAGCTTTACGAAAGGGTACTGAATTGTATCTTAACTGCGGCTACTAAGGTGATATTGGCAAAGAGAGTATCTCCCGCAGGGAAGCTGCTACCATCAAATGTTTGCCCTCATTAGACTCCCCTCTGGAAGCGCTTTCACTGCAAGCTGCAGATTCCCTCCTAACAGCAAGCTTTAGGATAGGGTACTGAATTGTAACTTACTTTCGCCTAATAATGCGATTTTGGCAAAGAGACTATCTCCCGCAGGGAAGCTGCTACCATCAAATGTTTGCCCTCATTAGACTCCCCTCTGGAAGCGCTTTCACGGCAAGCTGCAGATTCCCTCCTAACAGCAAGCTTTAGGATAGGGTACTGAATTGTAACTTACTTTCGCCTAATAATGCGATTTTGGCAAAGAGAGTATCTCCCGCAGGGAAGCTGCTACCATCAAGTGTTTGCCCTCATTAGACTCCCCTCTGGAAGCGCTTTCACTGCAAGCTGCAGATTCCCTCCTAACAGCAAGCTTTAGGATAGGGTACTGAATTGTATCTTAACTGCGACTAATAATGCGATTTTGGCAAAGAGAGTATCTCCCGCAGGGAAGCTGCTACCATCAAATGTTTGCCCTCATTAGACTCCCCTCTGGAAGCGCTTTCACGGCAAGCTGCAGATTCCCTCCTAACAGCAAGCTTTAGGATAGGGTACTGAATTGTAACTTACTTTCGCCTAATAATGCGATTTTGGCAAAGAGAGTATCTCCCGCAGGGAAGCTGCTACCATCAAATGTTTGCCCTCATTAGACTCCCCTCTGGAAGCGCTTTCACTGCAAGCTGCAGATTCCCTCCTAACAGCAAGCTTTAGGATAGGGTACTGAATTGTAACTTACTTTCGCTTAATAATGCGATTTTGGCAAAGAGAGTATCTCCCGCAGGGAAGCTGCTACCATCAAATGTTTGCCCTCATTAGACTCCCCTCTGGAAGCGCTTTCACGGCAAGCTGCAGATTCCCTCCTAACAGCAAGCTTTAGGATAGGGTACTGAATTGTAACTTACTTTCGCCTAATAATGCGATTTTGGCAAAGAGACTATCTCCCGCAGGGAAGCTGCTACCATCAAATGTTTGCCCTCATTAGACTCCCCTCTGGAAGCGCTTTCACTGCAAGCTGCAGATTCCCTCCTAACAGCAAGCTTTAGGATAGGGTACTGAATTGTAACTTACTTTCGCCTAATAATGCGATTTTGGCAATGAGAGTATCTCCCACAGGGAAGCTGCTACCATCAAATGTTTGCCCTCATTAGACTCCCCTCTGGAAGCGCTTTCACTGCAAGCTGCAGATTCCCTCCTAACAGCAAGCTTTAGGATAGGGTACTGAATTGTAACTTACTTTCGCCTAATAATGCGATTTTGGCAAAGAGAGTATCTCCCGCAGGGAAGCTGCTACCATCAAATGTTTGCCCTCATTAGACTCCCCTCTGGAAGCGCTTTCACGGCAAGCTGCAGATTCCCTCCTAGCAGCAAGCTTTAGGATAGGGTACTGAATTGTAACTTACTTTCGCCTAATAAGGCGATTTTGGCAAAGAGACTATCTCCCGCAGGGAAGCTGCTACCATCAAATGTTTGCCCTCATTAGACTCCCCTCTGGAAGCGCTTTCACTGCAAGCTGCAGATTCCCTCCTAACAGCAAGCTTTAGGATAGGGTACTGAATTGTAACTTACTTTCACCAAATAATGCGATTTTGGCAAAGAGAGTATCTCCCGCAGGGAAGCTGCTACCATCAAATGTTTGCCCTCATTAGACTCCCCTCTGGAAGCGCTTTCACGGCAAGCTGCAGATTCCCTCCTAACAGCAAGCTGTAGGATAGGGTACTGAATTGTAACTTACTTTCGCCTAATAAGGCGATATTGGCAAAGAGACTATCTCCCGCAGGGAAGCTGCTACCATCAAATGTTTGCCCTCATTAGACTCCCCTCTGGAAGCGCTTTCACGGCAAGCTGCAGATTCCCTCCTAACAGCAAGCTTTAGGATAGGGTACTGAATTGTAACTTACTTTCGCTTAATACTGCGATTTTGGCAAAGAGAGTATCTCCCGCAGGGAAGCTGCTACCATCAAATGTTTGCCCTCATTAGACTCCACTCTGGAAGCGCTTTCACGGCAAGCTGCAGATTCCCTCCTAACAGCAAGCTTTAGGATAGGGTACTGAATTGTAACTTACTTTCGCCTAATAATGCGATTTTGGCAAAGAGACTATCTCCCGCAGGGAAGCTGCTACCATCAAATGTTTGCCCTCATTAGACTCCCCTCTGCAAGCGCTTTCACTGCAAGCTGCAGATTCCCTCCTAGCAGCAAGCTTTAGGATAGGGTACTGAATTGTATCTTAACTGCGACTAATAAGGTGATTTTGGCAAAGAGAGTATCTCCCGCAGGGAAACTGCTACCATCAAATGTTTGCCCTCGTTAGACTCCCCTCTGGAAGCGCTTTCACTGCAAGCTGCAGATTCCCTCCTAACAGCAAGCTTTAGGATAGGGTACTGAATTGTATCTTAACTGCGGCTAATAAGGAGATTGTGTCAAAGAGAGTATCTCCCGCAGGGAAGCTGCTACCATCAAATGCTGGCTCGCGTTAGATTCCTCTCTTGAAGCACTTTCACTGCAAGCTGCAGATTCCCTCCTAACAGCTAGCTTTACGATAGGGTACTGAATTGTATCTTAACTGCGGCTACTAAGGTGATATTGGCAAAGAGAGTATCTCCCGCAGGGAAGCTGCTACCATCAAATGTTTGCCATCATTAGACTCCCCTCTGGAAGCGCTTTCACTGCAAGCTGCAGATTCCCTCCTAACAGCAAGCTTTAGGATAGGGTACTGAATTGTAACTTACTTTCGCCTAATAATGCGATTTTGGCAAAGAGACTATCTCCCGCAGGGAAGCTGCTACCATCAAATGTTTGCCCTCATTAGACTCCCCTCTGGAAGCGCTTTCACTGCAAGCTGCAGATTCCCTCCTAACAGCAAGCTTTAGGATAGGGTACTGAATTGTAACTTACTTTCGCCTAATAATGCGATTTTGGCAAAGAGAGTATCTCCCGCAGGGAAGCTGCTACCATCAAGTGTTTGCCCTCATTAGACTCCCCTCTGGAAGCGCTTTCACTGCAAGCTGCAGATTCCCTCCTAACAGCAAGCTTTAGGATAGGGTACTGAATTGTATCTTAACTGCGACTAATAATGCGATTTTGGCAAAGAGAGTATCTCCCGCAGGGAAGCTGCTACCATCAAATGTTTGCCCTCATTAGACTCCCCTCTGGAAGCGCTTTCACGGCAAGCTGCAGATTCCCTCCTAACAGCAAGCTTTAGGATAGGGTACTGAATTGTAACTTACTTTCGCCTAATAATGCGATTTTGGCAAAGAGAGTATCTCCCGCAGGGAAGCTGCTACCATCAAATGTTTGCCCTCATTAGACTCCCCTCTGGAAGCGCTTTCACTGCAAGCTGCAGATTCCCTCCTAACAGCAAGCTTTAGGATAGGGTACTGAATTGTAACTTACTTTCGCTTAATAATGCGATTTTGGCAAAGAGAGTATCTCCCACAGGGAAGCTGCTACCATCAAATGTTTGCCCTCATTAGACTCCCCTCTGGAAGCGCTTTCACGGCAAGCTGCAGATTCCCTCCTAACAGCAAGCTTTAGGATAGGGTACTGAATTGTAACTTACTTTCGCCTAATAATGCGATTTTGGCAAAGAGAGTATCTCCCGCAGGGAAGCTGCTACCATCAAATGTTTGCCCTCATTAGACTCCCCTCTGGAAGCGCTGTCACTGCAAGCTGCAGATTCCCTCCTAACAGCAAGCTTTAGGATAGGGTACTGAATTGTAACTTACTTTCGCCTAATAATGCGATTTTGGAAAAGAGACTATCTCCCGCAGGGAAGCTGCTACCATCAAATGTTTGCCCTCATTAGACTCCCCTCTGGAAGCGCTTTCACTGCAAGCTGCAGATTCCCTCCTAACAGCAAGCTTTAGGATAGGGTACTGAATTGTAACTTACTTTCGCCTAATAATGCGATTTTGGCAAAGAGAGTATCTCCCGCAGGGAAGCTGCTACCATCAAATGTTTGCCCTCATTAGACTCCCCTCTGGAAGCGCTGTCACTGCAAGCTGCAGATTCCCTCCTAACAGCAAGCTTTAGGATAGGGTACTGAATTGTAACTTACTTTCGCCTAATAATGCGATTTTGGAAAAGAGACTATCTCCCGCAGGGAAGCTGCTACCATCAAATGTTTGCCCTCATTAGACTCCCCTCTGGAAGCGCTTTCACTGCAAGCTGCAGATTCCCTCCTAACAGCAAGCTTTAGGATAGGGTACTGAATTGTAACTTACTTTCGCCTAATAATGCGATTTTGGCAAAGAGAGTATCTCCCGCAGGGAAGCTGCTACCATCAAATGTTTGCCCTCATTAGACTCCCCTCTGGAAGCGCTTTCACTGCAAGCTGCAGATTCCCTCCTAACAGCAAGCTTTAGGATAGGGTACTGAATTGTAACTTACTTTCGCCTAATAATGCGATTTTGGCAAAGAGAGTATCTCCCGCAGGGAAGCTGCTACCATCAAATGTTTGCCCTCATTAGACTCCCCTCTGGAAGCGCTTTCACTGCAAGCTGCAGATTCCCTCCTAGCAGCAAGCTTTAGGATAGGGTACTGAATTGTAACTTACTTTCGCCTAATAATGCGATTTTGGCAAAGAGAGTATCTCCCGCAGGGAAGCTGCTACCATCAAATATTTGCCCTCATTAGACTCCCCTCTGGAAGCGCTTTCACGGCAAGCTGCAGATTCCCTCCTAACAGCAAGCTTTAGGATAGGGTACTGAATTGTAACTTACTTTCGCCTAATAATGCGGTTTTGGCAAAGAGAGTATCTCCCGCAGGGAAGCTGCTACCATCAAATGTTTGCCCTCATTAGACTCCCCTCTGGAAGCGCTTTCACTGCAAGCTGCAGATTCCCTCCTAACAGCAAGCTTTAGGATAGGGTACTGAATTGTAACTTACTTTCGCCTAATAATGCGATTTTGGCAATGAGAGTATCTCCCACAGGGAAGCTGCTACCATCAAATGTTTGCCCTCATTAGACTCCCCTCTGGAAGCGCTTTCACTGCAAGCTGCAGATTCCCTCCTAACAGCAAGCTTTAGGATAGGGTACTGAATTGTAACTTACTCTCGCCTAATAATGCGATTTTGGCAAAGAGAGTATCTCCCGCAGGGAAGCTGCTACCATCAAATGTTTGCCCTCATTAGACTCCCCTCTGGAAGCGCTTTCACTGCAAGCTGCAGATTCCCTCCTAACAGCAAGCTTTAGGATAGGGTACTGAATTGTAACTTACTTTCGCCTAATAATGCGATTTTGGCAAAGAGAGTATCTCCCGCAGGGAAGCTGCTACCATCAAATGTTTGCCCTCATTAGACTCCCCTCTGGAAGCGCTTTTACGGCAAGCTGCAGATTCCCTCCTAGCAGCAAGCTTTAGGATAGGGTACTGAATTGTAACTTACTTTCGCCTAATAATGCGATTTTGGCAAAGAGACTATCTCCCGCAGGGAAGCTGCTACCATCAAATGTTTGCCCTCATTAGACTCCCCTCTGGAAGCGCTTTCACTGCAAGCTGCAGATTCCCTCCTAACAGCAAGCTTTAGGATAGGGTACTGAATTGTAACTTACTTTCACCTAATAATGCGATTTTGGCAAAGAGAGTATCTCCCGCAGGGAAGCTGCTACCATCAAATGTTTGCCCTCATTAGACTCCCCTCTGGAAGCGCTTTCACGGCAAGCTGCAGATTCCCTCCTAACAGCAAGCTGTAGGATAGGGTACTGAATTGTAACTTACTTTCGCCTAATAATGCGATTTTGGCAAAGAGACTATCTCCCGCAGGGAAGCTGCTACCATCAAATGTTTGCCCTCATTAGACTCCCCTCTGGAAGCGCTTTCACGGCAAGCTGCAGATTCCCTCCTAACAGCAAGCTTTAGGATAGGGTACTGAATTGTAACTTACTTTCGCCTAATAAGGCGATTTTGGCAAAGAGAGTATCTCCCGCAGGGAAGCTGCTACCATCAAATGTTTGCCCTCATTAGACTCCCCTCTGGAAGCGCTTTCACGGCAAGCTGCAGATTCCCTCCTAACAGCAAGCTTTAGGATAGGGTACTGAATTGTAACTTACTTTCGCCTAATAATGCGATTTTGGCAAAGAGAGTATCTCCCGCAGGGAAGCTGCTACCATCAAATGTTTGCCCTCATTAGACTCCCCTCTGGAAGCGCTTTCACGGCAAGCTGCAGATTCCCTCCTAACAGCAAGCTTTAGGATAGGGTACTGAATTGTAACTTACTTTCGCTTAATAATGCGATTTTGGCAAAGAGAGTATCTCCCGCAGGGAAGCTGCTACCATCAAATGTTTGCCCTCATTAGACTCCCCTCTGGAAGCGCTTTCACGGCAAGCTGCAGATTCCCTCCTAACAGCAAGCTTTAGGATAGGGTACTGAATTGTAACTTACTTTCGCCTAATAATGCGATTTTGGCAAAGAGAGTATCTCCCGCAGGGAAGCTGCTACCATCAAATGTTTGCCCTCATTAGACTCCCCTCTGGAAGCGCTGTCACTGCAAGCTGCAGATTCCCTCCTAACAGCAAGCTTTAGGATAGGGTACTGAATTGTAACTTACTTTCGCCTAATAATGCGATTTTGGAAAAGAGACTATCTCCCGCAGGGAAGCTGCTACCATCAAATGTTTGCCCTCATTAGACTCCCCTCTGGAAGCGCTTTCACTGCAAGCTGCAGATTCCCTCCTAACAGCAAGCTTTAGGATAGGGTACTGAATTGTAACTTACTTACGCCTAATAATGCGATTTTGGCAAAGAGAGTATCTCCCGCAGGGAAGCTGCTACCATCAAATGTTTGCCCTCATTAGACTCCCCTCTGGAAGCGCTGTCACTGCAAGCTGCAGATTCCCTCCTAACAGCAAGCTTTAGGATAGGGTACTGAATTGTAACTTACTTTCGCCTAATAATGCGATTTTGGCAAAGAGACTATCTCCCGCAGGGAAGCTGCTACCATCAAATGTTTGCCCTCATTAGACTCCCCTCTGGAAGCGCTTTCACTGCAAGCTGCAGATTCCCTCCTAACAGCAAGCTTTAGGATAGGGTACTGAATTGTAACTTACTTTCGCCTAATAATGCGATTTTGGCAAAGAGACTATCTCCCGCAGGGAAGCTGCTACAATCAAATGTTTGCCCTCATTAGACTCCCCTCTGGAAGCGCTTTCACTGCAAGCTGCAGATTCCCTCCTAACAGCAAGCTTTAGGATAGGGTACTGAATTGTAACTTACTTTCGCCTAATAATGCGATTTTGGCAAAGAGAGTATCTCCCGCAGGGAAGCTGCTACCATCAAATGTTTGCCCTATTTAGACTCCCCTCTGGAAGCGCTTTCACTGCAAGCTGCAGATTCCCTCCTAGCAGCAAGCTTTAGGATAGGGTACTGAATTGTAACTTACTTTCGCCTAATAATGCGATTTTGGCAAAGAGAGTATCTCCCGCAGGGAAGCTGCTACCATCAAATATTTGCCCTCATTAGACTCCCCTCTGGAAGCGCTTTCACGGCAAGCTGCAGATTCCCTCCTAACAGCAAGCTTTAGGATAGGGTACTGAATTGTATCTTAACTGCGACTAATAAGGTGATTTTGGCAAAGAGAGTATCTCCCGCAGGGAAACTGCTACCATCAAATGTTTGCCCTCGTTAGACTCCCCTCTGGAAGCGCTTTCACTGCAAGCTGCAGATTCCCTCCTAACAGCAAGCTTTAGGATAGGGTACTGAATTGTATCTTAACTGCGGCTAATAAGGAGATTGTGTCAAAGAGAGTATCTCCCGCAGGGAAGCTGCTACCATCAAATGTTTGCCCTCATTAGACTCCCCTCTGGAAGCACTTTCACTGCAAGCTGCAGATTCCCTCCTAACAGCTAGCTTTACGATAGGGTACTGAATTGTATCTTAACTGCGGCTACTAAGGTGATATTGGCAAAGAGAGTATCTCCCGCAGGGAAGCTGCTACCATCAAATGTTTGCCCTCATTAGACTCCCCTCTGGAAGCGCTTTCACTGCAAGCTGCAGATTCCCTCCTAACAGCAAGCTTTAGGATAGGGTACTGAATTGTAACTTACTTTCGCCTAATAATGCGATTTTGGCAAAGAGACTATCTCCCGCAGGGAAGCTGCTACCATCAAATGTTTGCCCTCATTAGACTCCCCTCTGGAAGCGCTTTCACGGCAAGCTGCAGATTCCCTCCTAACAGCAAGCTTTAGGATAGGGTACTGAATTGTAACTTACTTTCGCCTAATAATGCGATTTTGGCAAAGAGAGTATCTCCCGCAGGGAAGCTGCTACCATCAAGTGTTTGCCCTCATTAGACTCCCCTCTGGAAGCGCTTTCACTGCAAGCTGCAGATTCCCTCCTAACAGCAAGCTTTAGGATAGGGTACTGAACTGTATCTTAACTGCGACTAATAATGCGATTTTGGCAAAGAGAGTATCTCCCGCAGGGAAGCTGCTACCATCAAATGTTTGCCCTCATTAGACTCCCCTCTGGAAGCGCTTTCACGGCAAGCTGCAGATTCCCTCCTAACAGCAAGCTTTAGGATAGGGTACTGAATTGTAACTTACTTTCGCCTAATAATGCGATTTTGGCAAAGAGAGTATCTCCCGCAGGGAAGCTGCTACCATCAAATGTTTGCCCTCATTAGACTCCCCTCTGGAAGCGCTTTCACTGCAAGCTGCAGATTCCCTCCTAACAGCAAGCTTTAGGATAGGGTACTGAATTGTAACTTACTTTCGCTTAATAATGCGATTTTGGCAAAGAGAGTATCTCCCGCAGGGAAGCTGCTACCATCAAATGTTTGCCCTCATTAGACTCCCCTCTGGAAGCGCTTTCACGGCAAGCTGCAGATTCCCTCCTAACAGCAAGCTTTAGGATAGGGTACTGAATTGTAACTTACTTTCGCCTAATAATGCGATTTTGGCAAAGAGAGTATCTCCCGCAGGGAAGCTGCTACCATCAAATGTTTGCCCTCATTAGACTCCCCTCTGGAAGCGCTGTCACTGCAAGCTGCAGATTCCCTCCTAACAGCAAGCTTTAGGATAGGGTACTGAATTGTAACTTACTTTCGCCTAATAATGCGATTTTGGAAAAGAGACTATCTCCCGCAGGGAAGCTGCTACCATCAAATGTTTGCCCTCATTAGACTCCCCTCTGGAAGCGCTTTCACTGCAAGCTGCAGATTCCCTCCTAACAGCAAGCTTTAGGATAGGGTACTGAATTGTAACTTACTTTCGCCTAATAATGCGATTTTGGCAAAGAGAGTATCTCCCGCAGGGAAGCTGCTACCATCAAATGTTTGCCCTCATTAGACTCCCCTCTGGAAGCGCTGTCACTGCAAGCTGCAGATTCCCTCCTAACAGCAAGCTTTAGGATAGGGTACTGAATTGTAACTTACTTTCGCCTAATAATGCGATTTTGGAAAAGAGACTATCTCCCGCAGGGAAGCTGCTACCATCAAATGTTTGCCCTCATTAGACTCCCCTCTGGAAGCGCTTTCACTGCAAGCTGCAGATTCCCTCCTAACAGCAAGCTTTAGGATAGGGTACTGAATTGTAACTTACTTTCGCCTAATAATGCGATTTTGGCAAAGAGAGTATCTCCCGCAGGGAAGCTGCTACCATCAAATGTTTGCCCTCATTAGACTCCCCTCTGGAAGCGCTTTCACTGCAAGCTGCAGATTCCCTCCTAACAGCAAGCTTTAGGATAGGGTACTGAATTGTAACTTACTTTCGCCTAATAATGCGATTTTGGCAAAGAGAGTATCTCCCGCAGGGAAGCTGCTACCATCAAATGTTTGCCCTATTTAGACTCCCCTCTGGAAGCGCTTTCACTGCAAGCTGCAGATTCCCTCCTAACAGCAAGCTTTAGGATAGGGTACTGAATTGTAACTTACTTTCGCCTAATAATGCGATTTTGGCAAAGAGAGTATCTCCCGCAGGGAAGCTGCTACCATCAAATATTTGCCCTCATTAGACTCCCCTCTGGAAGCGCTTTCACGGCAAGCTGCAGATTCCCTCCTAACAGCAAGCTTTAGGATAGGGTACTGAATTGTAACTTACTTTCGCCTAATAATGCGATTTTGGCAAAGAGAGTATCTCCCGCAGGGAAGCTGCTACCATCAAATGTTTGCCCTCATTAGACTCCCCTCTGGAAGCGCTTTCACTGCAAGCTGCAGATTCCCTCCTAACAGCAAGCTTTAGGATAGGGTACTGAATTGTAACTTACTTTCGCCTAATAATGCGATTTTGGCAATGAGAGTATCTCCCACAGGGAAGCTGCTACCATCAAATGTTTGCCCTCATTAGACTCCCCTCTGGAAGCGCTTTCACTGCAAGCTGCAGATTCCCTCCTAACAGCAAGCTTTAGGATAGGGTACTGAATTGTAACTTACTCTCGCCTAATAATGCGATTTTGGCAAAGAGAGTATCTCCCGCAGGGAAGCTGCTACCATCAAATGTTTGCCCTCATTAGACTCCCCTCTGGAAGCGCTTTCACTGCAAGCTGCAGATTCCCTCCTAACAGCAAGCTTTAGGATAGGGTACTGAATTGTAACTTACTTTCGCCTAATAATGCGATTTTGGCAAAGAGAGTATCTCCCGCAGGGAAGCTGCTACCATCAAATGTTTGCCCTCATTAGACTCCCCTCTGGAAGCGCTTTCACGGCAAGCTGCAGATTCCCTCCTAGCAGCAAGCTTTAGGATAGGGTACTGAATTGTAACTTACTTTCGCCTAATAATGCGATTTTGGCAAAGAGACTATCTCCCGCAGGGAAGCTGCTACCATCAAATGTTTGCCCTCATTAGACTCCCCTCTGGAAGCGCTTTCACTGCAAGCTGCAGATTCCCTCCTAACAGCAAGCTTTAGGATAGGGTACTGAATTGTAACTTACTTTCACCTAATAATGCGATTTTGGCAAAGAGAGTATCTCCCGCAGGGAAGCTGCTACCATCAAATGTTTGCCCTCATTAGACTCCCCTCTGGAAGCGCTTTCACGGCAAGCTGCAGATTCCCTCCTAACAGCAAGCTGTAGGATAGGGTACTGAATTGTAACTTACTTTCGCCTAATAATGCGATTTTGGCAATGAGAGTATCTCCCACAGGGAAGCTGCTACCATCAAATGTTTGCCCTCATTAGACTCCCCTCTGGAAGCGCTTTCACTGCAAGCTGCAGATTCCCTCCTAACAGCAAGCTTTAGGATAGGGTACTGAATTGTAACTTACTTTCGCCTAATAAGGCGATTTTGGCAAAGAGAGTATCTCCCGCAGGGAAGCTGCTACCATCAAATGTTTGCCCTCATTAGACTCCCCTCTGGAAGCGCTTTCACTGCAAGCTGCAGATTCCCTCCTAACAGCAAGCTTTAGGATAGGGTACTGAATTGTAACTTACTTTCGCCTAATAATGCGATTTTGGCAAAGAGAGTATCTCCCGCAGGGAAGCTGCTACCATCAAATGTTTGCCCTCATTAGACTCCCCTCTGGAAGCGCTGTCACTGCAAGCTGCAGATTCCCTCCTAACAGCAAGCTTTAGGATAGGGTACTGAATTGTAACTTACTTTCGCCTAATAATGCGATTTTGGAAAAGAGACTATCTCCCGCAGGGAAGCTGCTACCATCAAATGTTTGCCCTCATTAGACTCCCCTCTGGAAGCGCTTTCACTGCAAGCTGCAGATTCCCTCCTAACAGCAAGCTTTAGGATAGGGTACTGAATTGTAACTTACTTTCGCCTAATAATGCGATTTTGGCAAAGAGAGTATCTCCCGCAGGGAAGCTGCTACCATCAAATGTTTGCCCTCATTAGACTCCCCTCTGGAAGCGCTTTCACTGCAAGCTGCAGATTCCCTCCTAACAGCAAGCTTTAGGATAGGGTACTGAATTGTAACTTACTTTCGCCTAATAATGCGATTTTGGCAAAGAGAGTATCTCCCGCAGGGAAGCTGCTACCATCAAATGTTTGCCCTCATTAGACTCCCCTCTGGAAGCGCTTTCACTGCAAGCTGCAGATTCCCTCCTAGCAGCAAGCTTTAGGATAGGGTACTGAATTGTAACTTACTTTCGCCTAATAATGCGATTTTGGCAAAGAGAGTATCTCCCGCAGGGAAGCTGCTACCATCAAATATTTGCCCTCATTAGACTCCCCTCTGGAAGCGCTTTCACGGCAAGCTGCAGATTCCCTCCTAACAGCAAGCTTTAGGATAGGGTACTGAATTGTAACTTACTTTCGCCTAATAATGCGATTTTGGCAAAGAGAGTATCTCCCGCAGGGAAGCTGCTACCATCAAATGTTTGCCCTCATTAGACTCCCCTCTGGAAGCGCTTTCACTGCAAGCTGCAGATTCCCTCCTAACAGCAAGCTTTAGGATAGGGTACTGAATTGTAACTTACTTTCGCCTAATAATGCGATTTTGGCAATGAGAGTATCTCCCACAGGGAAGCTGCTACCATCAAATGTTTGCCCTCATTAGACTCCCCTCTGGAAGCGCTTTCACTGCAAGCTGCAGATTCCCTCCTAACAGCAAGCTTTAGGATAGGGTACTGAATTGTAACTTACTCTCGCCTAATAATGCGATTTTGGCAAAGAGAGTATCTCCCGCAGGGAAGCTGCTACCATCAAATGTTTGCCCTCATTAGACTCCCCTCTGGAAGCGCTTTCACTGCAAGCTGCAGATTCCCTCCTAACAGCAAGCTTTAGGATAGGGTACTGAATTGTAACTTACTTTCGCCTAATAATGCGATTTTGGCAAAGAGAGTATCTCCCGCAGGGAAGCTGCTACCATCAAATGTTTGCCCTCATTAGACTCCCCTCTGGAAGCGCTTTCACGGCAAGCTGCAGATTCCCTCCTAGCAGCAAGCTTTAGGATAGGGTACTGAATTGTAACTTACTTTCGCCTAATAATGCGATTTTGGCAAAGAGACTATCTCCCGCAGGGAAGCTGCTACCATCAAATGTTTGCCCTCATTAGACTCCCCTCTGGAAGCGCTTTCACTGCAAGCTGCAGATTCCCTCCTAACAGCAAGCTTTAGGATAGGGTACTGAATTGTAACTTACTTTCACCTAATAATGCGATTTTGGCAAAGAGAGTATCTCCCGCAGGGAAGCTGCTACCATCAAATGTTTGCCCTCATTAGACTCCCCTCTGGAAGCGCTTTCACGGCAAGCTGCAGATTCCCTCCTAACAGCAAGCTGTAGGATAGGGTACTGAATTGTAACTTACTTTCGCCTAATAATGCGATTTTGGCAATGAGAGTATCTCCCACAGGGAAGCTGCTACCATCAAATGTTTGCCCTCATTAGACTCCCCTCTGGAAGCGCTTTCACTGCAAGCTGCAGATTCCCTCCTAACAGCAAGCTTTAGGATAGGGTACTGAATTGTAACTTACTTTCGCCTAATAAGGCGATTTTGGCAAAGAGAGTATCTCCCGCAGGGAAGCTGCTACCATCAAATGTTTGCCCTCATTAGACTCCCCTCTGGAAGCGCTTTCACGGCAAGCTGCAGATTCCCTCCTAACAGCAAGCTTTAGGATAGGGTACTGAATTGTAACTTACTTTCGCCTAATAATGCGATTTTGGCAAAGAGAGTATCTCCCGCAGGGAAGCTGCTACCATCAAATGTTTGCCCTCATTAGACTCCCCTCTGGAAGCGCTTTCACTGCAAGCTGCAGATTCCCTCCTAGCAGCAAGCTTTAGGATAGGGTACTGAATTGTAACTTACTTTCGCCTAATAATGCGATTTTGGAAAAGAGACTATCTCCCGCAGGGAAGCTGCTACCATCAAATGTTTGCCCTCATTAGACTCCCCTCTGGAAGCGCTTTCACTGCAAGCTGCAGATTCCCTCCTAACAGCAAGCTTTAGGATAGGGTACTGAATTGTAACTTACTTTCGCCTAATAATGCGATTTTGGCAAAGAGAGTATCTCCCGCAGGGAAGCTGCTACCATCAAATGTTTGCCCTCATTAGACTCCCCTCTGGAAGCGCTGTCACTGCAAGCTGCAGATTCCCTCCTAACAGCAAGCTTTAGGATAGGGTACTGAATTGTAACTTACTTTCGCCTAATAATGCGATTTTGGAAAAGAGACTATCTCCCGCAGGGAAGCTGCTACCATCAAATGTTTGCCCTCATTAGACTCCCCTCTGGAAGCGCTTTCACTGCAAGCTGCAGATTCCCTCCTAACAGCAAGCTTTAGGATAGGGTACTGAATTGTAACTTACTTTCGCCTAATAATGCGATTTTGGCAAAGAGAGTATCTCCCGCAGGGAAGCTGCTACCATCAAATGTTTGCCCTCATTAGACTCCCCTCTGGAAGCGCTTTCACTGCAAGCTGCAGATTCCCTCCTAACAGCAAGCTTTAGGATAGGGTACTGAATTGTAACTTACTTTCGCCTAATAATGCGATTTTGGCAAAGAGAGTATCTCCCGCAGGGAAGCTGCTACCATCAAATGTTTGCCCTATTTAGACTCCCCTCTGGAAGCGCTTTCACTGCAAGCTGCAGATTCCCTCCTAACAGCAAGCTTTAGGATAGGGTACTGAATTGTAACTTACTTTCGCCTAATAATGCGATTTTGGCAAAGAGAGTATCTCCCGCAGGGAAGCTGCTACCATCAAATATTTGCCCTCATTAGACTCCCCTCTGGAAGCGCTTTCACGGCAAGCTGCAGATTCCCTCCTAACAGCAAGCTTTAGGATAGGGTACTGAATTGTAACTTACTTTCGCCTAATAATGCGATTTTGGCAAAGAGAGTATCTCCCGCAGGGAAGCTGCTACCATCAAATGTTTGCCCTCATTAGACTCCCCTCTGGAAGCGCTTTCACTGCAAGCTGCAGATTCCCTCCTAACAGCAAGCTTTAGGATAGGGTACTGAATTGTAACTTACTTTCGCCTAATAATGCGATTTTGGCAATGAGAGTATCTCCCACAGGGAAGCTGCTACCATCAAATGTTTGCCCTCATTAGACTCCCCTCTGGAAGCGCTTTCACTGCAAGCTGCAGATTCCCTCCTAACAGCAAGCTTTAGGATAGGGTACTGAATTGTAACTTACTCTCGCCTAATAATGCGATTTTGGCAAAGAGAGTATCTCCCGCAGGGAAGCTGCTACCATCAAATGTTTGCCCTCATTAGACTCCCCTCTGGAAGCGCTTTCACTGCAAGCTGCAGATTCCCTCCTAACAGCAAGCTTTAGGATAGGGTACTGAATTGTAACTTACTTTCGCCTAATAATGCGATTTTGGCAAAGAGAGTATCTCCCGCAGGGAAGCTGCTACCATCAAATGTTTGCCCTCATTAGACTCCCCTCTGGAAGCGCTTTCACGGCAAGCTGCAGATTCCCTCCTAGCAGCAAGCTTTAGGATAGGGTACTGAATTGTAACTTACTTTCGCCTAATAATGCGATTTTGGCAAAGAGACTATCTCCCGCAGGGAAGCTGCTACCATCAAATGTTTGCCCTCATTAGACTCCCCTCTGGAAGCGCTTTCACTGCAAGCTGCAGATTCCCTCCTAACAGCAAGCTTTAGGATAGGGTACTGAATTGTAACTTACTTTCACCTAATAATGCGATTTTGGCAAAGAGAGTATCTCCCGCAGGGAAGCTGCTACCATCAAATGTTTGCCCTCATTAGACTCCCCTCTGGAAGCGCTTTCACGGCAAGCTGCAGATTCCCTCCTAACAGCAAGCTGTAGGATAGGGTACTGAATTGTAACTTACTTTCGCCTAATAATGCGATTTTGGCAATGAGAGTATCTCCCACAGGGAAGCTGCTACCATCAAATGTTTGCCCTCATTAGACTCCCCTCTGGAAGCGCTTTCACTGCAAGCTGCAGATTCCCTCCTAACAGCAAGCTTTAGGATAGGGTACTGAATTGTAACTTACTTTCGCCTAATAAGGCGATTTTGGCAAAGAGAGTATCTCCCGCAGGGAAGCTGCTACCATCAAATGTTTGCCCTCATTAGACTCCCCTCTGGAAGCGCTTTCACTGCAAGCTGCAGATTCCCTCCTAACAGCAAGCTTTAGGATAGGGTACTGAATTGTAACTTACTTTCGCCTAATAATGCGATTTTGGCAAAGAGAGTATCTCCCGCAGGGAAGCTGCTACCATCAAATGTTTGCCCTCATTAGACTCCCCTCTGGAAGCGCTGTCACTGCAAGCTGCAGATTCCCTCCTAACAGCAAGCTTTAGGATAGGGTACTGAATTGTAACTTACTTTCGCCTAATAATGCGATTTTGGAAAAGAGACTATCTCCCGCAGGGAAGCTGCTACCATCAAATGTTTGCCCTCATTAGACTCCCCTCTGGAAGCGCTTTCACTGCAAGCTGCAGATTCCCTCCTAACAGCAAGCTTTAGGATAGGGTACTGAATTGTAACTTACTTTCGCCTAATAATGCGATTTTGGCAAAGAGAGTATCTCCCGCAGGGAAGCTGCTACCATCAAATGTTTGCCCTCATTAGACTCCCCTCTGGAAGCGCTTTCACTGCAAGCTGCAGATTCCCTCCTAACAGCAAGCTTTAGGATAGGGTACTGAATTGTAACTTACTTTCGCCTAATAATGCGATTTTGGCAAAGAGAGTATCTCCCGCAGGGAAGCTGCTACCATCAAATGTTTGCCCTCATTAGACTCCCCTCTGGAAGCGCTTTCACTGCAAGCTGCAGATTCCCTCCTAGCAGCAAGCTTTAGGATAGGGTACTGAATTGTAACTTACTTTCGCCTAATAATGCGATTTTGGCAAAGAGAGTATCTCCCGCAGGGAAGCTGCTACCATCAAATATTTGCCCTCATTAGACTCCCCTCTGGAAGCGCTTTCACGGCAAGCTGCAGATTCCCTCCTAACAGCAAGCTTTAGGATAGGGTACTGAATTGTAACTTACTTTCGCCTAATAATGCGATTTTGGCAAAGAGAGTATCTCCCGCAGGGAAGCTGCTACCATCAAATGTTTGCCCTCATTAGACTCCCCTCTGGAAGCGCTTTCACTGCAAGCTGCAGATTCCCTCCTAACAGCAAGCTTTAGGATAGGGTACTGAATTGTAACTTACTTTCGCCTAATAATGCGATTTTGGCAATGAGAGTATCTCCCACAGGGAAGCTGCTACCATCAAATGTTTGCCCTCATTAGACTCCCCTCTGGAAGCGCTTTCACTGCAAGCTGCAGATTCCCTCCTAACAGCAAGCTTTAGGATAGGGTACTGAATTGTAACTTACTCTCGCCTAATAATGCGATTTTGGCAAAGAGAGTATCTCCCGCAGGGAAGCTGCTACCATCAAATGTTTGCCCTCATTAGACTCCCCTCTGGAAGCGCTTTCACTGCAAGCTGCAGATTCCCTCCTAACAGCAAGCTTTAGGATAGGGTACTGAATTGTAACTTACTTTCGCCTAATAATGCGATTTTGGCAAAGAGAGTATCTCCCGCAGGGAAGCTGCTACCATCAAATGTTTGCCCTCATTAGACTCCCCTCTGGAAGCGCTTTCACGGCAAGCTGCAGATTCCCTCCTAGCAGCAAGCTTTAGGATAGGGTACTGAATTGTAACTTACTTTCGCCTAATAATGCGATTTTGGCAAAGAGACTATCTCCCGCAGGGAAGCTGCTACCATCAAATGTTTGCCCTCATTAGACTCCCCTCTGGAAGCGCTTTCACTGCAAGCTGCAGATTCCCTCCTAACAGCAAGCTTTAGGATAGGGTACTGAATTGTAACTTACTTTCACCTAATAATGCGATTTTGGCAAAGAGAGTATCTCCCGCAGGGAAGCTGCTACCATCAAATGTTTGCCCTCATTAGACTCCCCTCTGGAAGCGCTTTCACGGCAAGCTGCAGATTCCCTCCTAACAGCAAGCTGTAGGATAGGGTACTGAATTGTAACTTACTTTCGCCTAATAATGCGATTTTGGCAATGAGAGTATCTCCCACAGGGAAGCTGCTACCATCAAATGTTTGCCCTCATTAGACTCCCCTCTGGAAGCGCTTTCACTGCAAGCTGCAGATTCCCTCCTAACAGCAAGCTTTAGGATAGGGTACTGAATTGTAACTTACTTTCGCCTAATAAGGCGATTTTGGCAAAGAGAGTATCTCCCGCAGGGAAGCTGCTACCATCAAATGTTTGCCCTCATTAGACTCCCCTCTGGAAGCGCTTTCACGGCAAGCTGCAGATTCCCTCCTAACAGCAAGCTTTAGGATAGGGTACTGAATTGTAACTTACTTTCGCCTAATAATGCGATTTTGGCAAAGAGAGTATCTCCCGCAGGGAAGCTGCTACCATCAAATGTTTGCCCTCATTAGACTCCCCTCTGGAAGCGCTTTCACTGCAAGCTGCAGATTCCCTCCTAGCAGCAAGCTTTAGGATAGGGTACTGAATTGTAACTTACTTTCGCCTAATAATGCGATTTTGGCAAAGAGAGTATCTCCCGCAGGGAAGCTGCTACCATCAAATATTTGCCCTCATTAGACTCCCCTCTGGAAGCGCTTTCACGGCAAGCTGCAGATTCCCTCCTAACAGCAAGCTTTAGGATAGGGTACTGAATTGTAACTTACTTTCGCCTAATAATGCGATTTTGGCAAAGAGAGTATCTCCCGCAGGGAAGCTGCTACCATCAAATGTTTGCCCTCATTAGACTCCCCTCTGGAAGCGCTTTCACTGCAAGCTGCAGATTCCCTCCTAACAGCAAGCTTTAGGATAGGGTACTGAATTGTAACTTACTTTCGCCTAATAATGCGATTTTGGCAATGAGAGTATCTCCCACAGGGAAGCTGCTACCATCAAATGTTTGCCCTCATTAGACTCCCCTCTGGAAGCGCTTTCACTGCAAGCTGCAGATTCCCTCCTAACAGCAAGCTTTAGGATAGGGTACTGAATTGTAACTTACTCTCGCCTAATAATGCGATTTTGGCAAAGAGAGTATCTCCCGCAGGGAAGCTGCTACCATCAAATGTTTGCCCTCATTAGACTCCCCTCTGGAAGCGCTTTCACTGCAAGCTGCAGATTCCCTCCTAACAGCAAGCTTTAGGATAGGGTACTGAATTGTAACTTACTTTCGCCTAATAATGCGATTTTGGCAAAGAGAGTATCTCCCGCATGGAAGCTGCTACCATCAAATGTTTGCCCTCATTAGACTCCCCTCTGGAAGCGCTTTCACTGCAAGCTGCAGATTCCCTCCTAACAGCAAGCTTTAGGATAGGGTACTGAATTGTAACTTACTTTCGCCTAATAATACGATTTTGGCAAAGAGACTATCTCCCGCAGGGAAGCTGCTACCATCAAATGTTTGCCCTCATTAGACTCCCCTCTGGAAGCGCTTTCACTGCAAGCTGCAGATTCCCTCCTAACAGCAAGCTTTAGGATAGGGTACTGAATTGTAACTTACTTTCACCTAATAATGCGATTTTGGCAAAGAGAGTATCTCCCGCAGGGAAGCTGCTACCATCAAATGTTTGCCCTCATTAGACTCCCCTCTGGAAGCGCTTTCACGGCAAGCTGCAGATTCCCTCCTAACAGCAAGCTGTAGGATAGGGTACTGAATTGTAACTTACTTTCGCCTAATAATGCGATTTTGGCAAAGAGACTATCTCCCGCAGGGAAGCTGCTACCATCAAATGTTTGCCCTCATTAGACTCCCCTCTGGAAGCGCTTTCACGGCAAGCTGCAGATTCCCTCCTAACAGCAAGCTTTAGGATAGGGTACTGAATTGTAACTTACTTTCGCCTAATAAGGCGATTTTGGCAAAGAGAGTATCTCCCGCAGGGAAGCTGCTACCATCAAATGTTTGCCCTCATTAGACTCCCCTCTGGAAGCGCTTTCAGGGCAAGCTGCAGATTCCCTCCTAACAGCAAGCTTTAGGATAGGGTACTGAATTGTAACTTACTTTCGCCTAATAATGCGATTTTGGCAAAGAGAGTATCTCCCGCAGGGAAGCTGCTACCATCAAATGTTTGCCCTCATTAGACTCCCCTCTGGAAGCGCTTTCACTGCAAGCTGCAGATTCCCTCCTAACAGCAAGCTTTAGGATAGGGTACTGAATTGTAACTTACTTTCGCTTAATAATGCGATTTTGGCAAAGAGACTATCTCCCGCAGGGAAGCTGCTACCTTCAAATGTTTGCCCTCATTAGACTCCCCTCTGGAAGCGCTTTCACTGCAAGCTGCAGATTCCCTCCTAACAGCAAGCTTTAGGATAGGGTACTGAATTGTAACTTACTTTCGCCTAATAATGCGATTTTGGCAAAGAGAGTATCTCCCGCAGGGAAGCTGCTACCATCAAATGTTTGCCCTCATTAGACTCCCCTCTGGATGCGCTTTCACGGCAAGCTGCAGATTCCCTCCTAGCAGCAAGCTTTAGGATAGGGTACTGAATTGTAACTTACTTTCGCCTAATAAGGCGATTTTGGCAAAGAGACTATCTCCCGCAGGGAAGCTGCTACCATCAAATGTTTGCCCTCATTAGACTCCCCTCTGGAAGCGCTTTCACTGCAAGCTGCAGATTCCCTCCTAACAGCAAGCTTTAGGATAGGGTACTGAATTGTAACTTACTTTCACCTAATAATGCGATTTTGGCAAAGAGAGTATCTCCCGCAGGGAAGCTGCTACCATCAAATGTTTGCCCTCATTAGACTCCCCTCTGGAAGCGCTTTCACGGCAAGTTGCAGATTCCCTCCTAACAGCAAGCTGTAGGATAGGGTACTGAATTGTAACTTACTTTCGCCTAATAAGGCGATTTTGGCAAAGAGACTATCTCCCGCAGGGAAGCTGCTACCATCAAATGTTTGCCCTCATTAGACTCCCCTCTGGAAGCGCTTTCACGGCAAGCTGCAGATTCCCTCCTAACAGCAAGCTTTAGGATAGGGTACTGAATTGTAACTTACTTTCGCCTAATAAGGCGATTTTGGCAAAGAGAGTATCTCCCGCAGGGAAGCTGCTGCCATCAAATGTTTGCCCTCATTAGACTCCCCTCTGGAAGCGCTTTCACGGCAAGCTGCAGATTCCCTCCTAACAGCAAGCTTTAGGATAGGGTACTGAATTGTAACTTACTTTCGCCTAATAATGCGATTTTGGCAAAGAGAGTATCTCCCGCAGGGAAGCTGCTACCATCAAATGTTTGCCCTCATTAGACTCCCCTCTGGAAGCGCTTTCACGGCAAGCTGCAGATTCCCTCCTAACAGCAAGCTTTAGGATAGGGTACTGAATTGTAACTTACTTTCGCCTAATAATGCGATTTTGGCAAAGAGAGTATCTCCCGCAGGGAAGCTGCTACCATCAAATGTTTGCCCTCATTAGACTCCCCTCTGGAAGCGCTTTCACGGCAAGCTGCAGATTCCCTCCTAACAGCAAGCTTTAGGATAGGGTACTGAATTGTAACTTACTTTCGCCTAATAATGCGATTTTGGCAAAGAGAGTATCTCCCGCAGGGAAGCTGCTACCATCAAATGTTTGCCCTCATTAGACTCCCCTCTGGAAGCGCTTTCACGGCAAGCTGCAGATTCCCTCCTAACAGCAAGCTTTAGGATAGGGTACTGAATTGTAACTTACTTTCGCCTAATAATGCGATTTTGGCAAAGAGAGTATCTCCCGCAGGGAAGCTGCTACCATCAAATGTTTGCCCTCATTAGACTCCCCTCTGGAAGCGCTTTCAGGGCAAGCTGCAGATTCCCTCCTAGCAGCAAGCTTTAGGATAGGGTACTGAATTGTAACTTACTTTCGCCTAATAAGGCGATTATGGCAAAGAGAGTATCTCCCGCTGGGAAGCTGCTACCATCAAATGTTTGCCCTCATTAGACTCCCCTCTGGAAGCGCTTTCACTGCAAGCTGCAGATTCCCTCCTAACAGCAAGCTTTAGGATAGGGTACTGAATTGTAACTTACTTTCGCTTAATAATGCGATTTTGGCAAAGAGACTATCTCCCGCAGGGAAGCTGCTACCATCAAATGTTTGCCCTCATTAGACTCCCCTCTGGAAGCGCTTTCACTGCAAGCTGCAGATTCCCTCCTAACAGCAAGCTTTAGGATAGGGTACTGAATTGTAACTTACTTTCGCCTAATAATGCGATTTTGGCAAAGAGAGTATCTCCCGCAGGGAAGCTGCTACCATCAAATGTTTGCCCTCATTAGACTCCCCTCTGGAAGCGCTTTCACTGCAAGCTGCAGATTCCCTCCTAACAGCAAGCTTTAGGATAGGGTACTGAATTGTAACTTACTTTCGCCTAATAATGCGATTTTGGCAAAGAGAGTATCTCCCGCAGGGAAGCTGCTACCATCAAATGTTTGCCCTCATTAGACTCCCCTCTGGAAGCGCTTTCACGGCAAGCTGCAGATTCCCTCCTAACAGCAAGCTTTAGGATAGGGTACTGAATTGTAACTTACTTTCGCCTAATAATGCGATTTTGGCAAAGAGAGTATCTCCCGCAGGGAAGCTGCTACCATCAAATGTTTGCCCTCATTAGACTCCCCTCTGGAAGCGCTTTCACTGCAAGCTGCAGATTCCCTCCTAACAGCAAGCTTTAGGATAGGGTACTGAATTGTAACTTACTTTCGCCTAATAATGCGATTTTGGCAATGAGAGTATCTCCCACAGGGAAGCTGCTACCATCAAATGTTTGCCCTCATTAGACTCCCCTCTGGAAGCGCTTTCACTGCAAGCTGCAGATTCCCTCCTAACAGCAAGCTTTAGGATAGGGTACTGAATTGTAACTTACTCTCGCCTAATAATGCGATTTTGGCAAAGAGAGTATCTCCCGCAGGGAAGCTGCTACCATCAAATGTTTGCCCTCATTAGACTCCCCTCTGGAAGCGCTTTCACTGCAAGCTGCAGATTCCCTCCTAACAGCAAGCTTTAGGATAGGGTACTGAATTGTAACTTACTTTCGCCTAATAATGCGATTTTGGCAAAGAGAGTATCTCCCGCATGGAAGCTGCTACCATCAAATGTTTGCCCTCATTAGACTCCCCTCTGGAAGCGCTTTCACTGCAAGCTGCAGATTCCCTCCTAACAGCAAGCTTTAGGATAGGGTACTGAATTGTAACTTACTTTCGCCTAATAATGCGATTTTGGCAAAGAGACTATCTCCCGCAGGGAAGCTGCTACCATCAAATGTTTGCCCTCATTAGACTCCCCTCTGGAAGCGCTTTCACTGCAAGCTGCAGATTCCCTCCTAACAGCAAGCTTTAGGATAGGGTACTGAATTGTAACTTACTTTCACCTAATAATGCGATTTTGGCAAAGAGAGTATCTCCCGCAGGGAAGCTGCTACCATCAAATGTTTGCCCTCATTAGACTCCCCTCTGGAAGCGCTTTCACGGCAAGCTGCAGATTCCCTCCTAACAGCAAGCTGTAGGATAGGGTACTGAATTGTAACTTACTTTCGCCTAATAATGCGATTTTGGCAAAGAGACTATCTCCCGCAGGGAAGCTGCTACCATCAAATGTTTGCCCTCATTAGACTCCCCTCTGGAAGCGCTTTCACGGCAAGCTGCAGATTCCCTCCTAACAGCAAGCTTTAGGATAGGGTACTGAATTGTAACTTACTTTCGCCTAATAAGGCGATTTTGGCAAAGAGAGTATCTCCCGCAGGGAAGCTGCTACCATCAAATGTTTGCCCTCATTAGACTCCCCTCTGGAAGCGCTTTCACGGCAAGCTGCAGATTCCCTCCTAACAGCAAGCTTTAGGATAGGGTACTGAATTGTAACTTACTTTCGCCTAATAATGCGATTTTGGCAAAGAGACTATCTCCCGCAGGGAAGCTGCTACCATCAAATGTTTGCCCTCATTAGACTCCCCTCTGGAAGCGCTTTCAGGGCAAGCTGCAGATTCCCTCCTAACAGCAAGCTTTAGGATAGGGTACTGAATTGTAACTTACTTTCGCCTAATAATGCGATTTTGGCAAAGAGAGTATCTCCCGCAGGGAAGCTGCTACCATCAAATGTTTGCCCTCATTAGACTCCCCTCTGGAAGCGCTTTCACTGCAAGCTGCAGATTCCCTCCTAACAGCAAGCTTTAGGATAGGGTACTGAATTGTAACTTACTTTCGCTTAATAATGCGATTTTGGCAAAGAGACTATCTCCCGCAGGGAAGCTGCTACCATCAAATGTTTGCCCTCATTAGACTCCCCTCTGGAAGCGCTTTCACTGCAAGCTGCAGATTCCCTCCTAACAGCAAGCTTTAGGATAGGGTACTGAATTGTAACTTACTTTCGCCTAATAATGCGATTTTGGCAAAGAGAGTATCTCCCGCAGGGAAGCTGCTACCATCAAATGTTTGCCCTCATTAGACTCCCCTCTGGAAGCGCTTTCACTGCAAGCTGCAGATTCCCTCCTAACAGCAAGCTTTAGGATAGGGTACTGAATTGTAACTTACTTTCGCCTAATAATGCGATTTTGGCAAAGAGAGTATCTCCCGCAGGGAAGCTGCTACCATCAAATGTTTGCCCTCATTAGACTCCCCTCTGGAAGCGCTTTCACTGCAAGCTGCAGATTCCCTCCTAACAGCAAGCTTTAGGATAGGGTACTGAATTGTAACTTACTTTCGGCTAATAATGCGATTTTGGCAAAGAGAGTATCTCCCGCAGGGAAGCTGCTACCATCAAATGTTTGCCCTCATTAGACTCCCCTCTGGATGCGCTTTCACGGCAAGCTGCAGATTCCCTCCTAGCAGCAAGCTTTAGGATAGGGTACTGAATTGTAACTTACTTTCGCCTAATAAGGCGATTTTGGCAAAGAGACTATCTCCCGCAGGGAAGCTGCTACCATCAAATGTTTGCCCTCATTAGACTCCCCTCTGGAAGCGCTTTCACGGCAAGCTGCAGATTCCCTCCTAACAGCAAGCTTTAGGATAGGGTACTGAATTGTAACTTACTTTCGCCTAATAAGGCGATTTTGGCAAAGAGAGTATCTCCCGCAGGGAAGCTGCTGCCATCAAATGTTTGCCCTCATTAGACTCCCCTCTGGAAGCGCTTTCACGGCAAGCTGCAGATTCCCTCCTAACAGCAAGCTTTAGGATAGGGTACTGAATTGTAACTTACTTTCGCCTAATAATGCGATTTTGGCAAAGAGAGTATCTCCCGCAGGGAAGCTGCTACCATCAAATGTTTGCCCTCATTAGACTCCCCTCTGGAAGCGCTTTCACGGCAAGCTGCAGATTCCCTCCTAACAGCAAGCTTTAGGATAGGGTACTGAATTGTAACTTACTTTCGCCTAATAATGCGATTTTGGCAAAGAGAGTATCTCCCGCAGGGAAGCTGCTACCATCAAATGTTTGCCCTCATTAGACTCCCCTCTGGAAGCGCTTTCACGGCAAGCTGCAGATTCCCTCCTAACAGCAAGCTTTAGGATAGGGTACTGAATTGTAACTTACTTTCGCCTAATAATGCGATTTTGGCAAAGAGAGTATCTCCCGCAGGGAAGCTGCTACCATCAAATGTTTGCCCTCATTAGACTCCCCTCTGGAAGCGCTTTCACGGCAAGCTGCAGATTCCCTCCTAACAGCAAGCTTTAGGATAGGGTACTGAATTGTAACTTACTTTCGCCTAATAATGCGATTTTGGCAAAGAGAGTATCTCCCGCAGGGAAGCTGCTACCATCAAATGTTTGCCGTCATTAGACTCCCCTCTGGAAGCGCTTTCACTGCAAGCTGCAGATTCCCTCCTAACAGCAAGCTTTAGGATAGGGTACTGAATTGTAACTTACTTTCGCCTAATAATGCGATTATGGCAAAGAGAGTATCTCCCGCTGGGAAGCTGCTACCATCAAATGTTTGCCCTCATTAGACTCCCCTCTGGAAGCGCTTTCACTGCAAGCTGCAGATTCCCTCCTAACAGCAAGCTTTAGGATAGGGTACTGAATTGTAACTTACTTTCGCCTAATAATGCGATTTTGGCAAAGAGAGTATCTCCCGCAGGGAAGCTGCTACCATCAAATGTTTGCCCTCATTAGACTCCCCTCTGGAAGCGCTTTCACTGCAAGCTGCAGATTCCCTCCTAACAGCAAGCTTTAGGATAGGGTACTGAATTGTAACTTACTTTCGCCTAATAATGCGATTTTGGCAAAGAGAGTATCTCCCGCAGGGAAGCTGCTACCATCAAATGTTTGCCCTCATTAGACTCCCCTCTGGAAGCGCTTTCACGGCAAGCTGCAGATTCCCTCCTAACAGCAAGCTTTAGGATAGGGTACTGAATTGTAACTTACTTTCGCCTAATAATGCGATTTTGGCAAAGAGAGTATCTCCCGCAGGGAAGCTGCTACCATCAAATGTTTGCCCTCATTAGACTCCCCTCTGGAAGCGCTTTCACTGCAAGCTGCAGATTCCCTCCTAACAGCAAGCTTTAGGATAGGGTACTGAATTGTAACTTACTTTCGCCTAATAATGCGATTTTGGCAATGAGAGTATCTCCCACAGGAAGCTGCTACCATCAAATGTTTGCCCTCATTAGACTCCCCTCTGGAAGCGCTTTCACTGCAAGCTGCAGATTCCCTCCTAACAGCAAGCTTTAGGATAGGGTACTGAATTGTAACTTACTCTCGCCTAATAATGCGATTTTGGCAAAGAGAGTATCTCCCGCAGGGAAGCTGCTACCATCAAATGTTTGCCCTCATTAGACTCCCCTCTGGAAGCGCTTTCACTGCAAGCTGCAGATTCCCTCCTAACAGCAAGCTTTAGGATAGGGTACTGAATTGTAACTTACTTTCGCCTAATAATGCGATTTTGGCAAAGAGAGTATCTCCCGCAGGGAAGCTGCTACCATCAAATGTTTGCCCTCATTAGACTCCCCTCTGGAAGCGCTTTCACGGCAAGCTGCAGATTCCCTCCTAGCAGCAAGCTTTAGGATAGGGTACTGAATTGTAACTTACTTTCGCCTAATAAGGCGATTTTGGCAAAGAGACTATCTCCCGCAGGGAAGCTGCTACCATCAAATGTTTGCCCTCATTAGACTCCCCTCTGGAAGCGCTTTCACTGCAAGCTGCAGATTCCCTCCTAACAGCAAGCTTTAGGATAGGGTACTGAATTGTAACTTACTTTCACCTAATAATGCGATTTTGGCAAAGAGAGTATCTCCCGCAGGGAAGCTGCTACCATCAAATGTTTGCCCTCATTAGACTCCCCTCTGGAAGCGCTTTCACGGCAAGCTGCAGATTCCCTCCTAACAGCAAGCTGTAGGATAGGGTACTGAATTGTAACTTACTTTCGCCTAATAAGGCGATTTTGGCAAAGAGACTATCTCCCGCAGGGAAGCTGCTACCATCAAATGTTTGCCCTCATTAGACTCCCCTCTGGAAGCGCTTTCACGGCAAGCTGCAGATTCCCTCCTAACAGCAAGCTTTAGGATAGGGTACTGAATTGTAACTTACTTTCGCCTAATAAGGCGATTTTGGCAAAGAGAGTATCTCCCGCAGGGAAGCTGCTACCATCAAATGTTTGCCCTCATTAGACTCCCCTCTGGAAGCGCTTTCACGGCAAGCTGCAGATTCCCTCCTAACAGCAAGCTTTAGGATAGGGTACTGAATTGTAACTTACTTTCGCCTAATAATGCGATTTTGGCAAAGAGAGTATCTCCCGCAGGGAAGCTGCTACCATCAAATGTTTGCCCTCATTAGACTCCCCTCTGGAAGCGCTTTCACTGCAAGCTGCAGATTCCCTCCTAACAGCAAGCTTTAGGATAGGGTACTGAATTGTAACTTACTTTCGCCAAATAATGCGGTTTTGGCAAAGAGAGTATCTCCCGCAGGGAAGCTGCTGCCATCAAATGTTTGCCCTCATTAGACTCCCCTCTGGAAGCGCTTTCACTGCAAGCTGCAGATTCCCTCCTAACAGCAAGCTTTAGGATAGGGTACTGAATTGTAACTTACTTTCGCCTAATAATGCGATTTTGGCAAAGAGAGTATCTCCCGCAGGGAAGCTGCTACCATCAAATGTTTGCCCTCATTAGACTCCCCTCTGGAAGCGCTTTCACGGCAAGCTGCAGATTCCCTCCTAACAGCAAGCTTTAGGATAGGGTACTGAATTGTAACTTACTTTCGCCTAATAATGCGATTTTGGCAAAGAGAGTATCTCCCGCAGGGAAGCTGCTACCATCAAATGTTTGCCCTCATTAGACTCCCCTCTGGAAGCGCTTTCACGGCAAGCTGCAGATTCCCTCCTAACAGCAAGCTTTAGGATAGGGTACTGAATTGTAACTTACTTTCGCCTAATAATGCGATTTTGGCAAAGAGAGTATCTCCCGCAGGGAAGCTGCTACCATCAAATGTTTGCCCTCATTAGACTCCCCTCTGGAAGCGCTTTCACGGCAAGCTGCAGATTCCCTCCTAACAGCAAGCTTTAGGATAGGGTACTGAATTGTAACTTACTTTCGCCTAATAATGCGATTTTGGCAAAGAGAGTATCTCCCGCAGGGAAGCTGCTACCATCAAATGTTTGCCCTCATTAGACTCCCCTCTGGAAGCGCTTTCACTGCAAGCTGCAGATTCCCTCCTAACAGCAAGCTTTAGGATAGGGTACTGAATTGTAACTTACTTTCGCCTAATAATGCGATTATGGCAAAGAGAGTATCTCCCGCTGGGAAGCTGCTACCATCAAATGTTTGCCCTCATTAGACTCCCCTCTGGAAGCGCTTTCACTGCAAGCTGCAGATTCCCTCCTAACAGCAAGCTTTAGGATAGGGTACTGAATTGTAACTTACTTTCGCTTAATAATGCGATTTTGGCAAAGAGACTATCTCCCGCAGGGAAGCTGCTACCATCAAATGTTTGCCCTCATTAGACTCCCCTCTGGAAGCGCTTTCACTGCAAGCTGCAGATTCCCTCCTAACAGCAAGCTTTAGGATAGGGTACTGAATTGTAACTTACTTTCGCCTAATAATGCGATTTTGGCAAAGAGAGTATCTCCCGCAGGGAAGCTGCTACCATCAAATGTTTGCCCTCATTAGACTCCCCTCTGGAAGCGCTTTCACTGCAAGCTGCAGATTCCCTCCTAACAGCAAGCTTTAGGATAGGGTACTGAATTGTAACTTACTTTCGCCTAATAATGCGATTTTGGCAAAGAGAGTATCTCCCGCAGGGAAGCTGCTACCATCAAATGTTTGCCCTCATTAGACTCCCCTCTGGAAGCGCTTTCACGGCAAGCTGCAGATTCCCTCCTAACAGCAAGCTTTAGGATAGGGTACTGAATTGTAACTTACTTTCGCCTAATAATGCGATTTTGGCAATGAGAGTATCTCCCACAGGGAAGCTGCTACCATCAAATGTTTGCCCTCATTAGACTCCCCTCTGGAAGCGCTTTCACTGCAAGCTGCAGATTCCCTCCTAACAGCAAGCTTTAGGATAGGGTACTGAATTGTAACTTACTCTCGCCTAATAATGCGATTTTGGCAAAGAGAGTATCTCCCGCAGGGAAGCTGCTACCATCAAATGTTTGCCCTCATTAGACTCCCCTCTGGAAGCGCTTTCACTGCAAGCTGCAGATTCCCTCCTAACAGCAAGCTTTAGGATAGGGTACTGAATTGTAACTTACTTTCGCCTAATAATGCGATTTTGGCAAAGAGAGTATCTCCCGCAGGGAAGCTGCTACCATCAAATGTTTGCCCTCATTAGACTCCCCTCTGGAAGCGCTTTCACGGCAAGCTGCAGATTCCCTCCTAGCAGCAAGCTTTAGGATAGGGTACTGAATTGTAACTTACTTTCGCCTAATAAGGCGATTTTGGCAAAGAGACTATCTCCCGCAGGGAAGCTGCTACCATCAAATGTTTGCCCTCATTAGACTCCCCTCTGGAAGCGCTTTCACTGCAAGCTGCAGATTCCCTCCTAACAGCAAGCTTTAGGATAGGGTACTGAATTGTAACTTACTTTCACCTAATAATGCGATTTTGGCAAAGAGAGTATCTCCCGCAGGGAAGCTGCTACCATCAAATGTTTGCCCTCATTAGACTCCCCTCTGGAAGCGCTTTCACGGCAAGCTGCAGATTCCCTCCTAACAGCAAGCTGTAGGATAGGGTACTGAATTGTAACTTACTTTCGCCTAATAAGGCGATTTTGGCAAAGAGACTATCTCCCGCAGGGAAGCTGCTACCATCAAATGTTTGCCCTCATTAGACTCCCCTCTGGAAGCGCTTTCACGGCAAGCTGCAGATTCCCTCCTAACAGCAAGCTTTAGGATAGGGTACTGAATTGTAACTTACTTTCGCCTAATAAGGCGATTTTGGCAAAGAGAGTATCTCCCGCAGGGAAGCTGCTACCATCAAATGTTTGCCCTCATTAGACTCCCCTCTGGAAGCGCTTTCACGGCAAGCTGCAGATTCCCTCCTAACAGCAAGCTTTAGGATAGGGTACTGAATTGTAACTTACTTTCGGCTAATAATGCGATTTTGGCAAAGAGAGTATCTCCCGCAGGGAAGCTGCTACCATCAAATGTTTGCCCTCATTAGACTCCCCTCTGGAAGCGCTTTCACTGCAAGCTGCAGATTCCCTCCTAACAGCAAGCTTTAGGATAGGGTACTGAATTGTAACTTACTTTCGCCAAATAATGCGGTTTTGGCAAAGAGAGTATCTCCCGCAGGGAAGCTGCTACCATCAAATGTTTGCCCTCATTAGACTCCCCTCTGGAAGCGCTTTCACTGCAAGCTGCAGATTCCCTCCTAACAGCAAGCTTTAGGATAGGGTACTGAATTGTAACTTACTTTCGCCTAATAATGCGATTTTGGCAAAGAGACTATCTCCCGCAGGGAAGCTGCTACCATCAAATGTTTGCCCTCATTAGACTCCCCTCTGGAAGCGCTTTCACTGCAAGCTGCAGATTCCCTCCTAACAGCAAGCTTTAGGATAGGGTACTGAATTGTAACTTACTTTCGCCTAATAATGCGGTTTTGGCAAAGAGAGTATCTCCCGCAGGGAAGCTGCTACCATCAAATGTTTGCCCTCATTAGACTCCCCTCTGGAAGCGCTTTCACTGCAAGCTGCAGATTCCCTCCTAACAGCAAGCTTTAGGATAGGGTACTGAATTGTAACTTACTTTCGCCTAATAATGCGATTTTGGCAAAGAGAGTATCTCCCGCAGGGAAGCTGCTACCATCAAATGTTTGCCCTCATTAGACTCCCCTCTGGAAGCGCTTTCACGGCAAGCTGCAGATTCCCTCCTAACAGCAAGCTTTAGGATAGGGTACTGAATTGTAACTTACTTTCGCCTAATAATGCGATTTTGGCAAAGAGAGTATCTCCCGCAGGGAAGCTGCTACCATCAAATGTTTGCCCTCATTAGACTCCCCTCTGGAAGCGCTTTCACGGCAAGCTGCAGATTCCCTCCTAACAGCAAGCTTTAGGATAGGGTACTGAATTGTAACTTACTTTCGCCTAATAATGCGATTTTGGCAAAGAGAGTATCTCCCGCAGGGAAGCTGCTACCATCAAATGTTTGCCGTCATTAGACTCCCCTCTGGAAGCGCTTTCACTGCAAGCTGCAGATTCCCTCCTAACAGCAAGCTTTAGGATAGGGTACTGAATTGTAACTTACTTTCGCCTAATAATGCGATTATGGCAAAGAGAGTATCTCCCGCTGGGAAGCTGCTACCATCAAATGTTTGCCCTCATTAGACTCCCCTCTGGAAGCGCTTTCACTGCAAGCTGCAGATTCCCTCCTAACAGCAAGCTTTAGGATAGGGTACTGAATTGTAACTTACTTTCGCTTAATAATGCGATTTTGGCAAAGAGACTATCTCCCGCAGGGAAGCTGCTACCATCAAATGTTTGCCCTCATTAGACTCCCCTCTGGAAGCGCTTTCACTGCAAGCTGCAGATTCCCTCCTAACAGCAAGCTTTAGGATAGGGTACTGAATTGTAACTTACTTTCGCCTAATAATGCGATTTTGGCAAAGAGAGTATCTCCCGCAGGGAAGCTGCTACCATCAAATGTTTGCCCTCATTAGACTCCCCTCTGGAAGCGCTTTCACTGCAAGCTGCAGATTCCCTCCTAACAGCAAGCTTTAGGATAGGGTACTGAATTGTAACTTACTTTCGCCTAATAATGCGATTTTGGCAAAGAGAGTATCTCCCGCAGGGAAGCTGCTACCATCAAATGTTTGCCCTCATTAGACTCCCCTCTGGAAGCGCTTTCACGGCAAGCTGCAGATTCCCTCCTAACAGCAAGCTTTAGGATAGGGTACTGAATTGTAACTTACTTTCGCCTAATAATGCGATTTTGGCAATGAGAGTATCTCCCACAGGGAAGCTGCTACCATCAAATGTTTGCCCTCATTAGACTCCCCTCTGGAAGCGCTTTCACTGCAAGCTGCAGATTCCCTCCTAACAGCAAGCTTTAGGATAGGGTACTGAATTGTAACTTACTCTCGCCTAATAATGCGATTTTGGCAAAGAGAGTATCTCCCGCAGGGAAGCTGCTACCATCAAATGTTTGCCCTCATTAGACTCCCCTCTGGAAGCGCTTTCACTGCAAGCTGCAGATTCCCTCCTAACAGCAAGCTTTAGGATAGGGTACTGAATTGTAACTTACTTTCGCCTAATAATGCGATTTTGGCAAAGAGAGTATCTCCCGCAGGGAAGCTGCTACCATCAAATGTTTGCCCTCATTAGACTCCCCTCTGGAAGCGCTTTCACGGCAAGCTGCAGATTCCCTCCTAGCAGCAAGCTTTAGGATAGGGTACTGAATTGTAACTTACTTTCGCCTAATAAGGCGATTTTGGCAAAGAGACTATCTCCCGCAGGGAAGCTGCTACCATCAAATGTTTGCCCTCATTAGACTCCCCTCTGGAAGCGCTTTCACTGCAAGCTGCAGATTCCCTCCTAACAGCAAGCTTTAGGATAGGGTACTGAATTGTAACTTACTTTCACCTAATAATGCGATTTTGGCAAAGAGAGTATCTCCCGCAGGGAAGCTGCTACCATCAAATGTTTGCCCTCATTAGACTCCCCTCTGGAAGCGCTTTCACGGCAAGCTGCAGATTCCCTCCTAACAGCAAGCTGTAGGATAGGGTACTGAATTGTAACTTACTTTCGCCTAATAAGGCGATTTTGGCAAAGAGACTATCTCCCGCAGGGAAGCTGCTACCATCAAATGTTTGCCCTCATTAGACTCCCCTCTGGAAGCGCTTTCACGGCAAGCTGCAGATTCCCTCCTAACAGCAAGCTTTAGGATAGGGTACTGAATTGTAACTTACTTTCGCCTAATAAGGCGATTTTGGCAAAGAGAGTATCTCCCGCAGGGAAGCTGCTACCATCAAATGTTTGCCCTCATTAGACTCCCCTCTGGAAGCGCTTTCACGGCAAGCTGCAGATTCCCTCCTAACAGCAAGCTTTAGGATAGGGTACTGAATTGTAACTTACTTTCGGCTAATAATGCGATTTTGGCAAAGAGAGTATCTCCCGCAGGGAAGCTGCTACCATCAAATGTTTGCCCTCATTAGACTCCCCTCTGGAAGCGCTTTCACTGCAAGCTGCAGATTCCCTCCTAACAGCAAGCTTTAGGATAGGGTACTGAATTGTAACTTACTTTCGCCAAATAATGCGGTTTTGGCAAAGAGAGTATCTCCCGCAGGGAAGCTGCTACCATCAAATGTTTGCCCTCATTAGACTCCCCTCTGGAAGCGCTTTCACTGCAAGCTGCAGATTCCCTCCTAACAGCAAGCTTTAGGATAGGGTACTGAATTGTAACTTACTTTCGCCTAATAATGCGATTTTGGCAAAGAGACTATCTCCCGCAGGGAAGCTGCTACCATCAAATGTTTGCCCTCATTAGACTCCCCTCTGGAAGCGCTTTCACTGCAAGCTGCAGATTCCCTCCTAACAGCAAGCTTTAGGATAGGGTACTGAATTGTAACTTACTTTCGCCTAATAATGCGGTTTTGGCAAAGAGAGTATCTCCCGCAGGGAAGCTGCTACCATCAAATGTTTGCCCTCATTAGACTCCCCTCTGGAAGCGCTTTCACTGCAAGCTGCAGATTCCCTCCTAACAGCAAGCTTTAGGATAGGGTACTGAATTGTAACTTACTTTCGCCTAATAATGCGATTTTGGCAAAGAGAGTATCTCCCGCAGGGAAGCTGCTACCATCAAATGTTTGCCCTCATTAGACTCCCCTCTGGAAGCGCTTTCACTGCAAGCTGCAGATTCCCTCCTAACAGCAAGCTTTAGGATAGGGTACTGAATTGTAACTTACTTTCGCCTAATAATGCGATTTTGGCAAAGAGAGTATCTCCCGCAGGGAAGCTGCTACCATCAAATGTTTGCCCTCATTAGACTCCCCTCTGGAAGCGCTTTCACTGCAAGCTGCAGATTCCCTCCTAACAGCAAGCTTTAGGATAGGGTACTGAATTGTAACTTACTTTCGCTTAATAATGCGATTTTGGCAAAGAGAGTATCTCCCGCAGGGAAGCTGCTACCATCAAATGTTTGCCCTCATTAGACTCCCCTCTGGAAGCGCTTTCACTGCAAGCTGCAGATTCCCTCCTAACAGCAAGCTTTAGGATAGGGTACTGAATTGTAACTTACTTTCGGCTAATAATGCGATTTTGGCAAAGAGAGTATCTCCCGCAGGGAAGCTGCTACCATCAAATGTTTGCCCTCATTAGACTCCCCTCTGGAAGCGCTTTCACGGCAAGCTGCAGATTCCCTCCTAGCAGCAAGCTTTAGGATAGGGTACTGAATTGTAACTTACTTTCGCCTAATAAGGCGATTTTGGCAAAGAGACTATCTCCCGCAGGGAAGCTGCTACCATCAAATGTTTGCCCTCATTAGACTCCCCTCTGGAAGCGCTTTCACTGCAAGCTGCAGATTCCCTCCTAACAGCAAGCTTTAGGATAGGGTACTGAATTGTAACTTACTTTCACCTAATAATGCGATTTTGGCAAAGAGAGTATCTCCCGCAGGGAAGCTGCTACCATCAAATGTTTGCCCTCATTAGACTCCCCTCTGGAAGCGCTTTCACGGCAAGCTGCAGATTCCCTCCTAACAGCAAGCTGTAGGATAGGGTACTGAATTGTAACTTACTTTCGCCTAATAAGGCGATTTTGGCAAAGAGACTATCTCCCGCAGGGAAGCTGCTACCATCAAATGTTTGCCCTCATTAGACTCCCCTCTGGAAGCGCTTTCACTGCAAGCTGCAGATTCCCTCCTAACAGCAAGCTTTAGGATAGGGTACTGAATTGTAACTTACTTTCGCCTTATAAGGCGATTTTGGCAAAGAGAGTATCTCCCGCAGGGAAGCTGCTACCATCAAATGTTTGCCCTCATTAGACTCCCCTCTGGAAGCGCTTTCACGGCAAGCTGCAGATTCCCTCCTAGCAGCAAGCTTTAGGATAGGGTACTGAATTGTAACTTACTTTCGCCTAATAATGCGATTTTGGCAAAGAGAGTATCTCCCGCAGGGAAGCTGCTACCATCAAATGTTTGCCCTCATTAGACTCCCCTCTGGAAGCGCTTTCACTGCAAGCTGCAGATTCCCTCCTAGCAGCAAGCTTTAGGATAGGGTACTGAATTGTAACTTACTTTCGCCTAATAAGGCGATTTTGGCAAAGCGACTATCTCCCGCAGGGAAGCTGCTACCATCAAATGTTTGCCCTCATTAGACTCCCCTCTGGAAGCGCTTTCACGGCAAGCTGCAGATTCCCTCCTAACAGCAAGCTTTAGGATAGGGTACTGAATTGTAACTTACTTTCGCCTAATAATGCGATTTTGGCAAAGAGAGTATCTCCCGCAGGGAAGCTGCTACCATCAAATGTTTGCCCTCATTAGACTCCCCTCTGGAAGCGCTTTCACTGCAAGCTGCAGATTCCCTCCTAACAGCAAGCTTTAGGATAGGGTACTGAATTGTAACTTACTTTCGTCTAATAATGCGGTTTTGGCAAAGAGAGTATCTCCCGCAGGGAAGCTGCTACCATCAAATGTTTGCCCTCATTAGACTCCCCTCTGGAAGCGCTTTCACTGCAAGCTGCAGATTCCCTCCTAACAGCAAGCTTTAGGATAGGGTACTGAATTGTAACTTACTTTCGCCTAATAATGCGATTTTGGCAAAGAGAGTATCTCCCGCAGGGAAGCTGCTACCATCAAATGTTTGCCCTCATTAGACTCCCCTCTGGAAGCGCTTTCACGGCAAGCTGCAGATTCCCTCCTAACAGCAAGCTTTAGGATAGGGTACTGAATTGTAACTTACTTTCGCCTAATAATGCGATTTTGGCAAAGAGAGTATCTCCCGCAGGGAAGCTGCTACCATCAAATGTTTGCCCTCATTAGACTCCCCTCTGGAAGCGCTTTCACTGCAAGCTGCAGATTCCCTCCTAACAGCAAGCTTTAGGATAGGGTACTGAATTGTAACTTACTTTCGCCTAATAATGCGATTTTGGCAAAGAGAGTATCTCCCGCAGGGAAGCTGCTACCATCAAATGTTTGCCCTCATTAGACTCCCCTCTGGAAGCGCTTTCACTGCAAGCTGCAGATTCCCTCCTAACAGCAAGCTTTAGGATAGGGTACTGAATTGTAACTTACTTTCGCCTAATAAGGCGATTTTGGCAAAGAGAGTATCTCCCGCAGGGAAGCTGCTACCATCAAATGTTTGCCCTCATTAGACTCCCCTCTGGAAGCGCTTTCACGGCAAGCTGCAGATTCCCTCCTAGCAGCAAGCTTTAGGATAGGGTACTGAATTGTAACTTACTTTCGCCTAATAATGCGATTTTGGCAAAGAGAGTATCTCCCGCAGGGAAGCTGCTACCATCAAATGTTTGCCCTCATTAGACTCCCCTCTGGAAGCGCTTTCACGGCAAGCTGCAGATTCCCTCCTAACAGCAAGCTGTAGGATAGGGTACTGAATTGTAACTTACTTTCGCCTAATAATGCGATTTTGGCAAAGAGACTATCTCCCGCAGGGAAGCTGCTACCATCAAATGTTTGCCCTCATTAGACTCCCCTCTGGAAGCGCTTTCAGGGCAAGCTGCAGATTCCCTCCTAACAGCAAGCTTTAGGATAGGGTACTGAATTGTAACTTACTTTCGCCTAATAATGCGATTTTGGCAAAGAGAGTATCTCCCGCAGGGAAGCTGCTACCATCAAATGTTTGCCCTCATTAGACTCCCCTCTGGAAGCGCTTTCACTGCAAGCTGCAGATTCCCTCCTAACAGCAAGCTTTAGGATAGGGTACTGAATTGTAACTTACTTTCGCCTAATAATGCGATTTTGGCAAAGAGACTATCTCCCGCAGGGAAGCTGCTACCATCAAATGTTTGCCCTCATTAGACTCCCCTCTGGAAGCGCTTTCACTGCAAGCTGCAGATTCCCTCCTAACAGCAAGCTTTAGGATAGGGTACTGAATTGTAACTTACTTTCGCCTAATAATGCGATTTTGGCAAAGAGAGTATCTCCCGCAGGGAAGCTGCTACCATCAAATGTTTGCCCTCATTAGACTCCCCTCTGGAAGCGCTTTCACTGCAAGCTGCAGATTCCCTCCTAACAGCAAGCTTTAGGATAGGGTACTGAATTGTAACTTACTTTCGCTTAATAATGCGATTTTGGCAAAGAGACTATCTCCCGCAGGGAAGCTGCTACCATCAAATGTTTGCCCTCATTAGACTCCCCTCTGGAAGCGCTTTCACGGCAAGCTGCAGATTCCCTCCTAACAGCAAGCTTTAGGATAGGGTACTGAATTGTAACTTACTTTCGCCTAATAATGCGATTTTGGCAAAGAGAGTATCTCCCGCAGGGAAGCTGCTACCATCAAATGTTTGCCCTCATTAGACTCCCCTCTGGAAGCGCTTTCACTGCAAGCTGCAGATTCCCTCCTAACAGCAAGCTTTAGGATAGGGTACTGAATTGTAACTTACTTTCGCCTAATAATGCGATTTTGGCAAAGAGAGTATCTCCCGCAGGGAAGCTGCTACCATCAAATGTTTGCCCTCATTAGACTCCCCTCTGGAAGCGCTTTCACGGCAAGCTGCAGATTCCCTCCTAACAGCAAGCTTTAGGATAGGGTACTGAATTGTAACTTACTTTCGCCTAATAATGCGATTTTGGCAAAGAGCGTATCTCCCGCAGGGAAGCTGCTACCATCAAATGTTTGCCCTCATTAGACTCCCCTCTGGAAGCGCTTTCAGGGCAAGCTGCAGATTCCCTCCTAACAGCAAGCTTTAGGATAGGGTACTGAATTGTAACTTACTTTCGCCTAATAATGCGGTTTTGGCAAAGAGAGTATCTCCCGCAGGGAAGCTGCTACCATCAAATGTTTGCCCTCATTAGACTCCCCTCTGGAAGCGCTTTCACTGCAAGCTGCAGATTCCCTCCTAACAGCAAGCTTTAGGATAGGGTACTGAATTGTAACTTACTTTCGCCTAATAATGCGATTTTGGCAAAGAGAGTATCTCCCGCAGGGAAGCTGCTACCATCAAATGTTTGCCCTCATTAGACTCCCCTCTGGAAGCGCTTTCACTGCAAGCTGCAGATTCCCTCCTAACAGCAAGCTTTAGGATAGGGTACTGAATTGTAACTTACTTTCGCCTAATAATGCGATTTTGGCAAAGAGAGTATCTCCCGCAGGGAAGCTGCTACCATCAAATGTTTGCCCTCATTAGACTCCCCTCTGGAAGCGCTTTCACTGCAAGCTGCAGATTCCCTCCTAACAGCAAGCTTTAGGATAGGGTACTGAATTGTAACTTACTTTCGCCTAATAATGCGATTTTGGCAAAGAGAGTATCTCCCGCAGGGAAGCTGCTACCATCAAATGTTTGCCCTCATTAGACTCCCCTCTGGAAGCGCTTTCACTGCAAGCTGCAGATTCCCTCCTAACAGCAAGCTTTAGGATAGGGTACTGAATTGTAACTTACTTTCGGCTAATAATGCGATTTTGGCAAAGAGAGTATCTCCCGCAGGGAAGCTGCTACCATCAAATGTTTGCCCTCATTAGACTCCCCTCTGGAAGCGCTTTCACGGCAAGCTGCAGATTCCCTCCTAGCAGCAAGCTTTAGGATAGGGTACTGAATTGTAACTTACTTTCGCCTAATAAGGCGATTTTGGCAAAGAGACTATCTCCCGCAGGGAAGCTGCTACCATCAAATGTTTGCCCTCATTAGACTCCCCTCTGGAAGCGCTTTCACTGCAAGCTGCAGATTCCCTCCTAACAGCAAGCTTTAGGATAGGGTACTGAATTGTAACTTACTTTCACCTAATAATGCGATTTTGGCAAAGAGAGTATCTCCCGCAGGGAAGCTGCTACCATCAAATGTTTGCCCTCATTAGACTCCCCTCTGGAAGCGCTTTCACGGCAAGCTGCAGATTCCCTCCTAACAGCAAGCTGTAGGATAGGGTACTGAATTGTAACTTACTTTCGCCTAATAAGGCGATTTGGCAAAGAGACTATCTCCCGCAGGGAAGCTGCTACCATCAAATGTTTGCCCTCATTAGACTCCCCTCTGGAAGCGCTTTCACGGCAAGCTGCAGATTCCCTCCTAACAGCAAGCTTTAGGATAGGGTACTGAATTGTAACTTACTCTCGCCTAATAAGGCGATTTTGGCAAAGAGACTATCTCCCGCAGGGAAGCTGCTACCATCAAATGTTTGCCCTCATTAGACTCCCCTCTGGAAGCGCTTTCACTGCAAGCTGCAGATTCCCTCCTAACAGCAAGCTTTAGGATAGGGTACTGAATTGTAACTTACTTTCGCCTAATAATGCGATTTTGGCAAAGAGAGTATCTCCCGCAGGGAAGCTGCTACCATCAAATGTTTGCCCTCATTAGACTCCCCTCTGGAAGCGCTTTCACGGCAAGCTGCAGATTCCCTCCTAGCAGCAAGCTTTAGGATAGGGTACTGAATTGTAACTTACTTTCGCCTAATAAGGCGATTTTGGCAAAGCGACTATCTCCCGCAGGGAAGCTGCTACCATCAAATGTTTGCCCTCATTAGACTCCCCTCTGGAAGCGCTTTCACGGCAAGCTGCAGATTCCCTCCTAACAGCAAGCTTTAGGATAGGGTACTGAATTGTAACTTACTTTCGCCTAATAATGCGATTTTGGCAAAGAGAGTATCTCCCGCAGGGAAGCTGCTACCATCAAATGTTTGCCCTCATTAGACTCCCCTCTGGAAGCGCTTTCACTGCAAGCTGCAGATTCCCTCCTAACAGCAAGCTTTAGGATAGGGTACTGAATTGTAACTTACTTTCGCCTAATAATGCGATTTTGGCAAAGAGAGTATCTCCCGCAGGGAAGCTGCTACCATCAAATGTTTGCCCTCATTAGACTCCCCTCTGGAAGCGCTTTCACTGCAAGCTGCAGATTCCCTCCTAACAGCAAGCTTTAGGATAGGGTACTGAATTGTAACTTACTTTCGCCTAATAATGCGATTTTGGCAAAGAGAGTATCTCCCGCAGGGAAGCTGCTACCATCAAATGTTTGCCCTCATTAGACTCCCCTCTGGAAGCGCTTTCACTGCAAGCTGCAGATTCCCTCCTAACAGCAAGCTTTAGGATAGGGTACTGAATTGTAACTTACTTTCGCCTAATAATGCGATTTTGGCAAAGAGAGTATCTCCCGCAGGGAAGCTGCTACCATCAAATGTTTGCCCTCATTAGACTCCCCTCTGGAAGCGCTTTCACTGCAAGCTGCAGATTCCCTCCTAGCAGCAAGCTTTAGGATAGGGTACTGAATTGTAACTTACTTTCGCCTAATAATGCGATTTTGGCAAAGAGAGTATCTCCCGCAGGGAAGCTGCTACCATCAAATGTTTGCCCTCATTAGACTCCCCTCTGGAAGCGCTTTCACTGCAAGCTGCAGATTCCCTCCTAACAGCAAGCTTTAGGATAGGGTACTGAATTGTAACTTACTTTCGCCTAATAATGCGATTTTGGCAAAGAGAGTATCTCCCGCAGGGAAGCTGCTACCATCAAATGTTTGCCCTCATTAGACTCCCCTCTGGAAGCGCTTTCACGGCAAGCTGCAGATTCCCTCCTAACAGCAAGCTTTAGGATAGGGTACTGAATTGTAACTTACTTTCGCCTAATAATGCGATTTTGGCAAAGAGACTATCTCCCGCAGGGAAGCTGCTACCATCAAATGTTTGCCCTCATTAGACTCCCCTCTGGAAGCACTTTCACTGCAAGCTGCAGATTCCCTCCTAACAGCAAGCTTTAGGATAGGGTACTGAATTGTAACTTACTTTCGGCTAATAATGCGATTTTGGCAAAGAGAGTATCTCCCGCAGGGAAGCTGCTACCATCAAATGTTTGCCCTCATTAGACTCCCCTCTGGAAGCGCTTTCAGGGCAAGCTGCAGATTCCCTCCTAACAGCAAGCTTTAGGATAGGGTACTGAATTGTAACTTACTTTCGGCTAATAATGCGATTTTGGCAAAGAGAGTATCTCCCGCAGGGAAGCTGCTACCATCAAATGTTTGCCCTCATTAGACTCCCCTCTGGAAGCGCTTTCACTGCAAGCTGCAGATTCCCTCCTAACAGCAAGCTTTAGGATAGGGTACTGAATTGTAACTTACTTTCGGCTAATAATGCGATTTTGGCAAAGAGAGTATCTCCCGCAGGGAAGCTGCTACCATCAAATGTTTGCCCTCATTAGACTCCCCTCTGGAAGCGCTTTCAGGGCAAGCTGCAGATTCCCTCCTAGCAGCAAGCTTTAGGATAGGGTACTGAATTGTAACTTACTTTCGCCTAATAAGGCGATTTTGGCAAAGAGACTATCTCCCGCAGGGAAGCTGCTACCATCAAATGTTTGCCCTCATTAGACTCCCCTCTGGAAGCGCTTTCACTGCAAGCTGCAGATTCCCTCCTAACAGCAAGCTTTAGGATAGGGTACTGAATTGTAACTTACTTTCACCTAATAATGCGATTTTGGCAAAGAGAGTATCTCCCGCAGGGAAGCTGCTACCATCAAATGTTTGCCCTCATTAGACTCCCCTCTGGAAGCGCTTTCACGGCAAGCTGCAGATTCCCTCCTAACAGCAAGCTTTAGGATAGGGTACTGAATTGTAACTTACTTTCGCCTAATAAGGCGATTTTGGCAAAGAGACTATCTCCCGCAGGGAAGCTGCTACCATCAAATGTTTGCCCTCATTAGACTCCCCTCTGGAAGCGCTTTCACTGCAAGCTGCAGATTCCCTCCTAACAGCAAGCTTTAGGATAGGGTACTGAATTGTAACTTACTTTCGCCTAATAATGCGGTTTTGGCAAAGAGAGTATCTCCCGCAGGGAAGCTGCTACCATCAAATGTTTGCCCTCATTAGACTCCCCTCTGGAAGCGCTTTCACGGCAAGCTGCAGATTCCCTCCTAACAGCAAGCTTTAGGATAGGGTACTGAATTGTAACTTACTTTCGCCTAATAAGGCGATTTTGGCCATGAGAGTATCTCCCGCAGGGAAGCTGCTACCATCAAATGTTTGCCCTCATTAGACTCCCCTCTGGAAGCGCTTTCACGGCAAGCTGCAGATTCCCTCCTAACAGCAAGCTTTAGGATAGGGTACTGAATTGTAACTTACTTTCGCCTAATAATGCGATTTTGGCAAAGAGACTATCTCCCGCAGGGAAGCTGCTACCATCAAATGTTTGCCCTCATTAGACTCCCCTCTGGAAGCGCTTTCACTGCAAGCTGCAGATTCCCTCCTAACAGCAAGCTTTAGGATAGGGTACTGAATTGTAACTTACTTTCGCCTAATAATGCGATTTTGGCAAAGAGAGTATCTCCCGCAGGGAAGCTGCTACCATCAAATGTTTGCCCTCATTAGACTCCCCTCTGGAAGCGCTTTCACGGCAAGCTGCAGATTCCCTCCTAGCAGCAAGCTTTAGGATAGGGTACTGAATTGTAACTTACTTTCGCCTAATAATGCGATTTTGGCAAAGAGAGTATCTCCCGCAGGGAAGCTGCTACCATCAAATGTTTGCCCTCATTAGACTCCCCTCTGGAAGCGCTTTCACGGCAAGCTGCAGATTCCCTCCTAGCAGCAAGCTTTAGGATAGGGTACTGAATTGTAACTTACTTTCGCCTAATAAGGCGATTTTGGCAAAGAGAGTATCTCCCGCAGGGAAGCTGCTACCATCAAATGTTTGCCCTCATTAGACTCCCCTCTGGAAGCGCTTTCACGGCAAGCTGCAGATTCCCTCCTAACAGCAAGCTTTAGGATAGGGTACTGAATTGTAACTTACTTTCGCCTAATAATGCGATTTTGGCAAAGAGAGTATCTCCCGCAGGGAAGCTGCTACCATCAAATGTTTGCCCTCATTAGACTCCCCTCTGGAAGCGCTTTCACTGCAAGCTGCAGATTCCCTCCTAACAGCAAGCTTTAGGATAGGGTACTGAATTGTAACTTACTTTCGCCTAATAATGCGGTTTTGGCAAAGAGAGTATCTCCCGCAGGGAAGCTGCTACCATCAAATGTTTGCCCTCATTAGACTCCCCTCTGGAAGCGCTTTCACGGCAAGCTGCAGATTCCCTCCTAACAGCAAGCTTTAGGATAGGGTACTGAATTGTAACTTACTTTCGCCTAATAAGGCGATTTTGGCCATGAGAGTATCTCCCGCAGGGAAGCTGCTACCATCAAATGTTTGCCCTCATTAGACTCCCCTCTGGAAGCGCTTTCACGGCAAGCTGCAGATTCCCTCCTAACAGCAAGCTTTAGGATAGGGTACTGAATTGTAACTTACTTTCGCCTAATAATGCGATTTTGGCAAAGAGACTATCTCCCGCAGGGAAGCTGCTACCATCAAATGTTTGCCCTCATTAGACTCCCCTCTGGAAGCGCTTTCACTGCAAGCTGCAGATTCCCTCCTAACAGCAAGCTTTAGGATAGGGTACTGAATTGTAACTTACTTTCGCCTAATAAGGCGATTTTGGCAAAGAGAGTATCTCCCGCAGGGAAGCTGCTACCATCAAATGTTTGCCCTCATTAGACTCCCCTCTGGAAGCGCTTTCACGGCAAGCTGCAGATTCCCTCCTAGCAGCAAGCTTTAGGATAGGGTACTGAATTGTAACTTACTTTCGCCTAATAATGCGATTTTGGCAAAGAGAGTATCTCCCGCAGGGAAGCTGCTACCATCAAATGTTTGCCCTCATTAGACTCCCCTCTGGAAGCGCTTTCACTGCAAGCTGCAGATTCCCTCCTAGCAGCAAGCTTTAGGATAGGGTACTGAATTGTAACTTACTTTCGGCTAATAATGCGATTTTGGCAAAGAGAGTATCTCCCGCAGGGAAGCTGCTACCATCAAATGTTTGCCCTCATTAGACTCCCCTCTGGAAGCGCTTTCACTGCAAGCTGCAGATTCCCTCCTAACAGCAAGCTTTAGGATAGGGTACTGAATTGTAACTTACTTTCGCCTAATAATGCGATTTTGGCAAAGAGAGTATCTCCCGCAGGGAAGCTGCTACCATCAAATGTTTGCCCTCATTAGACTCCCCTCTGGAAGCGCTTTCACTGCAAGCTGCAGATTCCCTCCTAACAGCAAGCTTTAGGATAGGGTACTGAATTGTAACTTACTTTCGCCTAATAATGCGATTTTGGCAAAGAGACTATCTCCCGCAGGGAAGCTGCTACCATCAAATGTTTGCCCTCATTAGACTCCCCTCTGGAAGCACTTTCACTGCAAGCTGCAGATTCCCTCCTAACAGCAAGCTTTAGGATAGGGTACTGAATTGTAACTTACTTTCGGCTAATAATGCGATTTTGGCAAAGAGAGTATCTCCCGCAGGGAAGCTGCTACCATCAAATGTTTGCCCTCATTAGACTCCCCTCTGGAAGCGCTTTCAGGGCAAGCTGCAGATTCCCTCCTAGCAGCAAGCTTTAGGATAGGGTACTGAATTGTAACTTACTTTCGCCTAATAAGGCGATTTTGGCAAAGAGACTATCTCCCGCAGGGAAGCTGCTACCATCAAATGTTTGCCCTCATTAGACTCCCCTCTGGAAGCGCTTTCACTGCAAGCTGCAGATTCCCTCCTAACAGCAAGCTTTAGGATAGGGTACTGAATTGTAACTTACTTTCACCTAATAATGCGATTTTGGCAAAGAGAGTATCTCCCGCAGGGAAGCTGCTACCATCAAATGTTTGCCCTCATTAGACTCCCCTCTGGAAGCGCTTTCACGGCAAGCTGCAGATTCCCTCCTAACAGCAAGCTTTAGGATAGGGTACTGAATTGTAACTTACTTTCGCCTAATAAGGCGATTTTGGCAAAGAGACTATCTCCCGCAGGGAAGCTGCTACCATCAAATGTTTGCCCTCATTAGACTCCCCTCTGGAAGCGCTTTCACTGCAAGCTGCAGATTCCCTCCTAACAGCAAGCTTTAGGATAGGGTACTGAATTGTAACTTACTTTCGCCTAATAAGGCGATTTTGGCCATGAGAGTATCTCCCGCAGGGAAGCTGCTACCATCAAATGTTTGCCCTCATTAGACTCCCCTCTGGAAGCGCTTTCACTGCAAGCTGCAGATTCCCTCCTAACGGCAAGCTTTAGGATAGGGTACTGAATTGTAACTTACTTTCGCCTAATAATGCGATTTTGGCAAAGAGAGTATCTCCCGCAGGGAAGCTGCTACCATCAAATGTTTGCCCTCATTAGACTCCCCTCTGGAAGCGCTTTCACTGCAAGCTGCAGATTCCCTCCTAACAGCAAGCTTTAGGATAGGGTACTGAATTGTAACTTACTTTCGCCTAATAATGCGATTTTGGCAAAGAGAGTATCTCCCGCAGGGAAGCTGCTACCATCAAATGTTTGCCCTCATTAGACTCCCCTCTGGAAGCGCTTTCACTGCAAGCTGCAGATTCCCTCCTAGCAGCAAGCTTTAGGATAGGGTACTGAATTGTAACTTACTTTCGGCTAATAATGCGATTTTGGCAAAGAGAGTATCTCCCGCAGGGAAGCTGCTACCATCAAATGTTTGCCCTCATTAGACTCCCCTCTGGAAGCGCTTTCACTGCAAGCTGCAGATTCCCTCCTAACAGCAAGCTTTAGGATAGGGTACTGAATTGTAACTTACTTTCGCCTAATAATGCGATTTTGGCAAAGAGAGTATCTCCCGCAGGGAAGCTGCTACCATCAAATGTTTGCCCTCATTAGACTCCCCTCTGGAAGCGCTTTCACGGCAAGCTGCAGATTCCCTCCTAACAGCAAGCTTTAGGATAGGGTACTGAATTGTAACTTACTTTCGCCTAATAATGCGATTTTGGCAAAGAGACTATCTCCCGCAGGGAAGCTGCTACCATCAAATGTTTGCCCTCATTAGACTCCCCTCTGGAAGCACTTTCACTGCAAGCTGCAGATTCCCTCCTAACAGCAAGCTTTAGGATAGGGTACTGAATTGTAACTTACTTTCGGCTAATAATGCGATTTTGGCAAAGAGAGTATCTCCCGCAGGGAAGCTGCTACCATCAAATGTTTGCCCTCATTAGACTCCCCTCTGGAAGCGCTTTCAGGGCAAGCTGCAGATTCCCTCCTAGCAGCAAGCTTTAGGATAGGGTACTGAATTGTAACTTACTTTCGCCTAATAAGGCGATTTTGGCAAAGAGACTATCTCCCGCAGGGAAGCTGCTACCATCAAATGTTTGCCCTCATTAGACTCCCCTCTGGAAGCGCTTTCACTGCAAGCTGCAGATTCCCTCCTAACAGCAAGCTTTAGGATAGGGTACTGAATTGTAACTTACTTTCACCTAATAATGCGATTTTGGCAAAGAGAGTATCTCCCGCAGGGAAGCTGCTACCATCAAATGTTTGCCCTCATTAGACTCCCCTCTGGAAGCGCTTTCACGGCAAGCTGCAGATTCCCTCCTAACAGCAAGCTTTAGGATAGGGTACTGAATTGTAACTTACTTTCGCCTAATAAGGCGATTTTGGCAAAGAGACTATCTCCCGCAGGGAAGCTGCTACCATCAAATGTTTGCCCTCATTAGACTCCCCTCTGGAAGCGCTTTCACTGCAAGCTGCAGATTCCCTCCTAACAGCAAGCTTTAGGATAGGGTACTGAATTGTAACTTACTTTCGCCTAATAAGGCGATTTTGGCAAAGAGAGTATCTCCCGCAGGGAAGCTGCTACCATCAAATGTTTGCCCTCATTAGACTCCCCTCTGGAAGCGCTTTCACGGCAAGCTGCAGATTCCCTCCTAGCAGCAAGCTTTAGGATAGGGTACTGAATTGTAACTTACTTTCGCCTAATAATGCGATTTTGGCAAAGAGAGTATCTCCCGCAGGGAAGCTGCTACCATCAAATGTTTGCCCTCATTAGACTCCCCTCTGGAAGCGCTTTCACGGCAAGCTGCAGATTCCCTCCTAGCAGCAAGCTTTAGGATAGGGTACTGAATTGTAACTTACTTTCGCCTAATAAGGCGATTTTGGCAAAGAGAGTATCTCCCGCAGGGAAGCTGCTACCATCAAATGTTTGCCCTCATTAGACTCCCCTCTGGAAGCGCTTTCACGGCAAGCTGCAGATTCCCTCCTAACAGCAAGCTTTAGGATAGGGTACTGAATTGTAACTTACTTTCGCCTAATAATGCGATTTTGGCAAAGAGACTATCTCCCGCAGGGAAGCTGCTACCATCAAATGTTTGCCCTCATTAGACTCCCCTCTGGAAGCGCTTTCACTGCAAGCTGCAGATTCCCTCCTAACAGCAAGCTTTAGGATAGGGTACTGAATTGTAACTTACTTTCGCCTAATAATGCGGTTTTGGCAAAGAGAGTATCTCCCGCAGGGAAGCTGCTACCATCAAATGTTTGCCCTCATTAGACTCCCCTCTGGAAGCGCTTTCACGGCAAGCTGCAGATTCCCTCCTAACAGCAAGCTTTAGGATAGGGTACTGAATTGTAACTTACTTTCGCCTAATAAGGCGATTTTGGCCATGAGAGTATCTCCCGCAGGGAAGCTGCTACCATCAAATGTTTGCCCTCATTAGACTCCCCTCTGGAAGCGCTTTCACGGCAAGCTGCAGATTCCCTCCTAACAGCAAGCTTTAGGATAGGGTACTGAATTGTAACTTACTTTCGCCTAATAAGGCGATTTTGGCAAAGAGAGTATCTCCCGCAGGGAAGCTGCTACCATCAAATGTTTGCCCTCATTAGACTCCCCTCTGGAAGCGCTTTCACGGCAAGCTGCAGATTCCCTCCTAGCAGCAAGCTTTAGGATAGGGTACTGAATTGTAACTTACTTTCGCCTAATAATGCGATTTTGGCAAAGAGAGTATCTCCCGCAGGGAAGCTGCTACCATCAAATGTTTGCCCTCATTAGACTCCCCTCTGGAAGCGCTTTCACTGCAAGCTGCAGATTCCCTCCTAGCAGCAAGCTTTAGGATAGGGTACTGAATTGTAACTTACTTTCGGCTAATAATGCGATTTTGGCAAAGAGAGTATCTCCCGCAGGGAAGCTGCTACCATCAAATGTTTGCCCTCATTAGACTCCCCTCTGGAAGCGCTTTCACTGCAAGCTGCAGATTCCCTCCTAACAGCAAGCTTTAGGATAGGGTACTGAATTGTAACTTACTTTCGCCTAATAATGCGATTTTGGCAAAGAGAGTATCTCCCGCAGGGAAGCTGCTACCATCAAATGTTTGCCCTCATTAGACTCCCCTCTGGAAGCGCTTTCACTGCAAGCTGCAGATTCCCTCCTAACAGCAAGCTTTAGGATAGGGTACTGAATTGTAACTTACTTTCGCCTAATAATGCGATTTTGGCAAAGAGACTATCTCCCGCAGGGAAGCTGCTACCATCAAATGTTTGCCCTCATTAGACTCCCCTCTGGAAGCACTTTCACTGCAAGCTGCAGATTCCCTCCTAACAGCAAGCTTTAGGATAGGGTACTGAATTGTAACTTACTTTCGGCTAATAATGCGATTTTGGCAAAGAGAGTATCTCCCGCAGGGAAGCTGCTACCATCAAATGTTTGCCCTCATTAGACTCCCCTCTGGAAGCGCTTTCAGGGCAAGCTGCAGATTCCCTCCTAGCAGCAAGCTTTAGGATAGGGTACTGAATTGTAACTTACTTTCGCCTAATAAGGCGATTTTGGCAAAGAGACTATCTCCCGCAGGGAAGCTGCTACCATCAAATGTTTGCCCTCATTAGACTCCCCTCTGGAAGCGCTTTCACTGCAAGCTGCAGATTCCCTCCTAACAGCAAGCTTTAGGATAGGGTACTGAATTGTAACTTACTTTCACCTAATAATGCGATTTTGGCAAAGAGAGTATCTCCCGCAGGGAAGCTGCTACCATCAAATGTTTGCCCTCATTAGACTCCCCTCTGGAAGCGCTTTCACGGCAAGCTGCAGATTCCCTCCTAACAGCAAGCTTTAGGATAGGGTACTGAATTGTAACTTACTTTCGCCTAATAAGGCGATTTTGGCAAAGAGACTATCTCCCGCAGGGAAGCTGCTACCATCAAATGTTTGCCCTCATTAGACTCCCCTCTGGAAGCGCTTTCACTGCAAGCTGCAGATTCCCTCCTAACAGCAAGCTTTAGGATAGGGTACTGAATTGTAACTTACTTTCGCCTAATAAGGCGATTTTGGCAAAGAGAGTATCTCCCGCAGGGAAGCTGCTACCATCAAATGTTTGCCCTCATTAGACTCCCCTCTGGAAGCGCTTTCACGGCAAGCTGCAGATTCCCTCCTAGCAGCAAGCTTTAGGATAGGGTACTGAATTGTAACTTACTTTCGCCTAATAATGCGATTTTGGCAAAGAGAGTATCTCCCGCAGGGAAGCTGCTACCATCAAATGTTTGCCCTCATTAGACTCCCCTCTGGAAGCGCTTTCACGGCAAGCTGCAGATTCCCTCCTAGCAGCAAGCTTTAGGATAGGGTACTGAATTGTAACTTACTTTCGCCTAATAAGGCGATTTTGGCAAAGAGAGTATCTCCCGCAGGGAAGCTGCTACCATCAAATGTTTGCCCTCATTAGACTCCCCTCTGGAAGCGCTTTCACGGCAAGCTGCAGATTCCCTCCTAACAGCAAGCTTTAGGATAGGGTACTGAATTGTAACTTACTTTCGCCTAATAATGCGATTTTGGCAAAGAGAGTATCTCCCGCAGGGAAGCTGCTACCATCAAATGTTTGCCCTCATTAGACTCCCCTCTGGAAGCGCTTTCACTGCAAGCTGCAGATTCCCTCCTAACAGCAAGCTTTAGGATAGGGTACTGAATTGTAACTTACTTTCGCCTAATAATGCGGTTTTGGCAAAGAGAGTATCTCCCGCAGGGAAGCTGCTACCATCAAATGTTTGCCCTCATTAGACTCCCCTCTGGAAGCGCTTTCACGGCAAGCTGCAGATTCCCTCCTAACAGCAAGCTTTAGGATAGGGTACTGAATTGTAACTTACTTTCGCCTAATAAGGCGATTTTGGCCATGAGAGTATCTCCCGCAGGGAAGCTGCTACCATCAAATGTTTGCCCTCATTAGACTCCCCTCTGGAAGCGCTTTCACGGCAAGCTGCAGATTCCCTCCTAACAGCAAGCTTTAGGATAGGGTACTGAATTGTAACTTACTTTCGCCTAATAATGCGATTTTGGCAAAGAGAGTATCTCCCGCAGGGAAGCTGCTACCATCAAATGTTTGCCCTCATTAGACTCCCCTCTGGAAGCGCTTTCACTGCAAGCTGCAGATTCCCTCCTAACAGCAAGCTTTAGGATAGGGTACTGAATTGTAACTTACTTTCGCCTAATAAGGCGATTTTGGCAAAGAGAGTATCTCCCGCAGGGAAGCTGCTACCATCAAATGTTTGCCCTCATTAGACTCCCCTCTGGAAGCGCTTTCACGGCAAGCTGCAGATTCCCTCCTAACAGCAAGCTTTAGGATAGGGTACTGAATTGTAACTTACTTTCGCCTAATAAGGCGATTTTGGCAAAGAGAGTATCTCCCGCAGGGAAGCTGCTACCATCAAATGTTTGCCCTCATTAGACTCCCCTCTGGAAGCGCTTTCACGGCAAGCTGCAGATTCCCTCCTAGCAGCAAGCTTTAGGATAGGGTACTGAATTGTAACTTACTTTCGCCTAATAATGCGATTTTGGCAAAGAGAGTATCTCCCGCAGGGAAGCTGCTACCATCAAATGTTTGCCCTCATTAGACTCCCCTCTGGAAGCGCTTTCACGGCAAGCTGCAGATTCCCTCCTAGCAGCAAGCTTTAGGATAGGGTACTGAATTGTAACTTACTTTCGCCTAATAAGGCGATTTTGGCAAAGAGAGTATCTCCCGCAGGGAAGCTGCTACCATCAAATGTTTGCCCTCATTAGACTCCCCTCTGGAAGCGCTTTCACGGCAAGCTGCAGATTCCCTCCTAACAGCAAGCTTTAGGATAGGGTACTGAATTGTAACTTACTTTCGCCTAATAATGCGATTTTGGCAAAGAGAGTATCTCCCGCAGGGAAGCTGCTACCATCAAATGTTTGCCCTCATTAGACTCCCCTCTGGAAGCGCTTTCACTGCAAGCTGCAGATTCCCTCCTAACAGCAAGCTTTAGGATAGGGTACTGAATTGTAACTTACTTTCGCCTAATAATGCGGTTTTGGCAAAGAGAGTATCTCCCGCAGGGAAGCTGCTACCATCAAATGTTTGCCCTCATTAGACTCCCCTCTGGAAGCGCTTTCACGGCAAGCTGCAGATTCCCTCCTAACAGCAAGCTTTAGGATAGGGTACTGAATTGTAACTTACTTTCGCCTAATAAGGCGATTTTGGCCATGAGAGTATCTCCCGCAGGGAAGCTGCTACCATCAAATGTTTGCCCTCATTAGACTCCCCTCTGGAAGCGCTTTCACGGCAAGCTGCAGATTCCCTCCTAACAGCAAGCTTTAGGATAGGGTACTGAATTGTAACTTACTTTCGCCTAATAATGCGATTTTGGCAAAGAGACTATCTCCCGCAGGGAAGCTGCTACCATCAAATGTTTGCCCTCATTAGACTCCCCTCTGGAAGCGCTTTCACGGCAAGCTGCAGATTCCCTCCTAGCAGCAAGCTTTAGGATAGGGTACTGAATTGTAACTTACTTTCGCCTAATAATGCGATTTTGGCAAAGAGAGTATCTCCCGCAGGGAAGCTGCTACCATCAAATGTTTGCCCTCATTAGACTCCCCTCTGGAAGCGCTTTCACTGCAAGCTGCAGATTCCCTCCTAGCAGCAAGCTTTAGGATAGGGTACTGAATTGTAACTTACTTTCGGCTAATAATGCGATTTTGGCAAAGAGAGTATCTCCCGCAGGGAAGCTGCTACCATCAAATGTTTGCCCTCATTAGACTCCCCTCTGGAAGCGCTTTCACTGCAAGCTGCAGATTCCCTCCTAACAGCAAGCTTTAGGATAGGGTACTGAATTGTAACTTACTTTCGCCTAATAATGCGATTTTGGCAAAGAGAGTATCTCCCGCAGGGAAGCTGCTACCATCAAATGTTTGCCCTCATTAGACTCCCCTCTGGAAGCGCTTTCACTGCAAGCTGCAGATTCCCTCCTAACAGCAAGCTTTAGGATAGGGTACTGAATTGTAACTTACTTTCGCCTAATAATGCGATTTTGGCAAAGAGACTATCTCCCGCAGGGAAGCTGCTACCATCAAATGTTTGCCCTCATTAGACTCCCCTCTGGAAGCACTTTCACTGCAAGCTGCAGATTCCCTCCTAACAGCAAGCTTTAGGATAGGGTACTGAATTGTAACTTACTTTCGGCTAATAATGCGATTTTGGCAAAGAGAGTATCTCCCGCAGGGAAGCTGCTACCATCAAATGTTTGCCCTCATTAGACTCCCCTCTGGAAGCGCTTTCAGGGCAAGCTGCAGATTCCCTCCTAGCAGCAAGCTTTAGGATAGGGTACTGAATTGTAACTTACTTTCGCCTAATAAGGCGATTTTGGCAAAGAGACTATCTCCCGCAGGGAAGCTGCTACCATCAAATGTTTGCCCTCATTAGACTCCCCTCTGGAAGCGCTTTCACTGCAAGCTGCAGATTCCCTCCTAACAGCAAGCTTTAGGATAGGGTACTGAATTGTAACTTACTTTCACCTAATAATGCGATTTTGGCAAAGAGAGTATCTCCCGCAGGGAAGCTGCTACCATCAAATGTTTGCCCTCATTAGACTCCCCTCTGGAAGCGCTTTCACGGCAAGCTGCAGATTCCCTCCTAACAGCAAGCTTTAGGATAGGGTACTGAATTGTAACTTACTTTCGCCTAATAAGGCGATTTTGGCAAAGAGACTATCTCCCGCAGGGAAGCTGCTACCATCAAATGTTTGCCCTCATTAGACTCCCCTCTGGAAGCGCTTTCACTGCAAGCTGCAGATTCCCTCCTAACAGCAAGCTTTAGGATAGGGTACTGAATTGTAACTTACTTTCGCCTAATAAGGCGATTTTGGCAAAGAGAGTATCTCCCGCAGGGAAGCTGCTACCATCAAATGTTTGCCCTCATTAGACTCCCCTCTGGAAGCGCTTTCACGGCAAGCTGCAGATTCCCTCCTAGCAGCAAGCTTTAGGATAGGGTACTGAATTGTAACTTACTTTCGCCTAATAATGCGATTTTGGCAAAGAGAGTATCTCCCGCAGGGAAGCTGCTACCATCAAATGTTTGCCCTCATTAGACTCCCCTCTGGAAGCGCTTTCACGGCAAGCTGCAGATTCCCTCCTAGCAGCAAGCTTTAGGATAGGGTACTGAATTGTAACTTACTTTCGCCTAATAAGGCGATTTTGGCAAAGAGAGTATCTCCCGCAGGGAAGCTGCTACCATCAAATGTTTGCCCTCATTAGACTCCCCTCTGGAAGCGCTTTCACGGCAAGCTGCAGATTCCCTCCTAACAGCAAGCTTTAGGATAGGGTACTGAATTGTAACTTACTTTCGCCTAATAATGCGATTTTGGCAAAGAGAGTATCTCCCGCAGGGAAGCTGCTACCATCAAATGTTTGCCCTCATTAGACTCCCCTCTGGAAGCGCTTTCACTGCAAGCTGCAGATTCCCTCCTAACAGCAAGCTTTAGGATAGGGTACTGAATTGTAACTTACTTTCGCCTAATAATGCGGTTTTGGCAAAGAGAGTATCTCCCGCAGGGAAGCTGCTACCATCAAATGTTTGCCCTCATTAGACTCCCCTCTGGAAGCGCTTTCACGGCAAGCTGCAGATTCCCTCCTAACAGCAAGCTTTAGGATAGGGTACTGAATTGTAACTTACTTTCGCCTAATAAGGCGATTTTGGCCATGAGAGTATCTCCCGCAGGGAAGCTGCTACCATCAAATGTTTGCCCTCATTAGACTCCCCTCTGGAAGCGCTTTCACGGCAAGCTGCAGATTCCCTCCTAACAGCAAGCTTTAGGATAGGGTACTGAATTGTAACTTACTTTCGCCTAATAATGCGATTTTGGCAAAGAGAGTATCTCCCGCAGGGAAGCTGCTACCATCAAATGTTTGCCCTCATTAGACTCCCCTCTGGAAGCGCTTTCACTGCAAGCTGCAGATTCCCTCCTAACAGCAAGCTTTAGGATAGGGTACTGAATTGTAACTTACTTTCGCCTAATAAGGCGATTTTGGCAAAGAGAGTATCTCCCGCAGGGAAGCTGCTACCATCAAATGTTTGCCCTCATTAGACTCCCCTCTGGAAGCGCTTTCACGGCAAGCTGCAGATTCCCTCCTAGCAGCAAGCTTTAGGATAGGGTACTGAATTGTAACTTACTTTCGCCTAATAATGCGATTTTGGCAAAGAGAGTATCTCCCGCAGGGAAGCTGCTACCATCAAATGTTTGCCCTCATTAGACTCCCCTCTGGAAGCGCTTTCACTGCAAGCTGCAGATTCCCTCCTAGCAGCAAGCTTTAGGATAGGGTACTGAATTGTAACTTACTTTCGGCTAATAATGCGATTTTGGCAAAGAGAGTATCTCCCGCAGGGAAGCTGCTACCATCAAATGTTTGCCCTCATTAGACTCCCCTCTGGAAGCGCTTTCACTGCAAGCTGCAGATTCCCTCCTAACAGCAAGCTTTAGGATAGGGTACTGAATTGTAACTTACTTTCACCTAATAATGCGATTTTGGCAAAGAGAGTATCTCCCGCAGGGAAGCTGCTACCATCAAATGTTTGCCCTCATTAGACTCCCCTCTGGAAGCGCTTTCGGGGCAAGCTGCAGATTCCCTCCTAGCAGCAAGCTTTAGGATAGGGTACTGAATTGTAACTTACTTTCGCCTAATAAGGCGATTTTGGCAAAGAGACTATCTCCCGCAGGGAAGCTGCTACCATCAAATGTTTGCCCTCATTAGACTCCCCTCTGGAAGCGCTTTCACTGCAAGCTGCAGATTCCCTCCTAACAGCAAGCTTTAGGATAGGGTACTGAATTGTAACTTACTTTCACCTAATAATGCGATTTTGGCAAAGAGAGTATCTCCCGCAGGGAAGCTGCTACCATCAAATGTTTGCCCTCATTAGACTCCCCTCTGGAAGCGCTTTCACGGCAAGCTGCAGATTCCCTCCTAACAGCAAGCTTTAGGATAGGGTACTGAATTGTAACTTACTTTCGCCTAATAAGGCGATTTTGGCAAAGAGACTATCTCCCGCAGGGAAGCTGCTACCATCAAATGTTTGCCCTCATTAGACTCCCCTCTGGAAGCGCTTTCACTGCAAGCTGCAGATTCCCTCCTAACAGCAAGCTTTAGGATAGGGTACTGAATTGTAACTTACTTTCGCCTAATAAGGCGATTTTGGCAAAGAGAGTATCTCCCGCAGGGAAGCTGCTACCATCAAATGTTTGCCCTCATTAGACTCCCCTCTGGAAGCGCTTTCACGGCAAGCTGCAGATTCCCTCCTAGCAGCAAGCTTTAGGATAGGGTACTGAATTGTAACTTACTTTCGCCTAATAATGCGATTTTGGCAAAGAGAGTATCTCCCGCAGGGAAGCTGCTACCATCAAATGTTTGCCCTCATTAGACTCCCCTCTGGAAGCGCTTTCACGGCAAGCTGCAGATTCCCTCCTAGCAGCAAGCTTTAGGATAGGGTACTGAATTGTAACTTACTTTCGCCTAATAAGGCGATTTTGGCAAAGAGAGTATCTCCCGCAGGGAAGCTGCTACCATCAAATGTTTGCCCTCATTAGACTCCCCTCTGGAAGCGCTTTCACGGCAAGCTGCAGATTCCCTCCTAACAGCAAGCTTTAGGATAGGGTACTGAATTGTAACTTACTTTCGCCTAATAATGCGATTTTGGCAAAGAGAGTATCTCCCGCAGGGAAGCTGCTACCATCAAATGTTTGCCCTCATTAGACTCCCCTCTGGAAGCGCTTTCACTGCAAGCTGCAGATTCCCTCCTAACAGCAAGCTTTAGGATAGGGTACTGAATTGTAACTTACTTTCGCCTAATAATGCGGTTTTGGCAAAGAGAGTATCTCCCGCAGGGAAGCTGCTACCATCAAATGTTTGCCCTCATTAGACTCCCCTCTGGAAGCGCTTTCACGGCAAGCTGCAGATTCCCTCCTAACAGCAAGCTTTAGGATAGGGTACTGAATTGTAACTTACTTTCGCCTAATAAGGCGATTTTGGCCATGAGAGTATCTCCCGCAGGGAAGCTGCTACCATCAAATGTTTGCCCTCATTAGACTCCCCTCTGGAAGCGCTTTCACGGCAAGCTGCAGATTCCCTCCTAACAGCAAGCTTTAGGATAGGGTACTGAATTGTAACTTACTTTCGCCTAATAATGCGATTTTGGCAAAGAGAGTATCTCCCGCAGGGAAGCTGCTACCATCAAATGTTTGCCCTCATTAGACTCCCCTCTGGAAGCGCTTTCACTGCAAGCTGCAGATTCCCTCCTAACAGCAAGCTTTAGGATAGGGTACTGAATTGTAACTTACTTTCGCCTAATAAGGCGATTTTGGCAAAGAGAGTATCTCCCGCAGGGAAGCTGCTACCATCAAATGTTTGCCCTCATTAGACTCCCCTCTGGAAGCGCTTTCACGGCAAGCTGCAGATTCCCTCCTAGCAGCAAGCTTTAGGATAGGGTACTGAATTGTAACTTACTTTCGCCTAATAATGCGATTTTGGCAAAGAGAGTATCTCCCGCAGGGAAGCTGCTACCATCAAATGTTTGCCCTCATTAGACTCCCCTCTGGAAGCGCTTTCACTGCAAGCTGCAGATTCCCTCCTAGCAGCAAGCTTTAGGATAGGGTACTGAATTGTAACTTACTTTCGGCTAATAATGCGATTTTGGCAAAGAGAGTATCTCCCGCAGGGAAGCTGCTACCATCAAATGTTTGCCCTCATTAGACTCCCCTCTGGAAGCGCTTTCACTGCAAGCTGCAGATTCCCTCCTAACAGCAAGCTTTAGGATAGGGTACTGAATTGTAACTTACTTTCGCCTAATAATGCGATTTTGGCAAAGAGAGTATCTCCCGCAGGGAAGCTGCTACCATCAAATGTTTGCCCTCATTAGACTCCCCTCTGGAAGCGCTTTCACTGCAAGCTGCAGATTCCCTCCTAACAGCAAGCTTTAGGATAGGGTACTGAATTGTAACTTACTTTCGCCTAATAATGCGATTTTGGCAAAGAGACTATCTCCCGCAGGGAAGCTGCTACCATCAAATGTTTGCCCTCATTAGACTCCCCTCTGGAAGCACTTTCACTGCAAGCTGCAGATTCCCTCCTAACAGCAAGCTTTAGGATAGGGTACTGAATTGTAACTTACTTTCGGCTAATAATGCGATTTTGGCAAAGAGAGTATCTCCCGCAGGGAAGCTGCTACCATCAAATGTTTGCCCTCATTAGACTCCCCTCTGGAAGCGCTTTCAGGGCAAGCTGCAGATTCCCTCCTAGCAGCAAGCTTTAGGATAGGGTACTGAATTGTAACTTACTTTCGCCTAATAAGGCGATTTTGGCAAAGAGACTATCTCCCGCAGGGAAGCTGCTACCATCAAATGTTTGCCCTCATTAGACTCCCCTCTGGAAGCGCTTTCACTGCAAGCTGCAGATTCCCTCCTAACAGCAAGCTTTAGGATAGGGTACTGAATTGTAACTTACTTTCACCTAATAATGCGATTTTGGCAAAGAGAGTATCTCCCGCAGGGAAGCTGCTACCATCAAATGTTTGCCCTCATTAGACTCCCCTCTGGAAGCGCTTTCACGGCAAGCTGCAGATTCCCTCTTAACAGCAAGCTTTAGGATAGGGTACTGAATTGTAACTTACTTTCGCCTAATAAGGCGATTTTGGCAAAGAGACTATCTCCCGCAGGGAAGCTGCTACCATCAAATGTTTGCCCTCATTAGACTCCCCTCTGGAAGCGCTTTCACTGCAAGCTGCAGATTCCCTCCTAACAGCAAGCTTTAGGATAGGGTACTGAATTGTAACTTACTTTCGCCTAATAAGGCGATTTTGGCAAAGAGAGTATCTCCCGCAGGGAAGCTGCTACCATCAAATGTTTGCCCTCATTAGACTCCCCTCTGGAAGCGCTTTCACGGCAAGCTGCAGATTCCCTCCTAGCAGCAAGCTTTAGGATAGGGTACTGAATTGTAACTTACTTTCGCCTAATAATGCGATTTTGGCAAAGAGAGTATCTCCCGCAGGGAAGCTGCTACCATCAAATGTTTGCCCTCATTAGACTCCCCTCTGGAAGCGCTTTCACGGCAAGCTGCAGATTCCCTCCTAGCAGCAAGCTTTAGGATAGGGTACTGAATTGTAACTTACTTTCGCCTAATAAGGCGATTTTGGCAAAGAGAGTATCTCCCGCAGGGAAGCTGCTACCATCAAATGTTTGCCCTCATTAGACTCCCCTCTGGAAGCGCTTTCACGGCAAGCTGCAGATTCCCTCCTAACAGCAAGCTTTAGGATAGGGTACTGAATTGTAACTTACTTTCGCCTAATAATGCGATTTTGGCAAAGAGAGTATCTCCCGCAGGGAAGCTGCTACCATCAAATGTTTGCCCTCATTAGACTCCCCTCTGGAAGCGCTTTCACTGCAAGCTGCAGATTCCCTCCTAACAGCAAGCTTTAGGATAGGGTACTGAATTGTAACTTACTTTCGCCTAATAATGCGGTTTTGGCAAAGAGAGTATCTCCCGCAGGGAAGCTGCTACCATCAAATGTTTGCCCTCATTAGACTCCCCTCTGGAAGCGCTTTCACGGCAAGCTGCAGATTCCCTCCTAACAGCAAGCTTTAGGATAGGGTACTGAATTGTAACTTACTTTCGCCTAATAAGGCGATTTTGGCCATGAGAGTATCTCCCGCAGGGAAGCTGCTACCATCAAATGTTTGCCCTCATTAGACTCCCCTCTGGAAGCGCTTTCACGGCAAGCTGCAGATTCCCTCCTAACAGCAAGCTTTAGGATAGGGTACTGAATTGTAACTTACTTTCGCCTAATAATGCGATTTTGGCAAAGAGAGTATCTCCCGCAGGGAAGCTGCTACCATCAAATGTTTGCCCTCATTAGACTCCCCTCTGGAAGCACTTTCACTGCAAGCTGCAGATTCCCTCCTAACAGCAAGCTTTAGGATAGGGTACTGAATTGTAACTTACTTTCGCCTAATAATGCGATTTTGGCAAAGAGAGTATCTCCCGCAGGGAAGCTGCTACCATCAAATGTTTGCCCTCATTAGACTCCCCTCTGGAAGCGCTTTCACGGCAAGCTGCAGATTCCCTCCTAGCAGCAAGCTTTAGGATAGGGTACTGAATTGTAACTTACTTTCGCCTAATAAGGCGATTTTGGCAAAGAGAGTATCTCCCGCAGGGAAGCTGCTACCATCAAATGTTTGCCCTCATTAGACTCCCCTCTGGAAGCGCTTTCACGGCAAGCTGCAGATTCCCTCCTAACAGCAAGCTTTAGGATAGGGTACTGAATTGTAACTTACTTTCGCCTAATAATGCGGTTTTGGCAAAGAGAGTATCTCCCGCAGGGAAGCTGCTACCATCAAATGTTTGCCCTCATTAGACTCCCCTCTGGAAGCGCTTTCACTGCAAGCTGCAGATTCCCTCCTAACAGCAAGCTTTAGGATAGGGTACTGAATTGTAACTTACTTTCGCCTAATAAGGCGATTTTGGCCATGAGAGTATCTCCCGCAGGGAAGCTGCTACCATCAAATGTTTGCCCTCATTAGACTCCCCTCTGGAAGCGCTTTCACTGCAAGCTGCAGATTCCCTCCTAACAGCAAGCTTTAGGATAGGGTACTGAATTGTAACTTACTTTCGCCTAATAATGCGATTTTGGCAAAGAGAGTATCTCCCGCAGGGAAGCTGCTACCATCAAATGTTTGCCCTCATTAGACTCCCCTCTGGAAGCGCTTTCACTGCAAGCTGCAGATTCCCTCCTAACAGCAAGCTTTAGGATAGGGTACTGAATTGTAACTTACTTTCGCCTAATAATGCGATTTTGGCAAAGAGAGTATCTCCCGCAGGGAAGCTGCTACCATCAAATGTTTGCCCTCATTAGACTCCCCTCTGGAAGCGCTTTCACTGCAAGCTGCAGATTCCCTCCTAGCAGCAAGCTTTAGGATAGGGTACTGAATTGTAACTTACTTTCGGCTAATAATGCGATTTTGGCAAAGAGAGTATCTCCCGCAGGGAAGCTGCTACCATCAAATGTTTGCCCTCATTAGACTCCCCTCTGGAAGCGCTTTCACTGCAAGCTGCAGATTCCCTCCTAACAGCAAGCTTTAGGATAGGGTACTGAATTGTAACTTACTTTCGCCTAATAATGCGATTTTGGCAAAGAGAGTATCTCCCGCAGGGAAGCTGCTACCATCAAATGTTTGCCCTCATTAGACTCCCCTCTGGAAGCGCTTTCACTGCAAGCTGCAGATTCCCTCCTAACAGCAAGCTTTAGGATAGGGTACTGAATTGTAACTTACTTTCGCCTAATAATGCGATTTTGGCAAAGAGACTATCTCCCGCAGGGAAGCTGCTACCATCAAATGTTTGCCCTCATTAGACTCCCCTCTGGAAGCGCTTTCACTGCAAGCTGCAGATTCCCTCCTAACAGCAAGCTTTAGGATAGGGTACTGAATTGTAACTTACTTTCGGCTAATAATGCGATTTTGGCAAAGAGACTATCTCCCGCAGGGAAGCTGCTACCATCAAATGTTTGCCCTCATTAGACTCCCCTCTGGAAGCGCTTTCAGGGCAAGCTGCAGATTCCCTCCTAGCAGCAAGCTTTAGGATAGGGTACTGAATTGTAACTTACTTTCGCCTAATAATGCGATTTTGGCAAAGAGACTATCTCCCGCAGGGAAGCTGCTACCATCAAATGTTTGCCCTCATTAGACTCCCCTCTGGAAGCGCTTTCACTGCAAGCTGCAGATTCCCTCCTAACAGCAAGCTTTAGGATAGGGTACTGAATTGTAACTTACTTTCACCTAATAATGCGATTTTGGCAAAGAGAGTATCTCCCGCAGGGAAGCTGCTACCATCAAATGTTTGCCCTCATTAGACTCCCCTCTGGAAGCGCTTTCACGGCAAGCTGCAGATTCCCTCCTAACAGCAAGCTTTAGGATAGGGTACTGAATTGTAACTTACTTTCGCCTAATAAGGCGATTTTGGCAAAGAGAGTATCTCCCGCAGGGAAGCTGCTACCATCAAATGTTTGCCCTCATTAGACTCCCCTCTGGAAGCGCTTTCACTGCAAGCTGCAGATTCCCTCCTAGCAGCAAGCTTTAGGATAGGGTACTGAATTGTAACTTACTTTCGGCTAATAATGCGATTTTGGCAAAGAGAGTATCTCCCGCAGGGAAGCTGCTACCATCAAATGTTTGCCCTCATTAGACTCCCCTCTGGAAGCGCTTTCACTGCAAGCTGCAGATTCCCTCCTAACAGCAAGCTTTAGGATAGGGTACTGAATTGTAACTTACTTTCGCCTAATAATGCGATTTTGGCAAAGAGAGTATCTCCCGCAGGGAAGCTGCTACCATCAAATGTTTGCCCTCATTAGACTCCCCTCTGGAAGCGCTTTCACTGCAAGCTGCAGATTCCCTCCTAACAGCAAGCTTTAGGATAGGGTACTGAATTGTAACTTACTTTCGCCTAATAATGCGATTTTGGCAAAGAGACTATCTCCCGCAGGGAAGCTGCTACCATCAAATGTTTGCCCTCATTAGACTCCCCTCTGGAAGCACTTTCACTGCAAGCTGCAGATTCCCTCCTAACAGCAAGCTTTAGGATAGGGTACTGAATTGTAACTTACTTTCGGCTAATAATGCGATTTTGGCAAAGAGAGTATCTCCCGCAGGGAAGCTGCTACCATCAAATGTTTGCCCTCATTAGACTCCCCTCTGGAAGCGCTTTCAGGGCAAGCTGCAGATTCCCTCCTAGCAGCAAGCTTTAGGATAGGGTACTGAATTGTAACTTACTTTCGCCTAATAAGGCGATTTTGGCAAAGAGACTATCTCCCGCAGGGAAGCTGCTACCATCAAATGTTTGCCCTCATTAGACTCCCCTCTGGAAGCGCTTTCACGGCAAGCTGCAGATTCCCTCCTAACAGCAAGCTTTAGGATAGGGTACTGAATTGTAACTTACTTTCACCTAATAATGCGATTTTGGCAAAGAGAGTATCTCCCGCAGGGAAGCTGCTACCATCAAATGTTTGCCCTCATTAGACTCCCCTCTGGAAGCGCTTTCACGGCAAGCTGCAGATTCCCTCCTAACAGCAAGCTTTAGGATAGGGTACTGAATTGTAACTTACTTTCGCCTAATAAGGCGATTTTGGCAAAGAGACTATCTCCCGCAGGGAAGCTGCTACCATCAAATGTTTGCCCTCATTAGACTCCCCTCTGGAAGCGCTTTCACTGCAAGCTGCAGATTCCCTCCTAACAGCAAGCTTTAGGATAGGGTACTGAATTGTAACTTACTTTCGCCTAATAAGGCGATTTTGGCAAAGAGAGTATCTCCCGCAGGGAAGCTGCTACCATCAAATGTTTGCCCTCATTAGACTCCCCTCTGGAAGCGCTTTCACGGCAAGCTGCAGATTCCCTCCTAGCAGCAAGCTTTAGGATAGGGTACTGAATTGTAACTTACTTTCGCCTAATAATGCGATTTTGGCAAAGAGAGTATCTCCCGCAGGGAAGCTGCTACCATCAAATGTTTGCCCTCATTAGACTCCCCTCTGGAAGCGCTTTCACGGCAAGCTGCAGATTCCCTCCTAGCAGCAAGCTTTAGGATAGGGTACTGAATTGTAACTTACTTTCGCCTAATAAGGCGATTTTGGCAAAGAGAGTATCTCCCGCAGGGAAGCTGCTACCATCAAATGTTTGCCCTCATTAGACTCCCCTCTGGAAGCACTTTCACTGCAAGCTGCAGATTCCCTCCTAACAGCAAGCTTTAGGATAGGGTACTGAATTGTAACTTACTTTCGCCTAATAATGCGATTTTGGCAAAGAGAGTATCTCCCGCAGGGAAGCTGCTACCATCAAATGTTTGCCCTCATTAGACTCCCCTCTGGAAGCGCTTTCACGGCAAGCTGCAGATTCCCTCCTAGCAGCAAGCTTTAGGATAGGGTACTGAATTGTAACTTACTTTCGCCTAATAAGGCGATTTTGGCAAAGAGAGTATCTCCCGCAGGGAAGCTGCTACCATCAAATGTTTGCCCTCATTAGACTCCCCTCTGGAAGCGCTTTCACGGCAAGCTGCAGATTCCCTCCTAACAGCAAGCTTTAGGATAGGGTACTGAATTGTAACTTACTTTCGCCTAATAATGCGGTTTTGGCAAAGAGAGTATCTCCCGCAGGGAAGCTGCTACCATCAAATGTTTGCCCTCATTAGACTCCCCTCTGGAAGCGCTTTCACTGCAAGCTGCAGATTCCCTCCTAACAGCAAGCTTTAGGATAGGGTACTGAATTGTAACTTACTTTCGCCTAATAAGGCGATTTTGGCCATGAGAGTATCTCCCGCAGGGAAGCTGCTACCATCAAATGTTTGCCCTCATTAGACTCCCCTCTGGAAGCGCTTTCACTGCAAGCTGCAGATTCCCTCCTAACAGCAAGCTTTAGGATAGGGTACTGAATTGTAACTTACTTTCGCCTAATAATGCGATTTTGGCAAAGAGAGTATCTCCCGCAGGGAAGCTGCTACCATCAAATGTTTGCCCTCATTAGACTCCCCTCTGGAAGCGCTTTCACTGCAAGCTGCAGATTCCCTCCTAACAGCAAGCTTTAGGATAGGGTACTGAATTGTAACTTACTTTCGCCTAATAATGCGATTTTGGCAAAGAGAGTATCTCCCGCAGGGAAGCTGCTACCATCAAATGTTTGCCCTCATTAGACTCCCCTCTGGAAGCGCTTTCACTGCAAGCTGCAGATTCCCTCCTAGCAGCAAGCTTTAGGATAGGGTACTGAATTGTAACTTACTTTCGGCTAATAATGCGATTTTGGCAAAGAGAGTATCTCCCGCAGGGAAGCTGCTACCATCAAATGTTTGCCCTCATTAGACTCCCCTCTGGAAGCGCTTTCACTGCAAGCTGCAGATTCCCTCCTAACAGCAAGCTTTAGGATAGGGTACTGAATTGTAACTTACTTTCGCCTAATAATGCGATTTTGGCAAAGAGAGTATCTCCCGCAGGGAAGCTGCTACCATCAAATGTTTGCCCTCATTAGACTCCCCTCTGGAAGCGCTTTCACTGCAAGCTGCAGATTCCCTCCTAACAGCAAGCTTTAGGATAGGGTACTGAATTGTAACTTACTTTCGCCTAATAATGCGATTTTGGCAAAGAGAGTATCTCCCGCAGGGAAGCTGCTACCATCAAATGTTTGCCCTCATTAGACTCCCCTCTGGAAGCGCTTTCACTGCAAGCTGCAGATTCCCTCCTAACAGCAAGCTTTAGGATAGGGTACTGAATTGTAACTTACTTTCGGCTAATAATGCGATTTTGGCAAAGAGACTATCTCCCGCAGGGAAGCTGCTACCATCAAATGTTTGCCCTCATTAGACTCCCCTCTGGAAGCGCTTTCAGGGCAAGCTGCAGATTCCCTCCTAGCAGCAAGCTTTAGGATAGGGTACTGAATTGTAACTTACTTTCGCCTAATAAGGCGATTTTGGCAAAGAGACTATCTCCCGCAGGGAAGCTGCTACCATCAAATGTTTGCCCTCATTAGACTCCCCTCTGGAAGCGCTTTCACTGCAAGCTGCAGATTCCCTCCTAACAGCAAGCTTTAGGATAGGGTACTGAATTGTAACTTACTTTCACCTAATAATGCGATTTTGGCAAAGAGAGTATCTCCCGCAGGGAAGCTGCTACCATCAAATGTTTGCCCTCATTAGACTCCCCTCTGGAAGCGCTTTCACGGCAAGCTGCAGATTCCCTCCTAACAGCAAGCTTTAGGATAGGGTACTGAATTGTAACTTACTTTCGCCTAATAATGCGATTTTGGCAAAGAGACTATCTCCCGCAGGGAAGCTGCTACCATCAAATGTTTGCCCTCATTAGACTCCCCTCTGGAAGCGCTTTCACTGCAAGCTGCAGATTCCCTCCTAACAGCAAGCTTTAGGATAGGGTACTGAATTGTAACTTACTTTCGCCTAATAAGGCGATTTTGGCAAAGAGAGTATCTCCCGCAGGGAAGCTGCTACCATCAAATGTTTGCCCTCATTAGACTCCCCTCTGGAAGCGCTTTCACGGCAAGCTGCAGATTCCCTCCTAGCAGCAAGCTTTAGGATAGGGTACTGAATTGTAACTTACTTTCGCCTAATAATGCGATTTTGGCAAAGAGAGTATCTCCCGCAGGGAAGCTGCTACCATCAAATGTTTGCCCTCATTAGACTCCCCTCTGGAAGCGCTTTCACGGCAAGCTGCAGATTCCCTCCTAGCAGCAAGCTTTAGGATAGGGTACTGAATTGTAACTTACTTTCGCCTAATAAGGCGATTTTGGCAAAGAGAGTATCTCCCGCAGGGAAGCTGCTACCATCAAATGTTTGCCCTCATTAGACTCCCCTCTGGAAGCGCTTTCACGGCAAGCTGCAGATTCCCTCCTAACAGCAAGCTTTAGGATAGGGTACTGAATTGTAACTTACTTTCGCCTAATAATGCGATTTTGGCAAAGAGAGTATCTCCCGCAGGGAAGCTGCTACCATCAAATGTTTGCCCTCATTAGACTCCCCTCTGGAAGCGCTTTCACTGCAAGCTGCAGATTCCCTCCTAACAGCAAGCTTTAGGATAGGGTACTGAATTGTAACTTACTTTCGCCTAATAATGCGGTTTTGGCAAAGAGAGTATCTCCCGCAGGGAAGCTGCTACCATCAAATGTTTGCCCTCATTAGACTCCCCTCTGGAAGCGCTTTCACTGCAAGCTGCAGATTCCCTCCTAACAGCAAGCTTTAGGATAGGGTACTGAATTGTAACTTACTTTCGCCTAATAAGGCGATTTTGGCCATGAGAGTATCTCCCGCAGGGAAGCTGCTACCATCAAATGTTTGCCCTCATTAGACTCCCCTCTGGAAGCGCTTTCACTGCAAGCTGCAGATTCCCTCCTAACAGCAAGCTTTAGGATAGGGTACTGAATTGTAACTTACTTTCGCCTAATAATGCGATTTTGGCAAAGAGAGTATCTCCCGCAGGGAAGCTGCTACCATCAAATGTTTGCCCTCATTAGACTCCCCTCTGGAAGCGCTTTCACTGCAAGCTGCAGATTCCCTCCTAACAGCAAGCTTTAGGATAGGGTACTGAATTGTAACTTACTTTCGCCTAATAATGCGATTTTGGCAAAGAGAGTATCTCCCGCAGGGAAGCTGCTACCATCAAATGTTTGCCCTCATTAGACTCCCCTCTGGAAGCGCTTTCACTGCAAGCTGCAGATTCCCTCCTAGCAGCAAGCTTTAGGATAGGGTACTGAATTGTAACTTACTTTCGGCTAATAATGCGATTTTGGCAAAGAGAGTATCTCCCGCAGGGAAGCTGCTACCATCAAATGTTTGCCCTCATTAGACTCCCCTCTGGAAGCGCTTTCACTGCAAGCTGCAGATTCCCTCCTAACAGCAAGCTTTAGGATAGGGTACTGAATTGTAACTTACTTTCGCCTAATAATGCGGTTTTGGCAAAGAGAGTATCTCCCGCAGGGAAGCTGCTACCATCAAATGTTTGCCCTCATTAGACTCCCCTCTGGAAGCGCTTTCACGGCAAGCTGCAGATTCCCTCCTAACAGCAAGCTTTAGGATAGGGTACTGAATTGTAACTTACTTTCGCCTAATAAGGCGATTTTGGCCATGAGAGTATCTCCCGCAGGGAAGCTGCTACCATCAAATGTTTGCCCTCATTAGACTCCCCTCTGGAAGCGCTTTCACGGCAAGCTGCAGATTCCCTCCTAACAGCAAGCTTTAGGATAGGGTACTGAATTGTAACTTACTTTCGCCTAATAATGCGATTTTGGCAAAGAGAGTATCTCCCGCAGGGAAGCTGCTACCATCAAATGTTTGCCCTCGTTAGACTCCCCTCTGGAAGCGCTTTCACTGCAAGCTGCAGATTCCCTCCTAACAGCAAGCTTTAGGATAGGGTACTGAATTGTAACTTACTTTCGCCTAATAATGCGATTTTGGCAAAGAGAGTATCTCCCGCAGGGAAGCTGCTACCATCAAATGTTTGCCCTCATTAGACTCCCCTCTGGAAGCGCTTTCACGGCAAGCTGCAGATTCCCTCCTAACAGCAAGCTTTAGGATAGGGTACTGAATTGTAACTTACTTTCGCCTAATAATGCGATTTTGGCAAAGAGAGTATCTCCCGCTGGGAAGCTGCTACCATCAAATGTTTGCCCTCATTAGACTCCCCTCTGGAAGCGCTTTCACGGCAAGCTGCAGATTCCCTCCTAACAGCAAGCTTTAGGATAGGGTACTGAATTGTAACTTACTTTCGCCTAATAAGGCGATTTTGGCAAAGAGAGTATCTCCCGCTGGGAAGCTGCTACCATCAAATGTTTGCCCTCATTAGACTCCCCTCTGGAAGCGCTTTCACTGCAAGCTGCAGATTCCCTCCTAACAGCAAGCTTTAGGATAGGGTACTGAATTGTAACTTACTTTCGCCTAATAATGCGATTTTGGCAAAGAGAGTATCTCCCGCAGGGAAGCTGCTACCATCAAATGTTTGCCCTCATTAGACTCCCCTCTGGAAGCGCTTTCACTGCAAGCTGCAGATTCCCTCCTAACAGCAAGCTTTAGGATAGGGTACTGAATTGTAACTTACTTTCGCCTAATAATGCGATTTTGGCAAAGAGAGTATCTCCCGCAGGGAAGCTGCTACCATCAAATGTTTGCCCTCATTAGACTCCCCTCTGGAAGCGCTTTCACTGCAAGCTGCAGATTCCCTCCTAACAGCAAGCTTTAGGATAGGGTACTGAATTGTAACTTTCGCCTAATAATGCGATTTTGGCAAAGAGACTATCTCCCGCAGGGAAGCTGCTACCATCAAATCTTTGCCCTCATTAGACTCCCCTCTGGAAGCGCTTTCACTGCAAGCTGCAGATTCCCTCTTAACAGCAAGCTTTAGGATAGGGTACTGAATTGTAACTTACTTTCGCCTAATAATGCGATTTTGGCAAAGAGAGTATCTCCCGCAGGGAAGCTGCTACCATCAAATGTTTGCCCTCATTAGACTCCCCTCTGGAAGCGCTTTCACTGCAAGCTGCAGATTCCCTCCTAACAGCAAGCTTTAGGATAGGGTACTGAATTGTAACTTACTTTCGCCTAATTATGCGATTTTGGCAAAGAGACTATCTCCCGCAGGGAAGCTGCTACCATCAAATGTTTGCCCTCATTAGACTCCCCTCTGGAAGCGCTTTCACTGCAAGCTGCAGATTCCCTCCTAACAGCAAGCTTTAGGATAGGGTACTGAATTGTAACTTAACTGCGGCTAATAAGGAGAATTTGGCTAAGAGAATATCTCCCGCATGGAAGATGCTACCATCAAATGTTTGCCCTCATTAGACTCTCCTCTGGAAGCGCTTTCACTGCAAGCTGCAGATTCCCTCCTAACAGCAAGCTTTAGGATAGGGTACTGAATTGTAACTTACTTTCGCTTAATAATGCGATTTTGGCAAAGAGACTATCTCCTGCAGGGAAGCTGCTACCATCAAATGTTTGCCCTCATTAGACTCCCCTCTGGAAGCGCTTTCACTGCAAGCTGCAGATTCCCTCCTAACAGCAAGCTTTAGGATAGGGTACTGAATTGTAACTTACTTTCGCCTAATAATGCGATTTTGGCAAAGAGACTATCTCCCGCAGGGAAGCTGCTACCATCAATTGTTTGCCCTCATTAGACTCCCCTCTGGAAGCGCTTTCACTGCAAGCTGCAGATTCCCTCCTAACAGCAAGCTTTAGGATAGGGTACTGAATTGTAACTTAACTGAGGCTAAAAATGCGATTTTGGCAAAGAGAGTATCTCCCGCAGGGAAGCTGCTACCATCAAATGTTTGCCCTCGTTAGACTCCCCTCTGGAAGCGCTTTCACTGCAAGCTGCAGATTCCCTCCTAACAGCAAGCTTTAGGATAGGGTACTGAATTGTAACTTACTTTCGCCTAATAATGCGATTTTGGCAAAGAGACTATCTCCCGCAGGGAAGCTGCTACCATCAAATGTTTGCCCTCATTAGACTCCCCTCTGGAAGCGCTTTCACTGCAAGCTGCAGATTCCCTCCTAACAGCAAGCTTTAGGATAGGGTACTGAATTGTAACTTAACAGCGGCTAATAAGGCGATTTTGGCAAAGAGAATATCTCCCGCAGGGAAGCTGCTACCATCAAATCTTTGCCCTCATTAGACTCCCCTCTGGAAGCGCTTTCACTGCAAGCTGCAGATTCCCTCCTAACAGCAAGCTTTAGGATAGGGTACTGAATTGTAACTTACTTTCGCCTAATAATGCGATTTTGGCAAAGAGACTATCTCCCGCAGGGAAGCTGCTACCATCAAATCTTTGCCCTCGTTAGACTCCCCTCTGGAAGCGCTTTCACTGCAAGCTGCAGATTCCCTCCTAACAGCAAGCTTTAGGATAGGGTACTGAATTGTAACTTACTTTCGCCTAATAATGCGATTTTGGCAAAGAGACTATCTCCCGCAGGGAAGCTGCTACCATCAAATATTTGCCCTCATTAGACTCCCCTCTGGAAGCGCTTTCACTGCAAGCTGCAGATTCCCTCCTAACAGCAAGCTTTAGGATAGGGTACTGAATTGTAACTTAACTGAGGCTAATAATGCGATTTTGGCAAAGAGACTATCTTCCGCAGGGAAGCTGCTACCATCAAATATTTGCCCTCGTTAGTCTCCCCTCTGGAAGCGCTTTCACTGCAAGCTGCAGATTCCCTCCTAACAGCAAGCTTTAGGATAGGGTACTGAATTGTAACTTACTTTCGCCTAATAATGCGATTTTGGCAAAGAGACTATCTCCCGCAGGGAAGCTGCTACCATCAAATGTTTGCCCTCATTAGACTCCCCTCTGGAAGCGCTTTCACTGCAAGCTGCAGATTCCCTCCTAACAGCAAGCTTTAGGATAGGGTACTGAATTGTAACTTACTTTCGCCTAATAAGGCGATTTTGGCAAAGAGACTATCTCCCGCAGGGAAGCTGCTACCATCAAATGTTTGCCCTCATTAGACTCCCCTCTGGAAGCGCTTTCACTGCAAGCTGCAGATTCCCTCCTAACAGCAAGCTTTAGGATAGGGTACTGAATTGTAACTTACTTTCGCCTAATTATGCGATTTTGGCAAAGAGACTATCTCCCGCAGGGAAGCTGCTACCATCAAATCTTTGCCCTCATTAGACTCCCCTCTGGAAGCGCTTTCACTGTAAGCTGCAGATTCCCTCTTAACAGCAAGCTTTAGGGTAGGGTACTGAATTGTAACTTACTTTCGCCTAATAATGCGATTTTGGCAAAGAGACTATCTCCCGCAGGGAAGCTGCTACCATCAAATGTTTGCCCTCATTAGACTCCCCTCTGGAAGCGCTTTCACTGCAAGCTGCAGATTCCCTCCTAACAGCAAGCTTTAGGATAGGGTACTGAATTGTATCTTACTTTCGCCTAATAATGCGATTTTGGCAAAGAGACTATCTCCCGCAGGGAAGCTGCTACCATCAAATGTTTGCCGTCATTAAACTCCCCTCTGGAAGCGCTTTCACTGCAAGCTGCAGATTCCCTCCTAACAGCAAGCTTTAGGATAGGGTACTGAATTGTAACTTTCGCCTAATAATGCGATTTTGGCAAAGAGACTATCTCCCGCAGGGAAGCTGCTACCATCAAATGTTTGCCCTCATTAGACTCCCCTCTGGAAGCGCTTTCACTGCAAGCTGCAGATTCCCTCCTAACAGCAAGCTTTAGGATAGGGTACTGAATTGTAACTTAACTGCGGCTAATAAGGCGATTTTGGCAAAGAGAATATCTCCCGCAGGGAAGCTGCTACCATCAAATATTTGCCCTCATTAGACTCCCCTCTGGAAGCGCTTTCACTGCAAGCTGCAGATTCCCTCCTAACAGCAAGCTTTAGGATAGGGTACTGAATTGTAACTTACTTTCGCCTAATAATGCGATTTTGGCAAAGAGACTATCTCCCGCAGGGAAGCTGCTACCATCAAATGTTTGCCCTCATTAGACTCCCCTCTGGAAGCGCTTTCACTGCAAGCTGCAGATTCCCTCCTAACAGCAAGCTTTAGGGTAGGGTACTGAATTGTAACTTACTTTCGCCTAATAATGCGATTTTGGAAAAGAGACTATATCCCGCAGGGAAGCTGCTACCATCAAATCTTTGCCCTCATTAGACTCCCCTCTGGAAGCGCTTTCACTGCAAGCTGCAGATTCCCTCCTAACAGCAAGCTTTAGGATAGGGTACTGAATTGTAACTTACTTTCGCCTAATAATGCGATTTTGGCAAAGAGAGTATCTCCTGCAGGGAAGCTGCTACCATCAAATATTTGCCCTCATTAGACTCCCCTCTGGAAGCGCTTTCACTGCAAGCTGCAGATTCCCTCCTAACAGCAAGCTTTAGGATAGGGTACTGAATTGTAACTTAACTGAGGCTAATAATGCGATTTTGGCAAAGAGAGTATCTCCCGCAGGGAAGCTGCTACCATCAAATGTTTGCCCTCGTTAGACTCCCCTCTGGAAGCGCTTTCACTGCAAGCTGCAGATTCCCTCCTAACAGCAAGCTTTAGGATAGGGTACTGAATTGTAACTTACTTTCGCCTAATAATGCGATTTTGGCAAAGAGACTATCTCCCGCAGGGAAGCTGCTACCATCAAATATTTGCCCTCGTTAGACTCCCCTCTGGAAGCGCTTTCACTGCAAGCTGCAGATTCCCTCCTAACAGCAAGCTTTAGGATAGGGTACTGAATTGTAACTTACTTTCGCCTAATAATGCGATTTTGGCAAAGAGACTATCTCCCGCAGGGAAGCTGCTACCATCAAATCTTTGCCCTCATTAGACTCCCCTCTGGAAGCGCTTTCACTGCAAGCTGCAGATTCCCTCCTAACAGCAAGCTTTAGGATAGGGTACTGAATTGTAACTTACTTTCGCCTAATAAGGCGATTTTGGCAAAGAGAGTATCTCCCGCAGGGAAGCTGCTACCATCAAATGTTTGCCCTCATTAGACTCCCCTCTGGAAGCGCTTTCACTGCAAGCTGCAGATTCCCTCCTAACAGCAAGCTTTAGGATAGGGTACTGAATTGTAACTTACTTTCGCCTAATTATGCGATTTTGGCAAAGAGACTATCTCCCGCAGGGAAGCTGCTACCATCAAATCTTTGCCCTCATTAGACTCCCCTCTGGAAGCGCTTTCACTGCAAGCTGCAGATTCCCTCCTAACAGCAAGCTTTAGGATAGGGTACTGAATTGTAACTTAACTGCGGCTAATAAGGAGAATTTGGCTAAGAGAATATCTCCCGCATGGAAGATGCTACCATCAAATGTTTGCCCTCATTAGACTCTCCTCTGGAAGCGCTTTCACTGCAAGCTGCAGATTCCCTCCTAACAGCAAGCTTTAGGATAGGGTACTGAATTGTAACTTACTTTCGCTTAATAATGCGATTTTGGCAAAGAGACTATCTCCTGCAGGGAAGCTGCTACCATCAAATGTTTGCCCTCATTAGACTCCCCTCTGGAAGCGCTTTCACTGCAAGCTGCAGATTCCCTCCTAACAGCAAGCTTTAGGATAGGGTACTGAATTGTAACTTACTTTCGCCTAATAATGCGATTTTGGCAAAGAGAGTATCTCCCGCAGGGAAGCTGCTACCATCAATTGTTTGCCCTCATTAGACTCCCCTCTGGAAGCGCTTTCACTGCAAGCTGCAGATTCCCTCCTAACAGCAAGCTTTAGGATAGGGTACTGAATTGTAACTTAACTGAGGCTAAAAATGCGATTTTGGCAAAGAGAGTATCTCCCGCAGGGAAGCTGCTACCATCAAATGTTTGCCCTCGTTAGACTCCCCTCTGGAAGCGCTTTCACTGCAAGCTGCAGATTCCCTCCTAACAGCAAGCTTTAGGATAGGGTACTGAATTGTAACTTACTTTCGCCTAATAATGCGATTTTGGCAAAGAGACTATCTCCCGCAGGGAAGCTGCTACCATCAAATGTTTGCCCTCATTAGACTCCCCTCTGGAAGCGCTTTCACTGCAAGCTGCAGATTCCCTCCTAACAGCAAGCTTTAGGATAGGGTACTGAATTGTAACTTAACAGCGGCTAATAAGGCGATTTTGGCAAAGAGAATATCTCCCGCAGGGAAGCTGCTACCATCAAATCTTTGCCCTCATTAGACTCCCCTCTGGAAGCGCTTTCACTGCAAGCTGCAGATTCCCTCCTAACAGCAAGCTTTAGGATAGGGTACTGAATTGTAACTTACTTTCGCCTAATAATGCGATTTTGGCAAAGAGACTATCTCCCGCAGGGAAGCTGCTACCATCAAATGTTTGCCCTCATTAGACTCCCCTCTGGAAGCGCTTTCACTGCAAGCTGCAGATTCCCTCCTAACAGCAAGCTTTAGGGTAGGGTACTGAATTGTAACTTACTTTCGCCTAATAATGCGATTTTGGAAAAGAGACTATATCCCGCAGGGAAGCTGCTACCATCAAATCTTTGCCCTCATTAGACTCCCCTCTGGAAGCGCTTTCACTGCAAGCTGCAGATTCCCTCCTAACAGCAAGCTTTAGGATAGGGTACTGAATTGTAACTTACTTTCGCCTAATAATGCGATTTTGGCAAAGAGAGTATCTCCTGCAGGGAAGCTGCTACCATCAAATATTTGCCCTCATTAGACTCCCCTCTGGAAGCGCTTTCACTGCAAGCTGCAGATTCCCTCCTAACAGCAAGCTTTAGGATAGGGTACTGAATTGTAACTTAACTGAGGCTAATAATGCGATTTTGGCAAAGAGAGTATCTCCCGCAGGGAAGCTGCTACCATCAAATGTTTGCCCTCGTTAGACTCCCCTCTGGAAGCGCTTTCACTGCAAGCTGCAGATTCCCTCCTAACAGCAAGCTTTAGGATAGGGTACTGAATTGTAACTTACTTTCGCCTAATAATGCGATTTTGGCAAAGAGACTATCTCCCGCAGGGAAGCTGCTACCATCAAATATTTGCCCTCGTTAGACTCCCCTCTGGAAGCGCTTTCACTGCAAGCTGCAGATTCCCTCCTAACAGCAAGCTTTAGGATAGGGTACTGAATTGTAACTTACTTTCGCCTAATAATGCGATTTTGGCAAAGAGACTATCTCCCGCAGGGAAGCTGCTACCATCAAATCTTTGCCCTCATTAGACTCCCCTCTGGAAGCGCTTTCACTGCAAGCTGCAGATTCCCTCCTAACAGCAAGCTTTAGGATAGGGTACTGAATTGTAACTTACTTTCGCCTAATAAGGCGATTTTGGCAAAGAGAGTATCTCCCGCAGGGAAGCTGCTACCATCAAATGTTTGCCCTCATTAGACTCCCCTCTGGAAGCGCTTTCACTGCAAGCTGCAGATTCCCTCCTAACAGCAAGCTTTAGGATAGGGTACTGAATTGTAACTTACTTTCGCCTAATTATGCGATTTTGGCAAAGAGACTATCTCCCGCAGGGAAGCTGCTACCATCAAATCTTTGCCCTCATTAGACTCCCCTCTGGAAGCGCTTTCACTGCAAGCTGCAGATTCCCTCCTAACAGCAAGCTTTAGGATAGGGTACTGAATTGTAACTTAACTGCGGCTAATAAGGAGAATTTGGCTAAGAGAATATCTCCCGCATGGAAGATGCTACCATCAAATGTTTGCCCTCATTAGACTCTCCTCTGGAAGCGCTTTCACTGCAAGCTGCAGATTCCCTCCTAACAGCAAGCTTTAGGATAGGGTACTGAATTGTAACTTACTTTCGCTTAATAATGCGATTTTGGCAAAGAGACTATCTCCTGCAGGGAAGCTGCTACCATCAAATGTTTGCCCTCATTAGACTCCCCTCTGGAAGCGCTTTCACTGCAAGCTGCAGATTCCCTCCTAACAGCAAGCTTTAGGATAGGGTACTGAATTGTAACTTACTTTCGCCTAATAATGCGATTTTGGCAAAGAGAGTATCTCCCGCAGGGAAGCTGCTACCATCAATTGTTTGCCCTCATTAGACTCCCCTCTGGAAGCGCTTTCACTGCAAGCTGCAGATTCCCTCCTAACAGCAAGCTTTAGGATAGGGTACTGAATTGTAACTTAACTGAGGCTAAAAATGCGATTTTGGCAAAGAGAGTATCTCCCGCAGGGAAGCTGCTACCATCAAATGTTTGCCCTCGTTAGACTCCCCTCTGGAAGCGCTTTCACTGCAAGCTGCAGATTCCCTCCTAACAGCAAGCTTTAGGATAGGGTACTGAATTGTAACTTACTTTCGCCTAATAATGCGATTTTGGCAAAGAGACTATCTCCCGCAGGGAAGCTGCTACCATCAAATGTTTGCCCTCATTAGACTCCCCTCTGGAAGCGCTTTCACTGCAAGCTGCAGATTCCCTCCTAACAGCAAGCTTTAGGATAGGGTACTGAATTGTAACTTAACAGCGGCTAATAAGGCGATTTTGGCAAAGAGAATATCTCCCGCAGGGAAGCTGCTACCATCAAATCTTTGCCCTCATTAGACTCCCCTCTGGAAGCGCTTTCACTGCAAGCTGCAGATTCCCTCCTAACAGCAAGCTTTAGGATAGGGTACTGAATTGTAACTTACTTTCGCCTAATAATGCGATTTTGGCAAAGAGACTATCTCCCGCAGGGAAGCTGCTACCATCAAATCTTTGCCCTCGTTAGACTCCCCTCTGGAAGCGCTTTCACTGCAAGCTGCAGATTCCCTCCTAACAGCAAGCTTTAGGATAGGGTACTGAATTGTAACTTACTTTCGCCTAATAATGCGATTTTGGCAAAGAGACTATCTCCCGCAGGGAAGCTGCTACCATCAAATATTTGCCCTCATTAGACTCCCCTCTGGAAGCGCTTTCACTGCAAGCTGCAGATTCCCTCCTAACAGCAAGCTTTAGGATAGGGTACTGAATTGTAACTTACTTTCGCCTAATAATGCGATTTTGGCAAAGAGACTATCTCGCGCAGGGAAGCTGCTACCATCAAATATTTGCCCTCATTAGACTCCCCTCTGGAAGCGCTTTCACTGCAAGCTGCAGATTCCCTCCTAACAGCAAGCTTTAGGATAGGGTACTGAATTGTAACTTACTTTCGCCTAATAATGCGATTTTGGCAAAGAGAGTATCTTCCGCAGGGAAGCTGCTACCATCAAATATTTGCCCTCGTTAGTCTCCCCTCTGGAAGCGCTTTCACTGCAAGCTGCAGATTCCCTCCTAACAGCAAGCTTTAGGATAGGGTACTGAATTGTAACTTACTTTCGCCTAATAATGCGATTTTGGCAAAGAGACTATCTCCCGCAGGGAAGCTGCTACCATCAAATGTTTGCCCTCATTAGACTCCCCTCTGGAAGCGCTTTCACTGCAAGCTGCAGATTCCCTCCTAACAGCAAGCTTTAGGATAGGGTACTGAATTGTAACTTACTTTCGCCTAATAAGGCGATTTTGGCAAAGAGACTATCTCCCGCAGGGAAGCTGCTACCATCAAATGTTTGCCCTCATTAGACTCCCCTCTGGAAGCGCTTTCACTGCAAGCTGCAGATTCCCTCCTAACAGCAAGCTTTAGGATAGGGTACTGAATTGTAACTTACTTTCGCCTAATTATGCGATTTTGGCAAAGAGACTATCTCCCGCAGGGAAGCTGCTACCATCAAATCTTTGCCCTCATTAGACTCCCCTCTGGAAGCGCTTTCACTGCAAGCTGCAGATTCCCTCTTAACAGCAAGCTTTAGGGTAGGGTACTGAATTGTAACTTACTTTCGCCTAATAATGCGATTTTGGCAAAGAGACTATCTCCCGCAGGGAAGCTGCTACCATCAAATGTTTGCCCTCATTAGACTCCCCTCTGGAAGCGCTTTCACTGCAAGCTGCAGATTCCCTCCTAACAGCAAGCTTTAGGATAGGGTACTGAATTGTATCTTACTTTCGCCTAATAATGCGATTTTGGCAAAGAGACTATCTCCCGCAGGGAAGCTGCTACCATCAAATGTTTGCCGTCATTAAACTCCCCTCTGGAAGCGCTTTCACTGCAAGCTGCAGATTCCCTCCTAACAGCAAGCTTTAGGATAGGGTACTGAATTGTAACTTAACTGCGGCTAATAAGGCGATTTTGGCAAAGAGAATATCTCCCGCATGGAAGCTGCTACCATCAAATATTTGCCCTCATTAGACTCCCCTCTGGAAGCGCTTTCACTGCAAGCTGCAGATTCCCTCCTAACAGCAAGCTTTAGGATAGGGTACTGAATTGTAACTTACTTTCGCCTAATAATGCGATTTTGGCAAAGAGACTATCTCCCGCAGGGAAGCTGCTACCATCAAATGTTTGCCCTCATTAGACTCCCCTCTGGAAGCGCTTTCACTGCAAGCTGCAGATTCCCTCCTAACAGCAAGCTTTAGGATAGGGTACTGAATTGTAACTTACTTTCGCCTAATAATGCGATTTTGGCAAAGAGACTATCTCCCGCAGGGAAGCTGCTACCATCAAATGTTTGCCCTCATTAGACTCCCCTCTGGAAGCGCTTTCACTGCAAGCTGCAGATTCCCTCTTAACAGCAAGCTTTAGGATAGGGTACTGAATTGTAACTTACTTTCGCCTAATAATGCGATTTTTGCAAAGAGAATATCTCCCGCAGGGAAGCTGCTACAATCAAATATTTGCCCTCATTAGACTCCCCTCTGGAAGCGCTTTCACTGCAAGCTGCAGATTCCCTCCTAACAGCAAGCTGTAGGACAGTGTACTGAATTGTAACTTACTTTCGCCTAATAATGCGATTTTTGCAAAGAGAGTATCTCCTGCAGGGAAGCTGCTACCATCAAATGTTTGCCGTCATTAAACTCCCCTCTGGAAGCGCTTTCACTGCAAGCTGCAGATTCCCTCCTAACAGCAAGCTTTAGGATAGGGTACTGAATTGTAACTTACTTTCGCCTAATAATGCGATTTTGGAAAAGAGACTATCTCCCGCAGGGAAGCTGCTACCATCAAATATTTGCCCTCATTAGACTCCCCTCTGGAAGCGCTTTCACTGCAAGCTGCAGATTCCCTCCTAACAGCAAGCTTTAGGATAGGGTACTGAATTGTAACTTACTTTCGCCTAATAATGCGATTTTGGCAAAGAGACTATCTCCCGCAGGGAAGCTGCTACCATCAAATATTTGCCCTCATTAGACTCCCCTCTGGAAGCGCTTTCACTGCAAGCTGCAGATTCCCTCCTAACAGCAAGCTTTAGGATAGGGTACTGAATTGTAACTTAACTGAGGCTAATAATGCGATTTTGGCAAAGAGAGTATCTTCCGCAGGGAAGCTGCTACCATCAAATATTTGCCCTCGTTAGACTCCCCTCTGGAAGCGCTTTCACTGCAAGCTGCAGATTCCCTCCTAACAGCAAGCTTTAGGATAGGGTACTGAATTGTAACTTACTTTCGCCTAATAATGCGATTTTGGCAAAGAGACTATCTCCCGCAGGGAAGCTGCTACCATCAAATGTTTGCCCTCATTAGACTCCCCTCTGGAAGCGCTTTCACTGCAAGCTGCAGATTCCCTCCTAACAGCAAGCTTTAGGATAGGGTACTGAATTGTAACTTACTTTCGCCTAATAATGCGATTTTGGCAAAGAGACTATCTCCCGCAGGGAAGCTGCTACCATCAAATCTTTGCCCTCATTAGACTCCCCTCTGGAAGCGCTTTCACTGCAAGCTGCAGATTCCCTCATAACAGCAAGCTTTAGGATAGGGTACTGAATTGTAACTTACTTTCGCCTAATTATGCGATTTTGGCAAAGAGACTATCTCCCGCAGGGAAGCTGCTACCATCAAATCTTTGCCCTCATTAGACTCCCCTCTGGAAGCGCTTTCACTGCAAGCTGCAGATTCCCTCTTAACAGCAAGCTTTAGGATAGGGTACTGAATTGTAACTTACTTTCGCCTAATAATGCGATTTTGGCAAAGAGACTATCTCCCGCAGGGAAGCTGCTACCATCAAATGTTTGCCCTCATTAGACTCCCCTCTGGAAGCGCTTTCACTGCAAGCTGCAGATTCCCTCCTAACAGCAAGCTTTAGGATAGGGTACTGAATTGTATCTTACTTTCGCCTAATAATGCGATTTTGGCAAAGAGACTATCTCCCGCAGGGAAGCTGCTACCATCAAATGTTTGCCGTCATTAAACTCCCCTCTGGAAGCGCTTTCACTGCAAGCTGCAGATTCCCTCCTAACAGCAAGCTTTAGGATAGGGTACTGAATTGTAACTTAACTGCGGCTAATAAGGCGGATTTGGCAAAGAGAATATCTCCCGCAGGGAAGCTGCTACAATCAAATATTTGCCCTCATTAGACTCCCCTCTGGAAGCGCTTTCACTGCAAGCTGCAGATTCCCTCCTAACAGCAAGCTGTAGGACAGTGTACTGAATTGTAACTTACTTTCGCCTAATAATGCGATTTTTGCAAAGAGAGTATCTCCTGCAGGGAAGCTGCTACCATTAAATGTTTGCCGTCATTAAACTCCCCTCTGGAAGCGCTTTCACTGCAAGCTGCAGATTCCCTCCTAACAGCAAGCTTTAGGATAGGGTACTGAATTGTAACTTAACTGCGGCTAATAAGGCGAATTTGGCAAAGAGAATATCTCCCGCATGGAAGCTGCTACCATCAAATATTTGCCCTCATTAGACTCCCCTCTGGAAGCGCTTTCACTGCAAGCTGCAGATTCCCTCCTAACAGCAAGCTTTAGGATAGGGTACTGAATTGTAACTTACTTTCGCCTAATAATGCGATTTTGGCAAAGAGACTATCTCCCGCAGGGAAGCTGCTACCATCAAATGTTTGCCCTCATTAGACTCCCCTCTGGAAGCGCTTTCACTGCAAGCTGCAGATTCCCTCCTAACAGCAAGCTTTAGGATAGGGTACTGAATTGTAACTTACTTTCGCCTAATAATGCGATTTTGGCAAAGAGACTATCTCCCGCAGGGAAGCTGCTACCATCAAATGTTTGCCCTCATTAGACTCCCCTCTGGAAGCGCTTTCACTGCAAGCTGCAGATTCCCTCCTAACAGCAAGCTGTAGGACAGTGTACTGAATTGTAACTTACTTTCGCCTAATAATGCGATTTTTGCAAAGAGAGTATCTCCTGCAGGGAAGCTGCTACCATCAAATGTTTGCCGTCATTAAACTCCCCTCTGGAAGCGCTTTCACTGCAAGCTGCAGATTCCCTCCTAACAGCAAGCTTTAGGATAGGGTACTGAATTGTAACTTACTTTCGCCTAATAATGCGATTTTGGCAAAGAGACTATCTCCCGCAGGGAAGCTGCTACCATCAAATGTTTGCCCTCATTAGACTCCCCTCTGGAAGCGCTTTCACTGCAAGCTGCAGATTCCCTCCTAACAGCAAGCTTTAGGATAGGGTACTGAATTGTAACTTACTTTCGCCTAATAATGCGATTTTGGCAAAGAGACTATCTCCCGCAGGGAAGCTGCTACCATCAATTGTTTGCCCTCATTAGACTCCCCTCTGGAAGCGCTTTCACTGCAAGCTGCAGATTCCCTCCTAACAGCAAGCTTTAGGATAGGGTACTGAATTGTAACTTACTTTCGCCTAATAATGCGATTTTGGCAAAGAGACTATCTCCCGCAGGGAAGCTGCTACCATCAAATCTTTGCCCTCATTAGACTCCCCTCTGGAAGCGCTTTCACTGCAAGCTGCAGATTCCCTCCTAACAGCAAGCTTTAGGATAGGGTACTGAATTGTAACTTACTTTCGCCTAATAATGCGATTTTGGCAAAGAGACTATCTCCCGCAGGGAAGCTGCTACCATCAAATGTTTGCCCTCATTAGACTCCCCTCTGGAAGCGCTTTCACTGCAAGCTGCAGATTCCCTCCTAACAGCAAGCTTTAGGATAGGGTACTGAATTGTAACTTACTTTCGCCTAATAATGCGATTTTGGCAAAGAGACTATCTCCCGCAGGGAAGCTGCTACCATCAATTGTTTGCCCTCATTAGACTCCCCTCTGGAAGCGCTTTCACTGCAAGCTGCAGATTCCCTCCTAACAGCAAGCTTTAGGATAGGGTACTGAATTGTAACTTACTTTCGCCTAATTATGCGATTTTGGCAAAGAGACTATCTCCCGCAGGGAAGCTGCTACCATCAAATCTTTGCCCTCATTAGACTCCCCTCTGGAAGCGCTTTCACTGCAAGCTGCAGATTCCCTCTTAACAGCAAGCTTTAGGATAGGGTACTGAATTGTAACTTACTTTCGCCTAATAATGCGATTTTGGCAAAGAGACTATCTCCCGCAGGGAAGCTGCTACCATCAAATGTTTGCCCTCATTAGACTCCCCTCTGGAAGCGCTTTCACTGCAAGCTGCAGATTCCCTCCTAACAGCAAGCTTTAGGATAGGGTACTGAATTGTATCTTACTTTCGCCTAATAATGCGATTTTGGCAAAGAGACTATCTCCCGCAGGGAAGCTGCTACCATCAAATGTTTGCCGTCATTAAACTCCCCTCTGGAAGCGCTTTCACTGCAAGCTGCAGATTCCCTCCTAACAGCAAGCTTTAGGATAGGGTACTGAATTGTAACTTAACTGCGGCTAATAAGGCGAATTTGGAAAAGAGAATATCTCCCGCATGGAAGCTGCTACCATCAAATATTTGCCCTCATTAGACTCCCCTCTGGAAGCGCTTTCACTGCAAGCTGCAGATTCCCTCCTAACAGCAAGCTTTAGGATAGGGTACTGAATTGTAACTTACTTTCGCCTAATAATGCGATTTTGGCAAAGAGACTATCTCCCGCAGGGAAGCTGCTACCATCAAATGTTTGCCCTCATTAGACTCCCCTCTGGAAGCGCTTTCACGGCAAGCTGCAGATTCCCTCCTAACAGCAAGCTTTAGGATAGGGTACTGAATTGTAACTTACTTTCGCCTAATAATGCGATTATGGCAAAGAGAGTATCTCCCGCAGGGAAGCTGCTACCATCAAATGTTTGCCCTCATTAGACTCCCCTCTGGAAGCGCTTTCACTGCAAGCTGCAGATTCCCTCCTAACAGCAAGCTTTAGGATAGGGTACTGAATTGTAACTTACTTTCGCCTAATAATGCGATTTTTGCAAAGAGAATATCTCCCGCAGGGAAGCTGCTACAATCAAATATTTGCCCTCATTAGACTCCCCTCTGGAAGCGCTTTCACTGCAAGCTGCAGATTCCCTCCTAACAGCAAGCTGTAGGACAGTGTACTGAATTGTAACTTACTTTCGCCTAATAATGCGATTTTGGCAAAGAGACTATCTCCCGCAGGGAAGCTGCTACCATTAAATGTTTGCCGTCATTAAACTCCCCTCTGGAAGCGCTTTCACTGCAAGCTGCAGATTCCCTCCTAACAGCAAGCTTTAGGATAGGGTACTGAATTGTAACTTACTTTCGCCTAATAATGCGATTTTGGAAAAGAGACTATCTCCCGCAGAGAAGCTGCTACCATCAAATATTTGCCCTCATTAGACTCCCCTCTGGAAGCGCTTTCACTGCAAGCTGCAGATTCCCTCCTAACAGCAAGCTTTAGGATAGGGTACTGAATTGTAACTTACTTTCGCCTAATAATGCGATTTTTGCAAAAAGAATATCTCCCGCAGGGAAGCTGCTACAATCAAATATTTGCCCTCATTAGACTCCCCTCTGGAAGCGCTTTCACTGCAAGCTGCAGATTCCCTCCTAACAGCAAGCTGTAGGATAGGGTACTGAATTGTAACTTAACTGAGGCTAAAAATGCGATTTTGGCAAAGAGAGTATCTCCCGCAGGGAAGCTGCTACCATCAAATATTTGCCCTCGTTAGACTCCCCTCTGGAAGCGCTTTCACTGCAAGCTGCAGATTCCCTCCTAACAGCAAGCTTTAGGATAGGGTACTGAATTGTAACTTACTTTCGCCTAATAATGCGATTTTTGCAAAAAGAATATCTCCCGCAGGGAAGCTGCTACAATCAAATATTTGCCCTCATTAGACTCCCCTCTGGAAGCGCTTTCACTGCAAGCTGCAGATTCCCTCCTAACAGCAAGCTGTAGGATAGGGTACTGAATTGTAACTTAACTGAGGCTAAAAATGCGATTTTGGCAAAGAGACTATCTCCCGCAGGGAAGCTGCTACCATCAAATCTTTGCCCTCATTAGACTCCCCTCTGGAAGCGCTTTCACTGCAAGCTGCAGATTCCCTCCTAACAGCAAGCTTTAGGATAGGGTACTGAATTGTAACTTAACTGAGGCTAATAATGCGATTTTGGCAAAGAGATTATCTCCCGCAGGGAAGCTGCTACCATCAAATATTTGCCCTCGTTAGACTCCCCTCTGGAAGCGCTTTCACTGCAAGCTGCAGATTCCCTCCTAACAGCAAGCTTTAGGATAGGGTACTGAATTGTATCTTACTTTCGCCTAATAATGCGATTTTGGCAAAGAGACTATCTCCCGCAGGGAAGCTGCTACCATCAAATGTTTGCCGTCATTAAACTCCCCTCTGGAAGCGCTTTCACTGCAAGCTGCAGATTCCCTCCTAACAGCAAGCTTTAGGATAGGGTACTGAATTGTAACTTAACTGTGGCTAATAAGGCGAATTTGGAAAAGAGAATATCTCCCGCATGGAAGCTGCTACCATCAAATATTTGCCCTCATTAGACTCCCCTCTGGAAGCGCTTTCACTGCAAGCTGCAGATTCCCTCCTAACAGCAAGCTTTAGGATAGGGTACTGAATTGTAACTTACTTTCGCCTAATAATGCGATTTTGGCAAAGAGACTATCTCCCGCAGGGAAGCTGCTACCATCAAATGTTTGCCCTCATTAGACTCCCCTCTGGAAGCGCTTTCACTGCAAGCTGCAGATTCCCTCCTAACAGCAAGCTTTAGGATAGGGTACTGAATTGTAACTTACTTTCGCCTAATAATGCGATTATGGCAAAGAGAGTATCTCCCGCAGGGAAGCTGCTACCATCAAATGTTTGCCCTCATTAGACTCCCCTCTGGAAGCGCTTTCACTGCAAGCTGCAGATTCCCTCCTAACAGCAAGCTTTAGGATAGGGTACTGAATTGTAACTTACTTTCGCCTAATAATGCGATTTTTGCAAAGAGAATATCTCCCGCAGGGAAGCTGCTACAATCAAATATTTGCCCTCATTAGACTCCCCTCTGGAAGCGCTTTCACTGCAAGCTGCAGATTCCCTCCTAACAGCAAGCTGTAGGACAGTGTACTGAATTGTAACTTACTTTCGCCTAATAATGCGATTTTGGCAAAGAGACTATCTCCCGCAGGGAAGCTGCTACCATTAAATGTTTGCCGTCATTAAACTCCCCTCTGGAAGCGCTTTCACTGCAGGCTGCAGATTCCCTCCTAACAGCAAGCTTTAGGATAGGGTACTGAATTGTAACTTACTTTCGCCTAATAATGCGATTTTGGAAAAGAGACTATCTCCCGCAGAGAAGCTGCTACCATCAAATATTTGCCCTCATTAGACTCCCCTCTGGAAGCGCTTTCACTGCAAGCTGCAGATTCCCTCCTAACAGCAAGCTTTAGGATAGGGTACTGAATTGTAACTTACTTTCGCCTAATAATGCGATTTTTGCAAAAAGAATATCTCCCGCAGGGAAGCTGCTACAGTCAAATATTTGCCCTCATTAGACTCCCCTCTGGAAGCGCTTTCACTGCAAGCTGCAGATTCCCTCCTAACAGCAAGCTGTAGGATAGGGTACTGAATTGTAACTTAACTGAGGCTAAAAATGCGATTTTGGCAAAGAGAGTATCTCCCGCAGGGAAGCTGCTACCATCAAATGTTTGCCCTCATTAGACTCCCCTCTGGAAGCGCTTTCACGGCAAGCTGCAGATTCCCTCCTAACAGCAAGCTTTAGGATAGGGTACTGAATTGTAACTTACTTTCGCCTAATAATGCGATTTTGGCAAAGAGAGTATCTCCCGCAGGGAAGCTGCTACCATCAAATGTTTGCCCTCATTAGACTCCCCTCTGGAAGCGCTTTCACTGCAAGCTGCAGATTCCCTCCTAACAGCAAGCTTTAGGATAGGGTACTGAATTGTAACTTACTTTCGCCTAATAATGCGATTTTGGCAAAGAGAGTATCTCCCGCAGGGAAGCTGCTACCATCAAATGTTTGCCCTCATTAGACTCCCCTCTGGAAGCGCTTTCACTGCAAGCTGCAGATTCCCTCCTAACAGCAAGCTTTAGGATAGGGTACTGAATTGTAACTTACTTTCGCCTAATAATGCGATTTTGGCAAAGAGAGTATCTCCCGCAGGGAAGCTGCTACCATCAAATGTTTGCCCTCATTAGACTCCCCTCTGGAAGCGCTTTCACTGCAAGCTGCAGATTCCCTCCTAACAGCAAGCTTTAGGATAGGGTACTGAATTGTAACTTACTTTCGCCTAATAATGCGATTTTGGCAAAGAGAGTATCTCCCGCAGGGAAGCTTCTACCATCAAATATTTGCCCTCATTAGACTCCCCTCTGGAAGCGCTTTCACTGCAAGCTGCAGATTCCCTCCTAACAGCAAGCTTTAGGATAGGGTACTGAATTGTAACTTAACTGAGGCTAATAATGCGATTTTGGCAAAGAGATTATCTCCCGCAGGGAAGCTGCTACCATCAAATATTTGCCCTCGTTAGACTCCCCTCTGGAAGCGCTTTCACTGCAAGCTGCAGATTCCCTCCTAACAGCAAGCTTTAGGATAGGGTACTGAATTGTAACTTACTTTCGCCTAATAATGCGATTTTGGCAAAGAGAGTATCTCCCGCAGGGAAGCTGCTACCATGAAATGTTTGCCGTCATTAGACTCCCCTCTGGAAGCGCTTTCACTGCAAGCTGCAGATTCCCTCCTAACAGCAAGCTTTAGGATAGGGTACTGAATTGTAACTTACTTTCGCCTAATAATGCGATTTTGGCAAAGAGACTATCTCCCGCAGGGAAGCTGCTACCATCAAATATTTGCCCTCATTAGACTCCCCTCTGGAAGCGCTTTCACTGCAAGCTGCAGATTCCCTCCTAACAGCAAGCTTTAGGATAGGGTACTGAATTGTAACTTACTTTCGCCTAATAATGCGATTTTGGCAAAGAGAGTATCTCCCGCAGGGAAGCTGCTACCATCAAATATTTGCCCTCGTTAGACTCCCCTCTGGAAGCGCTTTCACTGCAAGCTGCAGATTCCCTCCTAACAGCAAGCTTTAGGATAGGGTACTGAATTGTAACTTACTTTCGCCTAATAATGCGATTTTGGCAAAGAGACTATCTCCCGCAGGGAAGCTGCTACCATCAAATGTTTGCCCTCATTAGACTCCCCTCTGGAAGCGCTTTCACTGCAAGCTGCAGATTCCCTCCTAACAGCAAGCTTTAGGGTAGGGTACTGAATTGTAACTTACTTTCGCCTAATAATGCGATTTTGGCAAAGAGACTATCTCCCGCAGGGAAGCTGCTACCATCAAATGTTTGCCCTCATTAGACTCCCCTCTGGAAGCGCTTTCACTGCAAGCTGCAGATTCCCTCCTAACAGCAAGCTTTAGGATAGGGTACTGAATTGTAACTTAACTGCGGCTAATAAGGCGATTTTGGCAAAGAGACTATCTCCCGCAGGGAAGCTGCTACCATCAAATATTTGCCCTCGTTAGACTCCCCTCTGGAAGCGCTTTCACTGCAAGCTGCAGATTCCCTCCTAACAGCAAGCTTTAGGGTAGGGTACTGAATTGTAACTTACTTTCGCCTAATAATGCGATTTTGGAAAAGAGACTATATCCCGCAGGGAAGCTGCTACCATCAAATATTTGCCCTCATTAGACTCCCCTCTGGAAGCGCTTTCACTGCAAGCTGCAGATTCCCTCCTAACAGCAAGCTTTAGGATAGGGTACTGAATTGTAACTTACTTTCGCCTAATAATGCGATTTTGGCAAAGAGACTATCTCCCGCAGGGAAGCTTCTACCATCAAATATTTGCCCTCATTAGACTCCCCTCTGGAAGCGCTTTCACTGCAAGCTGCAGATTCCCTCCTAATACAAGCTTTAGGATAGGGTACTGAATTGTAAATTAAGTGCGGCTAATAAGGCGATTTTGGCAAAGAGACTATCTCCCGCAGGGAAGCTGCTACCATCAAATGTTTGCCCTCATTAGACTCCCCTCTGGAAGCGCTTTCACTGCAAGCTGCAGATTCCCTCCTAACAGCAAGCTTTAGGATAGGGTACTGAATTGTAACTTACTTTCGCCTAATAATGCGATTTTGGAAAAGAGACTATATCCCGCAGGGAAGCTGCTACCATCAAATATTTGCCCTCATTAGACTCCCCTCTGGAAGCGCTTTCACTGCAAGCTGCAGATTTCCTCCTAACAGCAAGCTTTAGGATAGGGTACTGAATTGTAACTTACTTTCGCCTAATAATGCGATTTTGGCAAAGAGAGTATCTCCCGCAGGGAAGCTTCTACCATCAAATGTTTGCCCTCATTAGACTCCCCTCTGGAAGCGCTTTCACTGCAAGCTGCAGATTCCCTCCTAACAGCAAGCTTTAGGATAGGGTACTGAATTGTAACTTAACTGAGGCTAATAATGCGATTTTGGCAAAGAGATTATCTCCCGCAGGGAAGCTGCTACCATCAAATATTTGCCCTCGTTAGACTCCCCTCTGGAAGCGCTTTCACTGCAAGCTGCAGATTCCCTCCTAACAGCAAGCTTTAGGATAGGGTACTGAATTGTAACTTACTTTCGCCTTATAAGGCGATTTTGGCAAAGAGAGTATCTCCCGCAGGGAAGCTGCTACCATCAAATGTTTGCCCTCATTAGACTCCCCTCTGGAAGCGCTTTCACTGCAAGCTGCAGATTCCCTCCTAACAGCAAGCTTTAGGATAGGGTACTGAATTGTAACTTACTTTCGCCTAATAATGCGATTTTGGCAAAGAGACTATCTCCCGCAGGGAAGCTGCTACCATCAAATGTTTGCCCTCATTAGACTCCCCTCTGGAAGCGCTTTCACGGCAAGCTGCAGATTCCCTCCTAACAGCAAGCTTTAGGATAGGGTACTGAATTGTAACTTACTTTCGCCTAATAATGCGATTTTGGCAAAGAGACTATCTCCCGCAGGGAAGCTGCTACCATCAAATGTTTGCCCTCATTAGACTCCCCTCTGGAAGCGCTTTCACTGCAAGCTGCAGATTCCCTCCTAACAGCAAGCTTTAGGGTAGGGTACTGAATTGTAACTTACTTTCGCCTAATAATGCGATTTTGGCAAAGAGACTATCTCCCGCAGGGAAGCTGCTACCATCAAATGTTTGCCCTCATTAGACTCCCCTCTGGAAGCGCTTTCACTGCAAGCTGCAGATTCCCTCCTAACAGCAAGCTTTAGGATAGGGTACTGAATTGTAACTTACTTTCGCCTAATAATGCGATTTTGGCAAAGAGACTATCTCCCGCAGGGAAGCTGCTACCATCAAATGTTTGCCCTCATTAGACTCCCCTCTGGAAGCGCTTTCACTGCAAGCTGCAGATTCCCTCCTAACAGCAAGCTTTAGGGTAGGGTACTGAATTGTAACTTACTTTCGCCTAATAATGCGATTTTGGCAAAGAGACTATCTCCCGCAGGGAAGCTGCTACCATCAAATGTTTGCCCTCATTAGACTCCCCTCTGGAAGCGCTTTCACTGCAAGCTGCAGATTCCCTCCTAACAGCAAGCTTTAGGATAGGGTACTGAATTGTAACTTACTTTCGCCTAATAATGCGATTTTGGCAAAGAGACTATCTCCCGCAGGGAAGCTGCTACCATCAAATGTTTGCCCTCATTAGACTCCCCTCTGGAAGCGCTTTCACTGCAAGCTGCAGATTCCCTCCTAACAGCAAGCTTTAGGATAGGGTACTGAATTGTAACTTACTTTCGCCTAATAATGCGATTTTGGAAAAGAGACTATCTCCCGCAGGGAAGCTGCTACCATCAAATGTTTGCCCTCATTAGACTCCCCTCTGGAAGCGCTTTCACTGCAAGCTGCAGATTCCCTCCTAACAGCAAGCTTTAGGATAGGGTACTGAATTGTAACTTACTTTCGCCTAATAATGCGATTTTGGCAAAGAGACTATCTCCCGCAGGGAAGCTGCTACCATCAAATGTTTGCCCTCATTAGACTCCCCTCTGGAAGCGCTTTCACTGCAAGCTGCAGATTCCCTCCTAACAGCAAGCTTTAGGATAGGGTACTGAATTGTAACTTAACTGAGGCTAATAATGCGATTTTGGCAAAGAGATTATCTCCCGCAGGGAAGCTGCTACCATCAAATGTTTGCCCTCGTTAGACTCCCCTCTGGAAGCGCTTTCACTGCAAGCTGCAGATTCCCTCCTAACAGCAAGCTTTAGGATAGGGTACTGAATTGTAACTTACTTTCGCCTAATAATGCGATTTTGGCAAAGAGAGTATCTCCCGCAGGGAAGCTGCTACCATCAAATCTTTGCCCTCATTAGACTCCCCTCTGGAAGCGCTTTCACTGCAAGCTGCAGATTCCCTCCTAACAGCAAGCTTTAGGATAGGGTACTGAATTGTAACTTACTTTCGCCTAATAATGCGATTTTTGCAAAAAGAATATCTCCCGCAGGGAAGCTGCTACAATCAAATATTTGCCCTCATTAGACTCCCCTCTGGAAGCGCTTTCACTGCAAGCTGCAGATTCCCTCCTAACAGCAAGCTGTAGGATAGGGTACTGAATTGTAACTTAACTGAGGCTAAAAATGCGATTTTGGCAAAGAGAGTATCTCCCGCAGGGAAGCTGCTACCATCAAATATTTGCCCTCGTTAGACTCCCCTCTGGAAGCGCTTTCACTGCAAGCTGCAGATTCCCTCCTAACAGCAAGCTTTAGGATAGGGTACTGAATTGTAACTTACTTTCGCCTAATAATGCGATTTTTGCAAAAAGAATATCTCCCGCAGGGAAGCTGCTACAATCAAATATTTGCCCTCATTAGACTCCCCTCTGGAAGCGCTTTCACTGCAAGCTGCAGATTCCCTCCTAACAGCAAGCTGTAGGATAGGGTACTGAATTGTAACTTAACTGAGGCTAAAAATGCGATTTTGGCAAAGAGACTATCTCCCGCAGGGAAGCTGCTACCATCAAATGTTTGCCCTCATTAGACTCCCCTCTGGAAGCGCTTTCACTGCAAGCTGCAGATTCCCTCCTAACAGCAAGCTTTAGGATAGGGTACTGAATTGTAACTTACTTTCGCCTAATAATGCGATTTTTGCAAAGAGAATATCTCCCGCAGGGAAGCTGCTACAATCAAATATTTGCCCTCATTAGACTCCCCTCTGGAAGCGCTTTCACTGCAAGCTGCAGATTCCCTCCTAACAGCAAGCTGTAGGACAGTGTACTGAATTGTAACTTACTTTCGCCTAATAATGCGATTTTGGCAAAGAGACTATCTCCCGCAGGGAAGCTGCTACCATTAAATGTTTGCCGTCATTAAACTCCCCTCTGGAAGCGCTTTCACTGCAAGCTGCAGATTCCCTCCTAACAGCAAGCTTTAGGATAGGGTACTGAATTGTAACTTACTTTCGCCTAATAATGCGATTTTGGAAAAGAGACTATCTCCCGCAGAGAAGCTGCTACCATCAAATATTTGCCCTCATTAGACTCCCCTCTGGAAGCGCTTTCACTGCAAGCTGCAGATTCCCTCCTAACAGCAAGCTTTAGGATAGGGTACTGAATTGTAACTTACTTTCGCCTAATAATGCGATTTTTGCAAAAAGAATATCTCCCGCAGGGAAGCTGCTACAGTCAAATATTTGCCCTCATTAGACTCCCCTCTGGAAGCGCTTTCACTGCAAGCTGCAGATTCCCTCCTAACAGCAAGCTGTAGGATAGGGTACTGAATTGTAACTTAACTGAGGCTAAAAATGCGATTTTGGCAAAGAGAGTATCTCCCGCAGGGAAGCTGCTACCATCAAATATTTGCCCTCGTTAGACTCCCCTCTGGAAGCGCTTTCACTGCAAGCTGCAGATTCCCTCCTAACAGCAAGCTTTAGGATAGGGTACTGAATTGTAACTTACTTTCGCCTAATAATGCGATTTTTGCAAAAAGAATATCTCCCGCAGGGAAGCTGCTACAATCAAATATTTGCCCTCATTAGACTCCCCTCTGGAAGCGCTTTCACTGCAAGCTGCAGATTCCCTCCTAACAGCAAGCTGTAGGATAGGGTACTGAATTGTAACTTAACTGAGGCTAAAAATGCGATTTTGGCAAAGAGACTATCTCCCGCAGGGAAGCTGCTACCATCAAATCTTTGCCCTCATTAGACTCCCCTCTGGAAGCGCTTTCACTGCAAGCTGCAGATTCCCTCCTAACAGCAAGCTTTAGGATAGGGTACTGAATTGTAACTTACTTTCGCCTAATAATGCGATTTTGGCAAAGAGACTATCTCCCGCAGGGAAGCTGCTACCATCAAATGTTTGCCCTCATTAGACTCCCCTCTGGAAGCGCTTTCACTGCAAGCTGCAGATTCCCTCCTAACAGCAAGCTTTAGGATAGGGTACTGAATTGTAACTTACTTTCGCCTAATAATGCGATTTTGGCAAAGAGAGTATCTCCCGCAGGGAAGCTTCTACCATCAAATATTTGCCCTCATTAGACTCCCCTCTGGAAGCGCTTTCACTGCAAGCTGCAGATTCCCTCCTAACAGCAAGCTTTAGGATAGGGTACTGAATTGTAACTTAACTGAGGCTAATAATGCGATTTTGGCAAAGAGATTATCTCCCGCAGGGAAGCTGCTACCATCAAATATTTGCCCTCGTTAGACTCCCCTCTGGAAGCGCTTTCACTGCAAGCTGCAGATTCCCTCCTAACAGCAAGCTTTAGGATAGGGTACTGAATTGTAACTTACTTTCGCCTTATAAGGCGATTTTGGCAAAGAGAGTATCTCCCGCAGGGAAGCTGCTACCATGAAATGTTTGCCGTCATTAGACTCCCCTCTGGAAGCGCTTTCACTGCAAGCTGCAGATTCCCTCCTAACAGCAAGCTTTAGGATAGGGTACTGAATTGTAACTTACTTTCGCCTAATAATGCGATTTTGGCAAAGAGACTATCTCCCGCAGGGAAGCTGCTACCATCAAATGTTTGCCCTCATTAGACTCCCCTCTGGAAGCGCTTTCACTGCAAGCTGCAGATTCCCTCCTAACAGCAAGCTTTAGGATAGGGTACTGAATTGTAACTTACTTTCGCCTAATAATGCGATTTTGGCAAAGAGACTATCTCCCGCAGGGAAGCTGCTACCATCAAATATTTGCCCTCATTAGACTCCCCTCTGGAAGCGCTTTCACTGCAAGCTGCAGATTCCCTCCTAACAGCAAGCTTTAGGATAGGGTACTGAATTGTAACTTACTTTCGCCTAATAATGCGATTTTGGCAAAGAGAGTATCTCCCGCAGGGAAGCTGCTACCATCAAATATTTGCCCTCGTTAGACTCCCCTCTGGAAGCGCTTTCACTGCAAGCTGCAGATTCCCTCCTAACAGCAAGCTTTAGGATAGGGTACTGAATTGTAACTTACTTTCGCCTAATAATGCGATTTTGGCAAAGAGACTATCTCCCGCAGGGAAGCTGCTACCATCAAATGTTTGCCCTCATTAGACTCCCCTCTGGAAGCGCTTTCACTGCAAGCTGCAGATTCCCTCCTAACAGCAAGCTTTAGGGTAGGGTACTGAATTGTAACTTACTTTCGCCTAATAATGCGATTTTGGCAAAGAGACTATCTCCCGCAGGGAAGCTGCTACCATCAAATGTTTGCCCTCATTAGACTCCCCTCTGGAAGCGCTTTCACTGCAAGCTGCAGATTCCCTCCTAACAGCAAGCTTTAGGATAGGGTACTGAATTGTAACTTAACTGCGGCTAATAAGGCGATTTTGGCAAAGAGACTATCTCCCGCAGGGAAGCTGCTACCATCAAATATTTGCCCTCGTTAGACTCCCCTCTGGAAGCGCTTTCACTGCAAGCTGCAGATTCCCTCCTAACAGCAAGCTTTAGGGTAGGGTACTGAATTGTAACTTACTTTCGCCTAATAATGCGATTTTGGAAAAGAGACTATATCCCGCAGGGAAGCTGCTACCATCAAATATTTGCCCTCATTAGACTCCCCTCTGGAAGCGCTTTCACTGCAAGCTGCAGATTCCCTCCTAACAGCAAGCTTTAGGATAGGGTACTGAATTGTAACTTACTTTCGCCTAATAATGCGATTTTGGCAAAGAGACTATCTCCCGCAGGGAAGCTTCTACCATCAAATATTTGCCCTCATTAGACTCCCCTCTGGAAGCGCTTTCACTGCAAGCTGCAGATTCCCTCCTAATAGCAAGCTTTAGGATAGGGTACTGAATTGTAAATTAAGTGCGGCTAATAAGGCGATTTTGGCAAAGAGACTATCTCCCGCAGGGAAGCTGCTACCATCAAATGTTTGCCCTCATTAGACTCCCCTCTGGAAGCGCTTTCACTGCAAGCTGCAGATTCCCTCCTAACAGCAAGCTTTAGGATAAGGTACTGAATTGTAACTTACTTTCGCCTAATAATGCGATTTTGGAAAAGAGACTATATCCCGCAGGGAAGCTGCTACCATCAAATATTTGCCCTCATTAGACTCCCCTCTGGAAGCGCTTTCACTGCAAGCTGCAGATTCCCTCCTAACAGCAAGCTTTAGGATAGGGTACTGAATTGTAACTTACTTTCGCCTAATAATGCGATTTTGGCAAAGAGACTATCTCCCGCAGGGAAGCTGCTACCATCAAATGTTTGCCCTCATTAGACTCCCCTCTGGAAGCGCTTTCACTGCAAGCTGCAGATTCCCTCCTAACAGCAAGCTTTAGGATAGGGTACTGAATTGTAACTTAACTGAGGCTAATAATGCGATTTTGGCAAAGAGATTATCTCCCGCAGGGAAGCTGCTACCATCAAATATTTGCCCTCGTTAGACTCCCCTCTGGAAGCGCTTTCACTGCAAGCTGCAGATTCCCTCCTAACAGCAAGCTTTAGGATAGGGTACTGAATTGTAACTTACTTTCGCCTTATAAGGCGATTTTGGCAAAGAGAGTATCTCCCGCAGGGAAGCTGCTACCATCAAATGTTTGCCCTCATTAGACTCCCCTCTGGAAGCGCTTTCACTGCAAGCTGCAGATTCCCTCCTAACAGCAAGCTTTAGGATAGGGTACTGAATTGTAACTTACTTTCGCCTAATAATGCGATTTTGGCAAAGAGACTATCTCCCGCAGGGAAGCTGCTACCATCAAATGTTTTCCCTCATTAGACTCCCCTCTGGAAGCGCTTTCACGGCAAGCTGCAGATTCCCTCCTAACAGCAAGCTTTAGGATAGGGTACTGAATTGTAACTTACTTTCGCCTAATAATGCGATTTTGGCAAAGAGACTATCTCCCGCAGGGAAGCTGCTACCATCAAATGTTTGCCCTCATTAGACTCCCCTCTGGAAGCGCTTTCACTGCAAGCTGCAGATTCCCTCCTAACAGCAAGCTTTAGGGTAGGGTACTGAATTGTAACTTACTTTCGCCTAATAATGCGATTTTGGCAAAGAGACTATCTCCCGCAGGGAAGCTGCTACCATCAAATGTTTGCCCTCATTAGACTCCCCTCTGGAAGCGCTTTCACTGCAAGCTGCAGATTCCCTCCTAACAGCAAGCTTTAGGATAGGGTACTGAATTGTAACTTACTTTCGCCTAATAATGCGATTTTGGCAAAGAGACTATCTCCCGCAGGGAAGCTGCTACCATCAAATGTTTGCCCTCATTAGACTCCCCTCTGGAAGCGCTTTCACTGCAAGCTGCAGATTCCCTCCTAACAGCAAGCTTTAGGGTAGGGTACTGAATTGTAACTTACTTTCGCCTAATAATGCGATTTTGGCAAAGAGACTATCTCCCGCAGGGAAGCTGCTACCATCAAATGTTTGCCCTCATTAGACTCCCCTCTGGAAGCGCTTTCACGGCAAGCTGCAGATTCCCTCCTAACAGCAAGCTTTAGGATAGGGTACTGAATTGTAACTTACTTTCGCCTAATAATGCGATTTTGGCAAAGAGACTATCTCCCGCAGGGAAGCTGCTACCATCAAATGTTTGCCCTCATTAGACTCCCCTCTGGAAGCGCTTTCACTGCAAGCTGCAGATTCCCTCCTAACAGCAAGCTTTAGGATAGGGTACTGAATTGTAACTTACTTTCGCCTAATAATGCGATTTTGGAAAAGAGACTATCTCCCGCAGGGAAGCTGCTACCATCAAATCTTTGCCCTCATTAGACTCCCCTCTGGAAGCGCTTTCACTGCAAGCTGCAGATTCCCTCCTAACAGCAAGCTTTAGGATAGGGTACTGAATTGTAACTTACTTTCGCCTAATAATGCGATTTTGGCAAAGAGACTATCTCCCGCAGGGAAGCTGCTACCATCAAATGTTTGCCCTCATTAGACTCCCCTCTGGAAGCGCTTTCACTGCAAGCTGCAGATTCCCTCCTAACAGCAAGCTTTAGGATAGGGTACTGAATTGTAACTTAACTGAGGCTAATAATGCGATTTTGGCAAAGAGATTATCTCCCGCAGGGAAGCTGCTACCATCAAATGTTTGCCCTCGTTAGACTCCCCTCTGGAAGCGCTTTCACTGCAAGCTGCAGATTCCCTCCTAACAGCAAGCTTTAGGATAGGGTACTGAATTGTAACTTACTTTCGCCTAATAATGCGATTTTGGCAAAGAGAGTATCTCCCGCAGGGAAGCTGCTACCATCAAATCTTTGCCCTCATTAGACTCCCCTCTGGAAGCGCTTTCACTGCAAGCTGCAGATTCCCTCCTAACAGCAAGCTTTAGGATAGGGTACTGAATTGTAACTTACTTTCGCCTAATAATGCGATTTTGGCAAAGAGACTATCTCCCGCAGGGAAGCTGCTACCATCAAATCTTTGCCCTCATTAGACTCCCCTCTGGAAGCGCTTTCACTGCAAGCTGCAGATTCCCTCCTAACAGCAAGCTTTAGGATAAGGTACTGAATTGTAACTTACTTTCGCCTAATAATGCGATTTTGGCAAAGAGATTATCTCCCGCAGGGAAGCTGCTACCATCAAATCTTTGCCCTCGTTAGACTCCCCTCTGGAAGCGCTTTCACTGCAAGCTGCAGATTCCCTCCTAACAGCAAGCTTTAGGATAGGGTACTGAATTGTAACTTACTTTCGCCTAATAATGCGATTTTGGCAAAGAGAGTATCTCCCGCAGGGAAGCTGCTACCATCAAGTGTTTGCCCTCATTAGACTCCCCTCTGGAAGCGCTTTCACTGCAAGCTGCAGATTCCCTCCTAACAGCAAGCTTTAGGATAGGGTACTGAATTGTAACTTACTTTCGCCTAATAATGCGATTTTGGCAAAGAGACTATCTCCCGCAGGGAAGCTGCTACCATCAAATGTTTGCCCTCATTAGACTCCCCTCTGGAAGCGCTTTCACTGCAAGCTGCAGATTCCCTCCTAACAGCAAGCTTTAGGATAGGGTACTGAATTGTAACTTACTTTCGCCTAATAATGCGATTTTGGCAAAGAGATTATCTCCCGCAGGGAAGCTGCTACCATCAAATGTTTGCCCTCATTGGACTCCCCTCTGGAAGCGCTTTCACTGCAAGCTGCAGATTCCCTCCTAACAGCAAGCTTTAGGATAGGGTACTGAATTGTAACTTACTTTCGCCTAATAATGCGATTATGGCGAAGAGACTATCACCCGCAGGGAAGCTGCTACCATCAAATGTTTGCCCTCATTAGACTCCCCTCTGGAAGCGCTTTCACTGCAAGCTGCAGATTCCCTCCTAACAGCAAGCTTTAGGATAGGGTACTGAATTGTAACTTACTTTCGCCTAATACTGCGATTTTGGCAAAGAGACTATCTCCCGCAGGGAAGCTGATACCATCAAATATTTGCCCTCATTAGACTCCCCTCTGGAACCGCTTTCACTGCAAGCTGCAGATTCCCTCCTAACAGCAAGCTTTAGGATAGGGTACTGAATTGTAACTTAACTGAGGCTAATAATGCGATTTTGGCAAAGAGTGTATCTCCCGCAGGGAAGCTGCTACCATCAAATGTTTGCCCTCATTAGACTCCCCTCTGGAAGCGCTTTCACTGCAAGCTGCAGATTCCCTCCTAACAGCAAGCTTTAGGATAGGGTACTGAATTGTAACTTACTTTCGCCTAATACTGCGATTTTGGCAAAGAGACTATCTCCCGCAGGGAAGCTGATACCATCAAATATTTGCCCTCATTAGACTCCCCTCTGGAAGCGCTTTCACTGCAAGCTGCAGATTCCCTCCTAACAGCAAGCTTTAGGATAGGGTACTGAATTGTAACTTACTTTCGCCTAATAATGCGATTTTGGAAAAGAGACTATCTCCCGCAGGGAAGCTTCTACCATCAAATGTTTGCCCTCATTAGACTCCCCTCTGGAAGCGCTTTCACTGCAAGCTGCAGATTCCCTCCTAACAGCAAGCTTTAGGATAGGGTACTGAATTGTAACTTACTTTCGCCTAATAATGCGATTTTGGCAAAGAGATTATCTCCCGCAGGGAAGCTGCTACCATCAAATATTTGCCCTCGTTAGACTCCCCTCTGGAAGCGCTTTCACTGCAAGCTGCAGATTCCCTCCTAACAGCAAGCTTTAGGATAGGGTACTGAATTGTAACTTACTTTCGCCTTATAAGGCGATTTTGGCAAAGAGAGTATCTCCCGCAGGGAAGCTGCTACCATCAAATGTTTGCCCTCATTAGACTCCCCTCTGGAAGCGCTTTCACTGCAAGCTGCAGATTCCCTCCTAACAGCAAGCTTTAGGATAGGGTACTGAATTGTAACTTACTTTCGCCTAATAATGCGATTTTGGCAAAGAGACTATCTCCCGCAGGGAAGCTGCTACCATCAAATGTTTGCCCTCATTAGACTCCCCTCTGGAAGCGCTTTCACTGCAAGCTGCAGATTCCCTCCTAACAGCAAGCTTTAGGATAGGGTACTGAATTGTAACTTACTTTCGCCTAATAATGCGATTTTGGCAAAGAGACTATCTCCCGCAGGGAAGCTGCTACCATCAAATGTTTGCCCTCATTAGACTCCCCTCTGGAAGCGCTTTCACTGCAAGCTGCAGATTCCCTCCTAACAGCAAGCTTTAGGATAGGGTACTGAATTGTAACTTACTTTCGCCTAATAATGCGATTTTGGCAAAGAGACTATCTCCCGCAGGGAAGCTGCTACCATCAAATGTTTGCCCTCATTAGACTCCCCTCTGGAAGCGCTTTCACTGCAAGCTGCAGATTCCCTCCTAACAGCAAGCTTTAGGGTAGGGTACTGAATTGTAACTTACTTTCGCCTAATAATGCGATTTTGGCAAAGAGACTATCTCCCGCAGGGAAGCTGCTACCATCAAATGTTTGCCCTCATTAGACTCCCCTCTGGAAGCGCTTTCACTGCAAGCTGCAGATTCCCTCCTAACAGCAAGCTTTAGGATAGGGTACTGAATTGTAACTTACTTTCGCCTAATAATGCGATTTTGGCAAAGAGACTATCTCCCGCAGGGAAGCTGCTACCATCAAATCTTTGCCCTCATTAGACTCCCCTCTGGAAGCGCTTTCACTGCAAGCTGCAGATTCCCTCCTAACAGCAAGCTTTAGGGTAGGGTACTGAATTGTAACTTACTTTCGCCTAATAATGCGATTTTGGCAAAGAGACTATCTCCCGCAGGGAAGCTGCTACCATCAAATCTTTGCCCTCATTAGACTCCCCTCTGGAAGCGCTTTCACTGCAAGCTGCAGATTCCCTCCTAACAGCAAGCTTTAGGATAGGGTACTGAATTGTAACTTACTTTCGCCTAATAATGCGATTTTGGCAAAGAGACTATCTCCCGCAGGGAAGCTGCTACCATCAAATGTTTGCCCTCATTAGACTCCCCTCTGGAAGCGCTTTCACTGCAAGCTGCAGATTCCCTCCTAACAGCAAGCTTTAGGATAGGGTACTGAATTGTAACTTAACTGAGGCTAATAATGCGATTTTGGCAAAGAGATTATCTCCCGCAGGGAAGCTGCTACCATCAAATGTTTGCCCTCGTTAGACTCCCCTCTGGAAGCGCTTTCACTGCAAGCTGCAGATTCCCTCCTAACAGCAAGCTTTAGGATAGGGTACTGAATTGTAACTTACTTTCGCCTAATAATGCGATTTTGGCAAAGAGACTATCTCCCGCAGGGAAGCTGCTACCATCAAATGTTTGCCCTCATTAGACTCCCCTCTGGAAGCGCTTTCACTGCAAGCTGCAGATTCCCTCCTAACAGCAAGCTTTAGGATAGGGTACTGAATTGTAACTTACTTTCGCCTAATAATGCGATTTTGGCAAAGAGACTATCTCCCGCAGGGAAGCTGCTACCATCAAATCTTTGCCCTCATTAGACTCCCCTCTGGAAGCGCTTTCACTGCAAGCTGCAGATTCCCTCCTAACAGCAAGCTTTAGGATAAGGTACTGAATTGTAACTTACTTTCGCCTAATAATGCGATTTTGGCAAAGAGATTATCTCCCGCAGGGAAGCTGCTACCATCAAATCTTTGCCCTCGTTAGACTCCCCTCTGGAAGCGCTTTCACTGCAAGCTGCAGATTCCCTCCTAACAGCAAGCTTTAGGATAGGGTACTGAATTGTAACTTACTTTCGCCTAATAATGCGATTATGGCGAAGAGACTATCTCCCGCAGGGAAGCTGCTACCATCAAATGTTTGCCCTCATTAGACTCCCCTCTGGAAGCGCTTTCACTGCAAGCTGCAGATTCCCTCCTAACAGCAAGCTTTAGGATAGGGTACTGAATTGTAACTTACTTTCGCCTAATACTGCGATTTTGGCAAAGAGACTATCTACCGCAGGGAAGCTGATACCATCAAATATTTGCCCTCATTAGACTCCCCTCTGGAACCGCTTTCACTGCAAGCTGCAGATTCCCTCCTAACAGCAAGCTTTAGGATAGGGTACTGAATTGTAACTTAACTGAGGCTAATAATGCGATTTTGGCAAAGAGTGTATCTCCCGCAGGGAAGCTGCTACCATCAAATGTTTGCCCTCATTAGACTCCCCTCTGGAAGCGCTTTCACTGCAAGCTGCAGATTCCCTCCTAATAGCAAGCTTTAGGATAGGGTACTGAATTGTAACTTAAGTGCGGCTAATAAGGCGATTTTGGCAAAGAGACTATCTCCCGCAGGGAAGCTGCTACCATCAAATGTTTGCCCTCATTAGACTCCCCTCTGGAAGCGCTTTCACTGCAAGCTGCAGATTCCCTCCTAACAGCAAGCTTTAGGATAGGGTACTGAATTGTAACTTACTTTCGCCTAATAATGCGATTTTGGAAAAGAGACTATATCCCGCAGGGAAGCTGCTACCATCAAATATTTGCCCTCATTAGACTCCCCTCTGGAAGCGCTTTCACTGCAAGCTGCAGATTCCCTCCTAACAGCAAGCTTTAGGATAGGGTACTGAATTGTAACTTACTTTCGCCTAATAATGCGATTTTGGAAAAGAGACTATCTCCCGCAGGGAAGCTTCTACCATCAAATGTTTGCCCTCATTAGACTCCCCTCTGGAAGCGCTTTCACTGCAAGCTGCAGATTCCCTCCTAACAGCAAGCTTTAGGATAGGGTACTGAATTGTAACTTAACTGAGGCTAATAATGCGATTTTGGCAAAGAGATTATCTCCCGCAGGGAAGCTGCTACCATCAAATATTTGCCCTCGTTAGACTCCCCTCTGGAAGCGCTTTCACTGCAAGCTGCAGATTCCCTCCTAACAGCAAGCTTTAGGATAGGGTACTGAATTGTAACTTACTTTCGCCTAATAATGCGATTTTGGCAAAGAGAGTATCTCCCGCAGGGAAGCTGCTACCATCAAATGTTTGCCCTCATTAGACTCCCCTCTGGAAGCGCTTTCACTGCAAGCTGCAGATTCCCTCCTAACAGCAAGCTTTAGGATAGGGTACTGAATTGTAACTTACTTTCGCCTAATAATGCGATTTTGGCAAAGAGACTATCTCCCGCAGGGAAGCTGCTACCATCAAATGTTTGCCCTCATTAGACTCCCCTCTGGAAGCGCTTTCACTGCAAGCTGCAGATTCCCTCCTAACAGCAAGCTTTAGGATAGGGTACTGAATTGTAACTTACTTTCGCCTAATAATGCGATTTTGGCAAAGAGACTATCTCCCGCAGGGAAGCTGCTACCATCAAATGTTTGCCCTCATTAGACTCCCCTCTGGAAGCGCTTTCACTGCAAGCTGCAGATTCCCTCCTAACAGCAAGCTTTAGGATAGGGTACTGAATTGTAACTTACTTTCGCCTAATAATGCGATTTTGGCAAAGAGACTATCTCCCGCAGGGAAGCTGCTACCATCAAATGTTTGCCCTCATTAGACTCCCCTCTGGAAGCGCTTTCACTGCAAGCTGCAGATTCCCTCCTAACAGCAAGCTTTAGGGTAGGGTACTGAATTGTAACTTACTTTCGCCTAATAATGCGATTTTGGCAAAGAGACTATCTCCCGCAGGGAAGCTGCTACCATCAAATGTTTGCCCTCATTAGACTCCCCTCTGGAAGCGCTTTCACTGCAAGCTGCAGATTCCCTCCTAACAGCAAGCTTTAGGATAGGGTACTGAATTGTATACTTACTTTCGCCTAATAATGCGATTTTGGCAAAGAGACTATCTCCCGCAGGGAAGCTGCTACCATCAAATGTTTGCCCTCATTAGACTCCCCTCTGGAAGCGCTTTCACTGCAAGCTGCAGATTCCCTCCTAACAGCAAGCTTTAGGGTAGGGTACTGAATTGTAACTTACTTTCGCCTAATAATGCGATTTTGGCAAAGAGACTATCTCCCGCAGGGAAGCTGCTACCATCAAATGTTTGCCCTCATTAGACTCCCCTCTGGAAGCGCTTTCACTGCAAGCTGCAGATTCCCTCCTAACAGCAAGCTTTAGGATAGGGTACTGAATTGTAACTTACTTTCGCCTAATAATGCGATTTTGGCAAAGAGACTATCTCCCGCAGGGAAGCTGCTACCATCAAATGTTTGCCCTCATTAGACTCCCCTCTGGAAGCGCTTTCACTGCAAGCTGCAGATTCCCTCCTAACAGCAAGCTTTAGGATAGGGTACTGAATTGTAACTTAACTGAGGCTAATAATGCGATTTTGGCAAAGAGATTATCTCCCGCAGGGAAGCTGCTACCATCAAATGTTTGCCCTCGTTAGACTCCCCTCTGGAAGCGCTTTCACTGCAAGCTGCAGATTCCCTCCTAACAGCAAGCTTTAGGATAGGGTACTGAATTGTAACTTACTTTCGCCTAATAATGCGATTTTGGCAAAGAGAGTATCTCCCGCAGGGAAGCTGCTACCATCAAATGTTTGCCCTCATTAGACTCCCCTCTGGAAGCGCTTTCACTGCAAGCTGCAGATTCCCTCCTAACAGCAAGCTTTAGGATAGGGTACTGAATTGTAACTTACTTTCGCCTAATAATGCGATTTTGGCAAAGAGACTA